>NC_080080.1:61519005-61869005 GCF_949987535.1 Balaenoptera acutorostrata | reverse complement strand
CTCGAACCTGTCTAAGGGTATCACCCCTACTCAGGACCTGGCTTTCGGAGGGGAACACAGGATCACACAACAGCTGTGCGTTCCCTTTCTCTCCACCTCGCCCCACTCTCTGGCATTCTTGCCTGTCCTGCAGATTTGTATCTTATTCAAGTTTTTTCTATGCCCCAGTCTTTAATATTTTCCCTCAAGATCTAAGCTATCAACTATAAAAGCCAGAAAGGGATTGCCTTCTCTCCCTACATTCTGCTTTTGGCATCCACTGAACTAAAGATTATCTAATAGTAAAGTTGTCCCAATAGAGAAGTCAGGGTGGGAGGGGGACGTGAGAGTGAAATACTGGGAAGAAAGAAATTGGGTTGAATATTTTAATGACATTATCCAGGCTATACATCTTATATCCCCAAGGTTGTCAAGAATATGTGTATGTGTGAACCCCGCCCCCCGGTGGGTAGTGAACTCACCAACTCCTTAGATACCGATTCCTGTTTTAGAGAAAACTTTTACTTCCTTAAATACCCGCTTTACTGTCTATAAAAATTAAAGTATACGAACACACACACACACACAGACACACACAGACACACACAGACACACACACACACACACACACACACACACACGAGAGGCAGGGTGATGTCAGAGCCCTCCTCTTAACCGCTATTCCCTCCCACTTCCGAAAGCAGGGAACGCAGTTCATCTTGATGTAATGTCCATATGGAACAGAATTTATCACGTCTACCAAATGGTGAGAAAACTTCCTAGCTTGAGTCCCTTATCCACTTGTCATTGCCACCTTTTTCTCCTCTTTGCTTTTCCCCTAAATGACTCTCCTCACCCCAAACAAACACACACATTTAGGTTTCTTTCTTTCTCTGTCTCTGTCTTTGTCTGTGTCTCTCCCTCATCTTTACTTTCTCTCTTTTTTAGCATAAAATTTACTAATCCTTCAACCTTTAAATAATAATTTAGTATATTTTCTTAATACATTAATTTTACACACAGTGTATATATTCTAATGTATATTAATTATTATAAAACCAACTAATATTGGTTATCTAGGTAAGAGTCTACCACTAAAAGAATAGTAATAACAAAAGCAGACACTTACCTAGTGTTTATCCTATATACCCATTATTCTAAAGACTTTATGTGTATTAAACCCATTTTCACGAAAAAATTCCTGGTACATATTATAAGAGCTTTCAGTGATTTGGTGGGAAGCTGTACTGTGATTTGACAGGAAGGACTGTCACATCTGTGGAGCTTCTGTCCTCAGGCTCTTCAGAAGCCTGGTGGTTATAACTTTCCTGCTTCCTAACAGAGAGGAACTGGGCCACACAATCTCCTAGTATTCTTTTCAACATTAACATTCATGGAAACTTTACTTTCTGTGTAGTCTTTTTTATAACAGTTTATCCAATTCATAGCTAAGAAATTGGTTATGCTAAAAATGTCCATTTAATTATTTTAACATTTAGTTTTCTAAATTGGACATGGCTTGGGGGGCTGGGAAAGGGAAGACGAGCAGCAAATGTCAGAGAGACACATGTGGGAATAAATTAAAAATGGACTTGTGCTGGGCTTGCACCCCTCTGAAAATGGCCCCAGGAGACAAGAACCCCTGGAGCAAGAAAGCTCCCCTGCCCCCCAGGATTGGCCCCCTGGTTGAGCAACTTAATGGAGGCTGTGTTAATGCATCAAGGGAGCAGGGGCTTTACTTCCTAATCTGCACTTTGCACTCAGCTGCAGACACACTGCAGGCATCTCTTCATGAGGTCAACATGAAAATGAATTGCTCCCTACCACGATGCAGTTGCTGTTTGATGTGTGCAGAGATGTATGTTGGGGAGGAGCAGAGTTAAAGGCCTCTCTTAGGGGTGGCAGAGGAAACCTGGGTTCGTCCTAATAACACACTGTGGACAGGATTTGTAAGAAATGCCCAGGTTTTAGAAGTTGTTCCAGGTACAGCAGAGTTCCTCCTGGAAAATGGATACTTAGAAATCAGTTAAGGGTAATATATTGGAGTGTTTAATTCATTAGCTGATTTAAAACTATTCACTGGGACCAAAACAAAAACAAGAATCTGCTCACTTTCCCATTTAGGTGTTTTTACTTGTTTGATTTTCCTTATTTTACTTATTTGATCTTAAAACTGCACAGGCTGTAGACAGGGGAAATATGACCGTGCATCTAGTTTCCTCAGGACTACCATGGTTTCTGTCTGTTGTTCTGGGGTAATTATTATTATTATTATTATTTTCAAACATCTTTATTGAAGTATAATTGCCTTACAATAGTGTGTTAGCATCTGCTTTATAACAAAGTGAATCAGTTATACATATACAATATGTTCCCATTTCTCTTCCCTCTTGCATCTCCCTCCCTCCCACCCTCCCCATCCCACCCCTCTAGGTGGTCACAAAGCACCGAGCTGATCTCCCTGTGCTATGCGGCTGCTTCCCACTAGCTATCTATTTTACATTTGGTAGTGTATATATGTCCATGACACTCTCTTACCCTGTCACATCTCACCCCACCCCCTCCCCATATCCTCAAGTTCATTCTCTAGTAGGCCTGTGTCTTTATTCCCGTCTTGCCACTAGGTTCTTCATGGCCTTTTTTTTTTTTCCCTTAGATTCCATATATATGTGTTAGCATACTGTATTTGTTTTTCTCTTTCTGACTTACTTCACTCTGTATGACAGACTCTAACTCCATCCACCTCATTACAAATACCTCCATTTCATTTCTTTTTATGGCTGAGTAATATTCCATTGTATATATGTGCCACATCTTCTTTATCCATTCATCTGTCGATGGACATTTAGGTTGCTTCCATGTCCTGGCTATTGTAAATAGAGCTGCAATGAACATTTTGGTACATGACTCTTTTTGACCTATGGTTTTCTCAGAGTATATGCCCAGTAGTGGGATTGCTGGGTCGTATGGTAGTTCTATTTGTAGTTTTTTAAGGAACCTCCATACTGTTCTCCATAGTGGCTGTATCAATTTACATTCCCACCAACAGTGCAAGAGTGTTCCCTTTCCTCCACACCCTCTCCAGCATTTATTGTTTCTAGATTTTTTGATGATGGCCATTCTGACCGGTGTGAGATGATATCTCATTGTAGTTTTGATTTGCATTTCTCTAATGATTAATGATGTTGAGCATTCTTTCATGTGTCTGTAGGCCATCTGTATATCTTCTTTGGAGAAATGTCTATTTAGATCTTCTGCCCATTTTTGGATTGGGTTGTTCGTTTTTTTGTTATTGAGCTGCATGAGCTGCTTGTAAATCTTGGAGATTAATCCTTTGTCAGTTGCTTCATTTGCAAATATTTTCTCCCATTCTGAGGGTTGTCTTTTGGTCTTGTTTATGGTTTCCTTTGCTGTGCAAAAGCTTTTCAGTTTCATTAGGTCCCATTTGTTTATTTGTGTTCTTATTTCCATTTCTCTGGGAGCTGGGTCAAAAAGAATCTTGCTGTGATGTATGTCATAGAGTGTTCTGCCTATGTTTTCCTCTAAGAGTTTGATAGTGTCTGCCCTTACACTTAGGTCTTTAATCCATTTTGAGTTTATTTTTGTGCATGGTGTCAGGGAGTGTTCTAATTTCATACTTTTACATGTTCCTGTCCAATTTTCCCAGCACCACTTATTGAAGAGGCTGTCTTTTCTCCACTGTATATGCTTGCCTCCTTTATCAAAGATAAGTTGACCATATGTGTGTGGGTTTATCTCTGGGCTTTCTATCCTGTTCCATTGATCTATATTTCTGTTTTTGTGCCAATACCAAACTGTCTTGATTACTGAAGCTTTGTAATATAGTCTGAAGTCAGGGAGCCTGATTCCCCCAGCTCCATTTTTCGTTCTCAAGATTGCTTTGGCTATTCGGGGTCTTTTGTGTTTCCATACAAATTGTGAAATTTTTTGTTCTAGTTCTGTGAAAAATGCCAGTGGTAGTTTGATAGGGATTGCATTGAATCTGTAGATTGCTTTGGGTAGTAGAGACATTTTCACAATGTTGATTCTTCCAATCCAGGAACATGGTATATCTCTCCATCTATTTGTATCATCTTTAATTTCTTTCATCAGTGTCATAATTTTCTGCATACAGGTCTTTTGTCTCCTTAGGTAGGTTTATTCCTAGATATTTTATTCTTTTTGTTGCAATGGTAAATGGGAGTGTTTTCTTAATTTCACTTTCAGATTTTTCGTCATTAGTGTATAGAAATGCAAGAGATTTCTGTGCATTAATTTTGTATCCTGCTACTTTATCAAATTCATTGATTAGCTCTAGGAGTTTTCTGGTAGCATCTTTAGGATTCTCTATGTATAGTATCATGTCATCTGCAAATAGTGACAGCTTTACTTCTTCTTTTCCGATTTGGGTTCCTTTTATTTCTTTGTCTTCTCTGATTGCTGTGGCTAACACTTCCAAAACTATGTTGAATAATAGTGGTGAGAGTGGGCAACCTTGTCTTGTTCCTGGTCTTAGTGGAAATGGTTTCAGTTTTTCACCATTGAGGACAATGTTGGCTGTGGGTTTGTCATATATGGCCTTTATTATGTTGAGGAAAGTTCCCTCTATGCCTACTTTCTGCAGGGCTTTTATCATAAATGGGTGTTGAATTTTGTCAAAAGCTTTCTCTGCATCTATTGAGATGATCATATGGTTTTTCTCCTTCAATTTGTTAATATGGTGTATCACATTGATTGATTTGCATATATTGAAGAATCCTTGCATTCCTGGGATAAACCCCACTTGATCATGGTGTATGATCCTTTTAATGTGCTGTTGGATTCTGTTTGCTAGTATTTTGTTGAGGATTTTTGCATCTATGTTCATCAGTGATATTGGCCTGTAGTTTTCTTTCTTTGTGACATCTTTGTCTGGTTTTGGTATCAGGGTGATGGTGGCCTCGTAGAATGAGTTTGGGAGTGTTCCTCCCTCTGCAATATTTTGGAAGAGTTTGAGAAGGATAGGTGTTAGCTCTTCTCTAAATGTTTGATAGAATTCACCTGTGAAGCCATCTGGTCCTGGGCTTTTGTTTGTTGGAAGGTTTTTAATCACAGTTTCAATTTCAGTGCTTGTGATTGGTCTGTTCATATTTTCTATTTCTTCCTGGTTCAGTCTCGGCAGTTTGTGCATTTCTAAGAATCTGTCCATTTCTTCCAGGTTGTCCATTTTATTGGCATATAGTTGCTTGTAGTAATCTCTCATGATCTTTTGTATTTCTGCAGTGTCAGTGGTTACTTCTCCTTTTTCATTTCTAATTCTATTGATCTGAGTCTTCTCCCTTTTTCTCTTGATGAGTCTGGCTAATGGTTTATCAATTTTGTTTATCTTCTCAAAGAACCAGCTTTTAGTTTCATTGATTTTTGCTATTGTTTCCTTCATTTCTTTTTCATTTATTTCTGACCTGATCTTTATAATTTCTTTCCTTCTGCTGGCTTTGGGGTTTTTTTGTTCTTCTTTCTCTAATTGCTTTAGGTGCAAGGTTAGGTTGTTTATTCGAGATGTTGCCTGTTTCTTGAGGTAGGCTTGTATTGCTATAAACTTCCCTCTTAGCACTGCTTTTGCTGTGTCCCATAGGTTTTGGGTCGTCGTGTCTCCATTGTCATTTGTTTCTAGGTATTTTTTGATTTCCCCTTTGATTTCTTCAGTAATCACTTCGTTATTAAGTAATGTATTGTGTAGCCTCCATGTGTTTGTATTTTTTACAGATCTTTTCCTGTAATTGATATCTAGTCTCATAGCGTTGTGGTCGGAAAAGATACTTGATACGATTTCAAGTTTCTTAAATTTACCAAGGCTTGATTTGTGACCCAAGATATGATCTATCCTGGAGAATGTTCCATGAGCACTTGAGAAAAATGTGTATTCTGTTGTTTTTGGGTGGAATGTCCTATAAATATCAATTAAGTCCATATTGTTTAATGTATCATTTAAAGCTTGTGTTTCCTTATTTATTTTCATTTTGGATGATCTGTCCATTGGTGAAAGTGGGGTGTTAAAGTCCCCTACTATGATTGTGTTGCTGTCAATTTCCCCTTTTATGGCTGTTAGTATTTGCCTTATGTATTGAGGTGCTCCTATGTTGGGTGCATAAATATTTACAATTGTTATACCTTCCTCTTGGATCGATCCCTTGATCATTATATAGTGTCCTTCTTTGTCTCTTGTAATAGTCTTTATTTTAAAGTCTATTTTGTCTGATATGAGAATTGCTACTCCAGCTTTCTTTTGATTTCCATTTGCATGGAATATCTTTTTCCATCCCCTCACTTTCAGTCTGTATGTGTCCCTAGGTCTGAAGTGGGTCTCTTGTAGACAGCATATATATGGGTCTTGTTTTTGTATCCATTCAGCCAGCCTGTGTCTTTTGGTGGGAGCATTTAATCCATTTACATTCAAGGTAATTATCGATATGTATGTTCCTATTCCCATTTTCTTAAATGTATTGGGTTTGTTATTGTAGGTGTTTTCCTTCTCTTGTGTTTCTTGCCTAGAGAATTTCCTTTAGCATTTGTTGTAAAGCTGGTTTGGTGGTGCTGAACTCTCTCAGCTTTTGCTTGTCTGTAAAGGTTTTAATTTCTCCATCGAATCTGAATGAGATCCTTGCTGGGTAGAGTAATCTTGGTTGTAGGTTTTTCTCCTTCATGACTTTAAGTATATCCTGCCACTCCCTTCTGGCTTGCAGAGTTTCTGCTGAGAGATCAGATGTTAACCTTATGGGGATTCCCTTGTGTGTTATTTGTTTTTTTTTCCCTTGCTACCTTTAATATGTTTTCCTTATATTTAATTTTTGACAGTTTGATTAATATGTGTCTTGGCGTGCTCCTCCTTGGGTTTATCCTGTATGGGACTCTGTGTGCTTCCAGGACTTGATTAACTATTTCCTTTCCCATATTAGGGAAGTTTTCAACTATAATCTCTTCAAAAATTTTCTCAGTCCCTTTCTTTTTCTCTTCTTTTTCTGGTACCCCTATAATTCGAATGTTGGCACGTTTAATGTTGTCCCAGAGGTCCCTGAGACTGTCCTCAGTTCTTTTCATTCTTTTTTCTTTATCCTGCTCTGTAGTAGTTATTTCCACCATTTTATCTTCCAGGTCACTTATCCTTTCTTCTGCCTCAGTTATTCTACTATTGATCCCATCTAGAGTATTTTTAATTTCATTTATTGTGTTTTTCATCATTGCTTGGTTCCTCTTTAGTTCTTCTACATCCTTGTTAAATGTTTCTTGCATTTTCTCTATTCTATTTCCAAGATTTTGGATCATCCTTACTATCATTATTCTGAATTCTTTTTCAGGTAGACTACCTATTTCCTCTTCATTTGTTAAGTCCAGTGTGTTTTGAGCCTGCTCCTTCATCTGCTGTGTGTTTTCCTGTCGTCTCATTTTGCCTATCTTACTGTGTTTGGGGTCTCCTTTTCACAGGCTGCAGGTTCGTAGTTCCCGTTGTTTTTGGTATCTGTCCCCAGTGGCTAAGGTTGGTTCAGTGGGTTGTGTAGGCTTCCTGGTGGAGGGAACTAGTGCCTGAGTTCTGGTGGATGAGGCTAGATCTTGTCTTTCTGGTGGGCACGTCCACGTCTGGTGGTGTATTTTGGGGTGTCTGTGGCCTTATTTTGATTTTAGGCAGCCTCTCTGCTAATGGATGGGGTTGTGTTCCTGTCTAGCTAGTTGTTTGGCATAGGGTGTCCAGCACTGTAGCTTGCTGGTCGTTGAGTGAAGCTGGGTCTTGATGTTGAGATGGAGATCTCTGGGAGATTTTCGCCGTTTGGTATTACGTGGAGCTGGGAGGTCTCTTGTGGACCAGTGTTCTGAAGTTGGCTCTCCCACCTCAGAGGCACGGCCCTGATGCCTGGCTGGAGCACCAAGAGCCTTTCGTCCACACGGCTCAGAGTAAAAGGGAGAAAAAGTAGAAAGAAAGAAAGAAAGAGGCTATAATATAGTGAAGTAAAATAAAGCTATTGTAAAGCAAAGCTATACAGACAAAATCTCACCCAGAAGCATATACATATACACTCACAAAAAAAAGGAAAAGGGGAAAAATTAATATCTCCTGCTCCCAGAGTCCCCCTCCTGAATTTGGGCTGATTCGTTGTCTGTTCAGGTGTTCAGCAGATGCAGGCACATCAAGTTGTTTGTGGAGCTTTAATCCGCTGCCCCTGAGGCTGCTGGGAGAGATTTCCCCTTCTCTTCCCTGTTCGCACAGCTCCTGGGGTTCAGCTTTGGATTTGGACCCGCCTTTGCGTGTAGGTCGCCTGAGGGCGTCTGTTCCCCGCCCAGACAGGACGGGGTTAAAGGAGCAGCTGCTTCGGGGGCTCTGGCTCACCCAGGCCGCGGGGAGGGAGGGGTACAGAGGAGGCGGGGCGAGCCTGCAGCGTCAGAGGCCGGCGTGACGTTGCACCAGCCTGAGGCGCGCAGTGCGTTCTCCCGGGGATGTTGTCCCCGGATCCCGGGACCCTGGCAGTGGCGGGCTGCACAGGCTCCCGGGAGGGGAGGTGTGGAGAGTGACCTGTGCTCACACACAGGCTTTTTGGAGGCGGCAGCAGCAACCCCAGCGTCTCACGCCCGTCTCTGGGGTCCGCGCTGTTCGCCGTGGCTTGCGCCCTTCTCTGCAGTTCGTTTAGGCGGCGCTCTGAATCCCCTCTCCTTGCGCGCAGCGAAACAAAGAGGGAAGAAAAAGTCTCTTGCCTCTTCGGCAGCTGCAGACCTTTTCCCGGTCTCCCTCCCGGCTAGCTGTGGTGCGCCAACCCCTTCAGGCTGTGTTCACGCCGCCAGCCCCAGTCCTCTCCCTGCGATCCGACCGAAGCCCGAGCCTCAGCTCCCAGCCCCGCCCGCCCCGGCGGGGGAGCAGACAAGCCTCTGGGGCTGGTGAGCGCTGCTCGGCGCCGAGCCTCTGTGCGGGAGTCTCTCCGATTTTCCCTCTGCGCCCCTGTTGCTGTGGGGTCCGCGCTGATAGCCGCGGCTCGCGCCCTTCTCTGGAGTTCGTTTAGGCGGCGCTCTGAATCCCCTCTCCTTGCCCGCCGCGAAACAAAGAGGCAAGAAAAAGTCTCTTGCCTCTTCGGCAGCTGCAGACTTTTTCCCGGACTCCCTCCTGGCTAGCTGTGGTGCGCCAACCCCTTCAGGCTGTGTTCACGCCGCCAGCCCCAGTCCTCTCCCTGCGATCGGACCGCAGCCCGAGCCTCAGCTCCCAGCCCCGCCCGCCCCGGCGGGGGAGCAGACAAGCCTCTCGGGCTGGTGAGTGCTGCTCGGCGCCGAGCCTCTGTGCGGGAACCTCTCCGCTTTGCCCTCCGCACCTCTGTGGCTGCGCTCTCCTCCGTGGCTCCGAAGCTTCCCCCCTCCGCCACCCGCAGTCTCTGCCCGCGAAGGGGCTTCCTAGTGCGTGGAAACCTTTCCTCCTTCACGGCTCCCTCCCACTGGTGCAGGTGCCGTCCCTATTCTTTTGTCTCTGTTATTTCTTTTTTCTTTTGCTCTACCCAAGTACGGGGGGAGTTTCTTGCCTTTTTGGAGGTCGGACGTTTTCTGCCAGCGTTCAGTGGGTGTTCTGTAGGAGCAGTTCCACGTGTAGATGTATTTCTACTGTATCTGTGGGAAGGAATGTGATCTCCGCGTCTTACTCTTCCTCCATCTTCTAACCTCCCCTGGGGTAATTATTAAAAGCATCTCTGACACCCTTGAAGAGAATTCTAGTTTGGACAGTAAGTAGACTGGCCACTCTGAGGTGACAGGGATTAAGCCACGTGCCCGACATCATTCCATCAAAGATAAACTATGCTTTAATACTCCAAAGTCTGCTCGGGTAGAAGTTTGGCCTAGAAATTCACCATCACCATCCCTTGCCTGGTTATTTTTGTTCCTTCTTTCTCTGACGCCTAATTCACCTTCTGCTTCTCAAGTACATTGATCACCAGATTTTGGTGTTCTGTTCCACATCCCCCCTGCCTCACTATACCCAAGTCATCACTACTTTTTCTAAAACAGACCCATGTCCTGACTCTGTGGCTTAATTCAAGAGGTTCTGAGCATCTGTCTGGCAAGGCTAACTACTGTAACAACCACAGAGTTTTAGTAGGTTACATTGAAATAAAAATGTGTTTCTCACTAATGCAATGATTCTACATGAGAGTCCTTGGTCCAGTGGTTCTTCTGGGCAATTTTTTTTGAAATAATGACTCAGAGACTCCTTTCCTCTTATGATTCCACTGGTCCCTAGGGCTGGAGAGTCCTATGCTTTCAGCTGTTAGGAAAGGACAAAAGAGAGAGTGGAGAAGAGGCCTGGAAGTAGTATGTAGACTTCCACCCACATTCCGTGGCCAAAATTTAGAAAGGTAATATATCACCAGTCTAGGTTTATACACAAGAAGGAAGGAAACAGAATTTGGTTCCAAAGTCTACTAAAGTTGTCCCATCTGGTAATCAAATACCCATTTCATTCTTTCTCTCACACATGTTTGCTAAAACATCCCCTCCTGGTGGGAGATAACTTGAAATCACACCCAGGTCCTTCATTCAGCTCAAAGTCTAGGGTTTCTGAGGGATGAGCAGTCCTCTCTGTCAGGTTCAGATGTGGATCCCTGTGATCCAGTGGTACATGGACTAAGAAGATAAATGATCTATACTCTCACCACAACACCCAATATGCAAAGATGGATAGGATTGCCACAATAAACCATCAGGATAAAAGAAGAATGGGAAATGCAGCAGTCACTGGTCCATAGCAATTCTGAAATACTGTTGGATAGATAGTATGAAGGCCTTCTACCCTTGTAGAAGGGTTGATCCTTCTATAGACTCCCATTCTGTTTTCTGAAAGAAACTCCCTTGTCCATTGTTCTTTGTGACTTCTGACTCTATCCTCAAAGAGCCTCAGCCTTGAGGCCATCGTTTTCTACGGCTACCTCTGAAGAGAATATTGGAATATATGTTCTCTTTAAGGGGTGAGCACATTTCTCAGCCTGTTTCCTTGGTAGTTTTCTGATCTATTTACTACTAGTCGGTGTATTGTGTCCAGTCATACCCAAAGTTCTTTCCTATATATAATTTTCAAGCATATCTCAAATTTCTGCTTTCTAATCTCTGTTTCTTTTTCTCTCCTCCTCCTCTCTTTCTGTCTGGACTTAATGGTGGCTACCTTGAGGCAATCTGATAAAAAAAGACATATGTAGAAGTTAATTGTTATTTGCCACAAGGATGAGCATTAATAGGCCTTTGTCTCTCAAAACCACTGTCTTATGCGTTATTATTTGAGGTCTAGAAACTCAGATTTTCCAATCCTGAAAAGCCCCACATTTCTGATCTCTTTCTTCTCCTTTTCATTGTTGCTTGCAAACTTGTCAATTCCTTTCTGAGTTCAACTCTTTCTTCTGATATTTTGCTAAAGGCAATCAATAAGCCAACACATTCAAAAGCTGTTTCTTTTCAATCAATTCTACTAGAAACATAAGCTTATTAGGAAGGTCTATCTTCCAAATTGTTGCAGGCACAGTTCTCCAAATATTTTACTATTGTATCTCATGGAGTGCCAGCTTTCCAGCTTCTGATATGTCATTCCTCATTGCCCACTGTATGACCACTGAGCTATTGCCATATATTTTAGGTTATTGTTAATGGCAGCACCCAACTTCAAAATACCCATTTTCCAATTAGTCAAAAAATACTAACTATTGTTACCAACAACTGCAAAATTCTGATGGCTGAACAACGTGAGAACTTGTTTTAAATTCATGCAACAGATTCATCATCAAGGATCTTGATCAGGTGATTCTTTGGTTGGGGGGGGGTTGTGTGTGGCGGTGTCTCTCCTCAAAGAGATAACTTAGGAATCCAGGATATTTCCACCTTGTGGATCTGTCATCCCCTGAGGATTTAGAATTCTTTGTTTCTAGTTTTGTGGGTGGGTGTTTTAGGAACAAACTTAGTTTGTAGGGGCAAGATCTGGAATTAGGTCATATCACTTCTAGCTACATCCTATTGGCTAGAATTTATCTCAACCACCCTACTTAACTGCAGTGTGAGCTGATGAATATGGCCAAGCTGTATGCAAAAGAGGAAATAGAAACTGAGTGCATCAGTTAGTTTACTGACATTCATCTCCATATTCACACTTCAGTGCCTGTTCTGCAGTGTTGGACCAGACTCCTTAAATGTTTCTTCTGTGCAAGGAGCTCTATGTGAAGCTTTGCCAATAGGTGTTGCTGGAAGGGGGAAGGGGGCACCTCTTCCTGGTCTGGTATAATAAGTTTTCCTTTCTCTTGCCCCTGCTGCACAGTCCCTGGTGCTGTGTGTGGTGACGTCCAGCAGTGTTGTGTCTCAACTGCACACCCAGTCCTTCAACAACCTTGTAGCTCCAGCATAGGACTGGTGACCCCCCCAGCAGCAGGGGGAGTGTGGGCACCATACACTCAAGGCTTCACACTGGCAGCAGCACCTAACTCTCTTTGAACATCTGTTCAACAGATGAAGAGGACCTGAGGCCCACCAGCCTCAGGTCTTCTGCACCCTGGGGTATTTTTTCCTGTTTACCTGTGACAGTGGACCAGCTCTGACCTGGACAAACCAGAGAATGTCTCCACTATCCAGTTGACTGCAACCACACTGCTCTAATGAGTTCTGATACCCAGGCTTGGAGTTACAAGATTTTCCTTCCTCGGACACTCTCCCTCAGCCCTAGGATGTCCATTAGATAGAGTTCTCTTTACCTCTTTACATCTTTATAGTTACTTCTCTATCATAATTTAATAATTTAATAATTCTTCACGATAAACTTCCCCTATTCAAATGATTGCATGGCCTTTGCCTTCGGTTTGGATTCAGGCTGCGACATACACTGGGTTTGGTGAGTGTATAGCACTTGCTGTCCTAGTCTGTGTCACACATGTGAGCTCCAGACTGTTGCTGTCAAGTTCCATAACACAGGGCATATTTCATGGAGAAGAGAACTGAAACCCAGGTTTTCTGATTCTAAATCACCATAAGGGATACGGAATCATATAGGGTGTGGCAAGTGAACTTTTCAGTAGAAAAAAATCAAGTACAAGAGCATTGTTTCCAAAAGATAATGGTTCCTTACCAAAGGTATTTAAGATGATAAAACAATTTCTTCAACATTAAACACAAAGTGTTATGTTTAAAAGATCGAAAATACATTTTCTTGACCCTGCCAGATTTAGACGTAAGATTAAATAAATCATATTTTTATCCATTTCTCTCTGTGTGTAATTTTTATTGACATACTGTAAAACTGACTCTTTTAAAGTGTACAGTTTAGGGCTTCCCTGGTGGCGCAGTGGTTGAGAATCTGCCTGCTAATGCAGGAGACACGGGTTCGAGCCCTGGTCTGGGAAGATCCCACATGCCACGGAGCAGCTGGGCCCGTGAGCCACAGCTGCTGAGCCTGCGCGTCTGGAGCCTGTGCCCCGCAACGGGAGGGGCCGCGATAGTGAAAGGCCCGCGCACCGCGATGAAGAGTGGCCCCCACTTGCCGCAACTAGAGAAAGCCCTCGCACGAACCGAAGACCCAGCACAGCCAAAAATAAATAAATAAATAAATGAATAAAATTAAAAAAAAAAAAAAAAAGTGTACAGTTTAGTGGTTTTTAGTATATTGACCAAGTATGCTACTATCACCACTATCTTATTCGAGGTCATTTTTATCACCCTAAAAAGAAACCCTGTGTCCATTAACAGTCATTCCACTTTCCCCCTCTGCCCCCAACCCTTAGCAACCACCATCTACTTTCTGTCTCTATGGCTTTACCTGTTCTGGAAATTTCACATAAATGCCATCATACAATATGTGGCTTCTTTCAACTAGCCTAATACCTCCAAGGTTCACAAATGATGTAGCATGTTGCATATGATTTTTAATGTTTGATTTTTACAATCATTGAAAAATATATTATGCTTCTCTGTCAGTAATAAAACCTATGTTAAAAATACAAGGACAGCCATCGGGTTTTCTCTTCTAAAGAAAAAGGAATCATTATGAAGGAGGAAAGCAAAAATCTTATGTTTTCATGAAAATCTAAATGTGAGCAAAAAAGAAAGTGAAAAAATACCTTGAATCCTGCCTTTTAAATTTTCTCTCATGGTGTACTGCTACTAATAATCAACACTTACATAACACTTCAGAATTTCAACACGTTTTTCTATTGAATGCCAAAGGTAACACCTACTGCAGGAACTATATGCTGTGCTTTAATTCCAGGAGACTGTAGGAATAGTATAAATAGCACTACTATTTTTTTTGAGTTGTTATTATTACACATCCTAAATATAAGTTAATAAAACCTCTAATATTTCTGTAAAAATGTTTCTGTGAACAGAGATTGACAAAAACCCACACAGGAGTTTTCTTTTTGTTTTTTTGTTTCTTTGTTTTTTTTTTTTTCAGAGAAAAACTTGAAGTTGAATTAATCACAAGCAGTCTCTAAAAGAACAGTGTGATCTAATTTTATTAAAGTTTTTCCATAATATAAGATGGGAAATGAGATGTGATATAGAATGCCATCACCACAATCATATCTGTATTTAATTTTTTTCAACCCTATCTTTGGAGGTATTAAAAGCTATTCCCAAGCAGTAATAAAATTCTAGCCTGTGTTTAGTAAGGATCTTTGAAATACTCCTCTGAGATATGAGGTAGGAATATTATTACAGCTGGAGAAAGAGACGATGGTAAGTTAAGTGACTTGTCCAAGGAGACACAATAAATTAGATGTAGGCCTTAGGAATAAACCTTGACCTCCCTTTAAGACTTTTCTCTGTGATACCATATGGCCTTTCTGAGCCACTGGAAGTTTCCTCATTAACCCCTGCAGTTAATTTTCATGTTTTAAAAGGCCTTTTCCAGATACATAAATATAACCCTCTTTAATACATTTTCTCAGGCAATGTAAATTAAAGAAATCCACTCCTAATAAAGACCAGAGAGAATCTACCTTATCTACAAGACATAGGAAACCCAGTAACTTTGAATAATGACTTCCATCTGCCCCTAGTAACTGATACGAGGTTATCACATGGCTTAGCTTATTACCCTTATTATTGAGGACCGATACACAAATATGTTGGGACTACTGGCTATAGTTTTTCAATAATGGGAGCAGCATGTGGGATAAAATACGGACTCCAAAGATTTCCTAGTGATGTGCAAATCAGAAACACTGATTCTTATTCCCAATGTTAAAGATGCCTTTTCCAAAAATTACAATATTGATAAATTAGATTCAGATAGAGGGGCAACTGTACTTCATAGGATGCTTCACATCAGGAGGTATCTGCTCCCCAGATACTATCTTGTGTGATTACTTAATTGGCCTCCTTGTGTTCTTCTGCATTTCAGAAGAATAGATGTATCTCAGGAGCTCAAGACACAGTGTTTCCATTCTCCTTCCTGACTTGGATTTACCATCTGTGGTACAAATTGTATATGTTGCTGTTCCTTAAGAACACTGGCCATGGCCTTTCACGACAGTTAGTTCTTTACAGTTTCTCACCTCAGCACCCAAGTCGTAGAAGCCTGATTTTCACTGAGGTGGGAGTCCTCTTCTTAGGTCCTGAGCCTGGAGAAGAAGCCAAAATTTAGTTTACACTCTCATGCTATCTGTAAAGATACTCCCCACCACAAAGAAAACAAACTTTTATATCATTGAAATAGAATAATTAATACATTGGTAGGAAGCAACCATATTTGGGAAACTTTTCTAGGAAATCCTAACAGCTCCATCCAGAAACTATAGGTAAGTATTTGTCCCACATTATATGACTGAAGGAGTTTGCAAAAGTGACCCTTCCAAGAATAAAAGGAGAGTCTTTCCTGTGTGTAAATTCTAGCTTCAGAGGCATCAAGAAATAAAAAAGGAAAGGCTTAATCTCAGGAAGACCTAATATATGAAGCAACGTGTCTCATTGTATCAGCCAGAAAAACAGAAACAGAAACAAAAACAGAAAGAGCAGGAGATTTTAGATAGATAGGAAGACAGATGGATAGATAGATAAATAGATACTAATTTTAAGAAAGTAGGTCATGAGGAGCCCAAAGTATCCAGATGGTAGTCAGTAGAGTCATTGCTGTGTCTCCAGGCAGAAACATTCCAGCTAAGGTCTCTAGACCAGCAGAGCATAAGGTCATGAAGACAAGAAGCAAAACTTTGCTAGTGAATCACTAGGAGTAGTAGTGAGTTGTAGCACTCCATTTCCACCTCTTGATCCCTGGCCTATACTGGTTATCTGAAAAACAACACCACCTATTGGACACTGATCTAGAGCATAGACAAATTCCTGGAGAACATTGCCCCAGTCTTGCAAGGTATTTCCAACTACCTAAAGCTGTAACTGGGTCTTCAAAAGACCGTTCCACTCTTTTATTAAGCTAGCTGGTTCAAAACGATGGGATGCATGATAAGATCAGTGAATTCCTGAGCATGGGCCCATTGCCACACTTCTCTTGCTGTGAAGTGATTTCCTTGATCAGAAGCAATTCTGTGTCAGAGAATTGTTCAAGATGGCAGAGTAGAAGGACATGGGCTCACTCCCTCTTGCGAGAGCACCAGAATCACAACTAACTGCTGAACAGTCATCGACAGGAGGAAACTGGAACTCACCAAAAAAGATGCCCCACATCCAAAGACAGGGGAGAAGCTGCAATGAGATGGTAGGAGGGGAGCAATCACAATAAAATCAAATCCTATGTCCATTGGGTGGGTGACTCACAAACTGAAGAACACTTATACCACAGAGGTCCACCCACTGGAGTGAAGGTTCTGAGCCCCACGCCAGGCTTCCCAACCTGGGGGTACAGCAACGATAGGAGGAATTCCTAGAGAATCATACTTTGAAGTCTGGTGAGATTTGACTGCAGGACTTCGACAGGACTAAGGGAAGCAGAGACTCCACTCTTGGAGGGCACGCACAAAGTCGTGTGTGCATCAGGACCCAGGGGAGGGAGCGGTGACCCTATGGGAGACTGAACCAGACCAAGCTGCTAGTGTTGGAGGGTCTCCTGCAGAGGTGGGGGTGGCTGTGCCCCACTGCAGGGACAAGGACACTGGCAGCAGAAGTTTTGGGAAGTACTCTTTGGCATGAGTCCTCCCAGAGTCCACCATTAGCCACACCAAAGAGCCAGGTAGGCTCCAGTGCTGGGTTGCTTGAGGCCAAACAACCAACAGGAAGGGAACCCAGCCCCACACATCGGCAGACAAGTGGATTAAAGTTTTACTGAGCTCTGTCCAACAGAGCAACACCCAGCTCTACCCACCACCAGTCCCTCCCATCAGGAAGCTTGCACAAGCCTCTTAGATAGGCTCATCCACCAGAGGGCAGACAGCAGAAGCAAGAAGAACTGCAATTCTGCAGCCTATGGAATGAAAACCACATTCACAGAAAGATAGACAAAATGAAAAGGCAGAGGACTATGTACCAGATGAAGGAACAAGATAAAACCCCAGAAAAACAACTAAATGAAGCGGAGATAGGGAGCCTTGCAGAAAAAGAATTCAGAATAATGATAGTGAAGATGATCCAGGACCTCGGAAAAAGAATGGAGACAAAGATTGAGAAGATGCAAGAAATGTTTAACAAAGAACTAGAAGAATTAAAGAACAGACAAACAGAGATGACCAATACAATAACTGAAATGAAAACTACACTAGAAGAAATCAATAGCAGAATAACTGAGGCAGAAATACAGATAAGTGACCTGGAAGACAGAATGGTGGAATTCACTGCTGTGGAATAGAATAAAGAAAAAAGAATGAAAAGAAATGCAGACAGCATAAGAGACCTCTGTGACAACATTCGCATTATAGGGGTCTCAGAAGGAGAAGAGAGAGAAAGGACTTGAGAAAATATTTGAAGAGTTTATAGTCAAAAACTTCCCTAACATGGGAAAGGAAATGGCCACCCATGTTCAGGAAGCACAGAGAGTCCCAGGCAGGATAAACCCAAGGAGAAACATGCTGAGACACATAGTAATCAAACTGACAAAAACTAAAGACAAAGAAAAAATATTAAAAGCAACAAGGGAAAAACAACAAATGACATACAAGGGAATCCCCATAAGGTTAACAGCTGATTTCTCAGCAGAAACTCTACAAGCCAGAAGGGAGTGGCACAATATATTTAAAGTGATGAAAGGGAAGAGCCTACAATCAAGATTACTCTACCTGGCAAAGATCTCATTCAGATTAGACGGAGGAATCAAAAGCTTTACAGACAAGCAAAAGCTAAGAGAATTCAGCACCACCAAACCAGCTCTACAACAAATGCTAAAGGAACTTCTCTAACTGGGAAACACAGAGAAGAAAAGGACTTAGAAAAACAAACCCAAAACAATTAAGAAAATTGTAATAGGAATATACATATTGATAATTACCTTAAATGTGAATGGATTAAATGCTCCAACCAAAAGACACAGGTTTGCTGAATGGATACAAAAACAAGACCTATATATATGCTGTCTTCAAGAGACCGACTTCAGACCTAGGGACTCATGCACACTGAAAGTAAGGGGATGGAAAAATATATTCCATGCAATGGAAATCAAAAGAAAGCTGGAGTAGCAATACTCATATCAGATAAAATATGCTTTAAAATAAAGAATGTTACAAGAGACAAGGAAGGACACTACATAATGATCAAGGGATCAATCCAAGAAGAAGATATAGCAATTATAAATATATATGCACCCAATATAGGAGGACCTCAATACATAAGGCAAATGTTAACTGCTATAAAAGAGGAAATCGACAGTAACACAACAATAATGGGGAACTTTAACACCTCACTTACACCAATGGACAGATCATCCAGACAGAAAATTAATAAGGAAACACAAGCTTTAAAAGACAAAATAGACCAGACAGATTTAATTGATATTTATTTGATTTTAATATATTTAATTGATTTTATCCAAAAACAGCAGATTACACTTTCTTCTCAAGTGCACACGGAACATTCTCCAGGACAGATGACATCTTGGATCACAAATCAAACCTCAGTAAATTTAAGAAAATTGAAATCATATCAAGCATCTTTTCTGACCACAATGCTATGAGATTAGAAATAAATTACAGGGAAAAAAACATAAAAAACACAAACACATGGAGGCAAAACAATACATTACTAAATAACCAAGAGATCACTGAAGAAATCAAAGAGGAAATAAAAAAAATACCTAGAGACAAATGACAATGAAAACACAATGATCCAAAACCTATGGGATGCAGCAAAAGCAGTTCTAAGACAAAAGTTTATAACAATAAAATCCTACCTCAGGAAACAAGAAAAATCTCAAATAAACAAGCTAACCTTACACATAAAGCAAATAGAAAAAGAAGAACAAACAAGACCCAAAGTTAGCAGAAGGAAAGAAATCATAAAGATCAGAGCAGAAATAAATGAAATAGAAACAAAAAAAACAATAGCAAAGATCAATAAAATTAAAAGCTGGTTCTTTGAGAAGATAAACAAAATTGATAAACCATTAGCCATACTCATCAAGAAAAAGGGAGAGGACTCAAATCAATAAAATTAGAAATGAAAAAGGAGAAGTTACAATGGACACTGCAGAAATACAAAACACCATAAGAGACTACTACAAGCAACTCTATGCCAATAAAATGGATAACCTGGAAGAAATGGACAAATTCTGAGAAAGGTATAACCTTACAAGACTGAACCAGGAATAAATAGAAAATACAAACAGAACAATCACAAGTAATGAAATTGAAACTGTGATTAAAAATCTTCCAACAAACAAAAGTCCAGGACCAGATGGCTTCACAGGTGAATTCTACCAAACATTTAGAGAAGAGCTAACACCTATCCTTCTCAAACTCTTCCAAAAAATTGCAGAGGAAGGAACACTCCCAAACTCATTCTACGAAGCTACCATCACCCTGATACCAAAACCAGAGATACTGCAAAAAAAGAAAATTACAGACCAATACCACTGATGAATATAGATGCAAAAATCCTCAACAAAATACTAGCAAACAGAATCCAACAGCACATTAAAATGATCATACACCATGATCAAGTGGGATTTTTCCCAGGGATGCAAGGATTCTTCAATATAAGCAAATCAATCAATGTGATACACCATATTAACAAATTGAAGAATAAAAACCATATGATCATCTCGATAGATGCAGAAAAAGCTTTTGACAAACTCAGCACCCATTTATGATAAAAACTCTCCAGAAAGTGGACATAGAGGGAACCTACATCAACATAATAAAGACCATATACGACAAACCCACAGCAAATATCATTCTCAATGATGAAAAACTGAGAACATTTCCTCTAAGATCAAGAAGACAACAAGGATATCCACTCTCACCACTATTATTCAACATAGTTTTGGAAGTCCTAGCCACAACAATCAGAGAAGAAAAAGAAATAAAAGGAATACAAATTGGAAAAGAAGAAGTAAAACTGTCACTGTTTGCAGATGACATGATACTATACATAGATAATCCTAAAGATGCCACAAGAAAACTACTAGAGCTAATCAATGAATTTGGTAAATTAGCAGGATACAATATTAATGAACAGAAATCCCTTGCATTCCTATACATTAACAACAAAATATCAGAAGGAGAAATTAAGAAAACAATCCTATTCACCACTGTAAGAAAAAGAATAAAATACCTAGGAATAAACCTACCTAAGGAGGTAAAAGGCCTGTATTCAGAAAGCTATAAGACACTGATGAGAGAAATCAAAGATGACACAAACAGATGGAGAGATATACCATGTTCTTGGATTGGAAGAATCAATATTGTGAAAATGACTATACTAGCCAAAGCAATCTACAGATTCAGTGCAATCCCTAGCAAACTACCAATGGCATTTTTCACAGAACTAGAACAAAAAATTTCACAATTTGTAAGGAATCACAAAAGACCCTGAATAGCCAAAGCAATCTTGAGAAAGAAAAATGGAGCTGGAGGAATCAGGCTCCCTGACTTCAGACTATACTACAAAGCTGCAGTAATCAAGACAGTATGGTACTGGCACAAAAACAGAAATATAGAACAATGGAAAAGGATAGAAAGCCCAGGGATAAACCCACGCACATATGGTCACCTTACCTTTGATAAAGGAGGCAAGAATATGCAGTGGAGAAAAGACAGCCTCTTCAATAAGTGGTGCTGGGAAAACTGGACAGCTACATGTAAAAGAATGAAAGTACAACACTCCCCAACACCATACACAAAAATCAACTCAAAATGGATTAAAGATCTAAATGTAAGACCAGACACTATAAAACTCTTAGAGGGAAACATAGGAAGAACACTCTTTGACATAAATCATAGCAAGATCTTTTTTGACCCACTTCCTAGAGTAATGGAAATAAAAACAAAAATAAACAAATGGGACCTAATCAAACTTAAAAGCTTGTGCACAGCAAAGGAAACTATAAACAAGACAAAAAGACAACCCTCAGAATGAGAGAAAATATTTGCAAACAAATCAACAGACAAAGGATTAATCTCCAATATATATAAACAGCTCATGCAGCTCAATATTAAAAAAAAACAAAGAACCCAATTAGAAAATGGGCAGAAGTCCTAAACAGACATCTCTCCAAACAAGACATACAGATGACCAAGAGGCACATGAAAAGCTGCTCAACATCACTAATTATTAGAGAAATGCAAAAAAAAACTACAATGAGGTATCACCCCACACCAGTTAGAATGAACATCATCAGGAAATCTACAAACAACAAATGCTGGAGAGAGTGTGGAGGAAAGGGAACCCTCTCTCACTGTTGGTGGGAGTGTAAATTGATACAGCCACTATGGAGTACAGTGTGGAGGTTCCTTAAAAAACTAAAAATAAAATTACCATATGACCCAGCAATCCCACTACTGGGCATATACCCAGAGAAAACCATAATTCAAAAAGACGCATGCACCACAATGTTCACTGCAGCACTGTTTACCATAGCCAAGTCATGGAAGCAATCTAAATGCACATCGATAGATGAATGGATAAAAAAGATGTGGTACATATATACAATGGAGTATTACTCAGCCATAAAAAGGAATGAAATTGGGTTATTTGTAGAGACAGAGATGGACCTAGAGACTGTCATACAGCGTGAAGTAAGTCAGAAGAAGAAAACAAATATCGTATATTAATGCAGATATGTGGAATCTAGAAAAATGGTACAGATGTACCTGTTTACAAGGCAGAAATATAGACACGGTTGTAGATAACAAACGTATGGACACCAAGGGGGAAAAGTGGGGAGGGGTGGTGGGACAGATTGGGAGACTGGGATTGACACATACACACTAATATGTATAAAACAGATAACTAATAAGAACCTGCTGTATAAAAAATAAATAAATAAAATTCAAAATAAATAACTAAATAAATAAAAATAAATAAAAAATAAAATAGTCAAACTCATAGAAGCAGGGAGTAGAATGCTGGTTGCTAGGGGCTGGGGGAGGAGGGAATGGAAAATTGTTATTCAACGTATGTAAAGTTTCAGTTATGCAAGACGAAAGAGTTCTAGGGATCTGCTGTATGAAAACTGTGCCTATAAGTTAACAATACTGTATGGTACCCTGCAAAAATTAAGAGGGCAGTGCTCATGTTAAGTGCTCTTCCTACAACAATAACAAAAAAAGACTAAAAAAAAAAAGAAGCAATGCTGTGTGGAATGTCACGATTGTGGATAAGGCAGTCCGTAAGTCCATGGATGGTTGTTTTAGTAGAAGCATTATATGCAGGGAAGGCATGTAATGTATGTATCCAGAGAAAGTGTCTATTCCAGGAAACTAATACACCCACCATATACACACAGTCATCTTGCATCCTAGAGATAATAAGCTGACCTACGCATGGAATCATATTGCCACCAAGGGCAGGTGGAGAGCTATCACCACATGATGGGCAGTATGGACCGTGGAGACTCTGAATGAGCAGGTTCCCTTTGGTATAGAGTAGGAACATCTTTCTGTAACTAACATCGCTGAGAAAAGTACATTACAGGAGAATTACTGTTTTGTACCTGGAAACTATATTCTGTTACCTTAAAATTAACTGTTGAGTCAAATAGAAATTTCCCAGTGACTAAGAAAGATCAAATTCAGAAAAATGTCTTCATAAAAACAAGGGTTTACACCCAGGCCTTTCTCTAATTTCGGTATATACTTGGACAAATTGCTTTTATTGGAATGTTTCTGTAACATTTTGACCCTCCCTTGAAAATAAGGATAATAGCTACTTTCCTTATTGTGTGTGTTTTCCTGCTTTGGGTGAGGATTTTCACAGGAAGAAGTATGTAAAGCACTTAGCCCAGAGCACACAATGTAGAAGCTTCTTAAGAAATTACAACTAAACAGATACTCATCTGATTTCACAACAATCCTGTAAAGTAGTTTATAACTAGTCTCCTTTCGTGGATGAGGAGACTGAGGCTGAAAGATCAAATGCCTTGCTGAAAGTCAGAAAAACTGACCTCAAAAAGATGCACCACGATTCACATCCAGGTTTTCCTCCTTACAAATAGTGTTTATCATACATATACTGAGTGTGTGTGTGTGTGTGTGTGTATGTGTGCTTTCAAAATTTTAAAGAAACACAAAGAAAAAAATTAGTTATCTACTACCCTTATATTTCTCATATACAAGTTACATATAAATATAGATAATACCATTAATAATAATTATAATAACAGCTAAACTTTATTGAGTCCTTCTATGAACCAGGGTTTTTCTAAGTATTTCACATGGGTTAAGCCTACTTGGTCTTGACAAATACTGGAAAGGGTAAGTACTATTCTTCTCTCTATTTACCAATGAGGAACCTGAGCCTGGCGCTCCTAACCAGCTTTCCCAAGGCCATCAGCCTCAGTGGTGGAGGTAACCCACACCTGGATCAGCTGAGACTAGAGCCAGAACCCTTAGACACGAGGCTGGTAACCTTAGTACAGACATATTTTCTTACACTGGAATCATACTGTACACTTTATGATTTGACTTTCCTCTAAAGTATAACGTTAATATTTCTTTATGTTATAAATATACTTCTATATAATAGTGTTTATTGGCAATACAATATTACAACTTAGAAAAATGCACCATTATTTGGTCAATTCTACATTGTTGGATGCTTACATTGTTGTTATAACACTTTGAGTGTTGTAACAGTCAAAGAATACTTTTGTATATACATTTGTATGCACTTTGTTGTGGACATGATCCAATGTTTTCATGGGACAAATTCCTAGAGTGGAATAGCTAGATAATTTTTAAGGATTTTTGTTACAGATTCCTTGCTTGTATTTCAAAAAAACGGTACCAACCATCTCTCCCACAGGCAGTGAAGGAGAGTCCTCTGAATTCAGGTCTTCTGATTCTTGCTGATGTCAATACTGGCTCTGTGATAATTTCTGTTTAATCCTTCCACTTAGTGCCAGAGAATAGGTCTGAGTCCAACCCGCTAAGAACCTTCTTCTGTGATGTCATTTTATTCAAGTATTATCCCCCGTTTGAAGCACATCTATGTAATTACTTGTGTAAACCTAGAGGAATGAAACTTAACATCTCTTGTGAGGTTCAGATGGAAAATCTTTTAGCACCTGATGCCAAAAAGGAACTTTTATTCTTAAGCCCAATTTCTTATTCATGTGTTTGAACTGAAAAGGGTAGAATGCAAACTTTTGAATAGTCAGTTATAATAGATAACTGTAGTACCTATTCGGTAATCTAGATTTATTATTAATCTCAAGAATGTCTTTTTTTTCCCCTCCTGCCATAAGCCTCTATCTGGAAGGAGCAAAGGCACAAGAAATTTCCCAGGACAGCCACCAAGCCACTCAACTCAAGGTTTATTCCAAAGCTCTCTGCCTCTCAAAAGTTAGAGCTTTGTAGTCAAGAACTCTCATTAAATATTACAATATAATTAGAGACTTATTTGATTATTTTGCTTTATGAAAACTATTCTCATCACAACTAATACCTACACAAATCAGGAATTCCCTTAAATTTCTTAAATTTAAAGTCGAAAAATAAGGCAACTCTTGATGAGGATACATAATTGCAAGGGTAAAAATCTGGAAACAGATTTTTCACTTTGCTTCTATATAAGTATACATGCAAGCAGATCTACCCACTTGTTCCTATGGAGATTTTATATCTTTTTGCCTCTCAGTGCAAAGATCAATACGAAGATGAGAGTGAGTACTTCAGCCTCAAGTAATGGTTCACAAACTACTGATGATCATTTTAAAAAGAATAAAGGGGAACATAACAAGGAAAAAAGATTGCTTTCACTTTTTTTTCCTTTTTTTTTTTTTCCTATTAAAGTAAAGGTAGACGGATTTAGGCACATCATAATCTGGGAAAGAGTATTGGACTAGAATTTAGGAAAGTTTCCTTGGGAATTTTTCTTCTTACTCTCAACTTTGTACCTTCAAAGTACTTCAGGACCTTGGGGAAGATTCTCAGGACACAGCACCATCTATATGCCAAAATGTCTTTCTTTTCACTTTCTGTGCTCAAGTATTTCATGCTGTGATACTGACTCAGGAGCCTGTTTCCTACAGCATGGCTGTCTCTGAGGCCAGACATTGAGGAGTTAAAGGAGACCAGGGTGCAGGAACAGCTGGAGATAATTACTTACAATCAAAAGACACGCAGAAAAGCAGCAGGAACAGCAGGGTGAGGTGTTCTGCCTGGCTGGATTACAGGAGGCATCTGGACAGAGGCAACTGGGCTTAAATACTAGTAAGGGAATTTTGCACTGTTTGATCTTATTTTAAGACCTAAGAAAGAGATTGGGATTGGTTTGAACCCGGTTTAAAAAGCCCAAAGGTAGACATTCCTGCCATAAACAGTTTGAACTCTCTTGTCCTGTAAATGGGGATATGGGAAAGATGTGTTAGGGCCAAGGGGGCTTTGCGTATTAAACACAAGATCAAGTTTTACATCTAAAATTCTGAAGGATAATTTTGTACTCCTGTTTTCCAACGTGGGCAATTAGTCTAAAATCCTGGACATCTGACTTTGTTCTTTGTATTCTTTTTCCTAAGATCTCTACATAAAGCATCCCAACTTTCAACTTTTTTCATCAATTCACTTTTTCTGCAGTCCTAAATTATATTTTAGCTACTGCCATTTTCCCTCATAGGGCCAAGATTCATGAGGCAAATAAATATTTCTTCAGTGAAAGAGTGTATTGTAGCCAGCACTATTTTAAGGAGATATGAGATCTCTGAAGTCTTTAAATTGGATTTTTCTTCTCAGATACATATTTTTTTCCATTTAATAACACGTATAAAATGGATTCACTGCATTATATTCAGTACCTAAACCTTGACTCTTGGAGGAACCTTTCCTTGATGAACTCCAATCCGAAACTATGATCGCTCTTCTTTTGATTTATCTATAATGTTAAGAAATAAGCTCTATACTTTACAACATTGGATACTTTATCAGGTAACCACAGAATTAAGCATACCAAGCAACTTGAAAGAAAGCATGCTTACTTCAAAGCTGATGGCATTAGATGTTACAAGATTAAAATGGAAAATTGCCTCACGTACAAATGCCTGGAGCAGGACTTATACAGACAGGATAAATGAGAGCCTTTTCATTTATGATATGGAATTTGTGGGGAAAACCCTCCATGGTGGAAGTCAGAAACTTTTAGACACAAAAGCACCTAAGATGCGTCCCCCTTCCTTAGAAACTTTCAATAGTTCCCCATTGTTTACAGGATGAAGTCCAAATGCCTTAAAATTCGCAGCCACACATCATAGTATGTTTCAAATCTGCCTCTGCTGCCTCTTCTTCTCTTTCTCCATCTTTACCCCGTATGCCTGTGTTCCATCCAGCCCTTTAAAACTTTTACCTTTGAACTTTTGATCCTGTAATATCTTCGAATTCAAATATCCTACCCTAATTGCACAACCTGGACATTTTCTGCTCCAGCTTAAAGGCCTACCTTAGAAATCTTTTCCTCTCCAGACTATCCTTTTAACCAATGAACAAGAAGCTTTCCCTTTTTATCCCTTTTTCCCAAACAAAATTCAATGCCTTACCCTCACTGGCCCTGAAGAATGAATTGATCCATTATTGGTGTATACATGGTAGTATGTACATTTGTCTATAATTCATTTGTCCAATAACTCAGGCATTAATTCATTCATGCCTTTGTTTTAAAAAAGTGCTTATTGAGTGTTTTCTGCATAATGATAGCCAGTCACTGCTCAAAATTCTGGGAATGAAGCAGTGAACCAGACAGACTGGCGATCTCAGGGCTAATGATCTAGCTGTGACCTTAAACTTCTTCCATAATGTTATGATTAGGCACTTGCCTATCTGCTCATCTTGAAAGAGGGACAACTTCTTAGTAATCTTCAGTGTGGATCAACAAGGCTTAGTAGTGTGGTTCATACTTAAGTACATAATAATGTCTCTAAATTGATGCTCACTGTGATCTAAGTAAAGATTTCATGCTTTACATGAAATTTCTCCTAGAATCCTCACAACAGCCCTGTGCGTTGGACACTCATTGGGCCCAGAGAAGGAAAGAAACATAGTTTCTTTGTCCCACAGTTATTAAGTAGCAGAGTCAGAAACTGAACCCAAGTATGTCTGACTCCCAGAGTCAAGTGAACGAACAAATGAATGAAAGCAGTGTTACAGACAAAGGTCAGTTCTTTGCCCAGTGCTTCAGGTAAGGTGGAGAGGCAGTCGTTGGCCTGAGGAACAACAGTACACGGAGTGAGAGTCTCCGTGCTTAGCGTGGAAGAGCGAGCAACTGCCTGCATGTGCTTGAGGAATTTGAAGCTTATGCCAAAAATGTATCTCTGATCTACTTCATCACTAAAGCGGAATCCCTTTGGACTAGTCAAAAGTGATTGGCTAATTAACTCTTTTTTTTTATCTTCTTTATAAAAATTATTTCAGACTGCCTAAAAAAAGAAAACAAATTTAACCAAAATAAATAAATAAATCTCGGTTCTTCTCACCCTGGAACGTTCTCTCTAGAATTGCCCATGTGAGAATCTGCTCCATTTCACATTAATGGCTGCAGTTCAGAATGTCTGTCCTTTTGGCCTTTGAGGTTCCACACTGAAACCATTCCTAGATCTTCTTGGGAGGCAGCCTCATGATATTCTGAGAGGGACTGTCATGGCCTTTGAAATTCCTGTCAGGAGCCCACCCCCCAGAGGAAGTTTCCTCCTTACACACAGTATAATTTTCACATCAGATCATAACAAATACACTCTCTAAATTTGGTACAAATCTTTTCAGCTCTTTCCCTTTAATGCTGTTACAGACATGTAGAAACTGCTTATTTATATGGATAAGATTTTTAAATGTAAATAGTAAGGAAGAGGAAACACACTAAGCCTGTAGGCTGATAGATTGTTATGTCTGAGCATCAAAGTCAGACCAGTGTTTCCTGATAAGTTTTGTAATTCTCAACATAAAAAGGGAGTTTTTTTTTTTTTTTTCTATATCTCATTCCTCTTGTAGTCTCTATTTTTGTTAGACATAACTACTAACAATAATATAAAGAACTTCCCCCATTTTGCTTACAAAAGTGGGTACAGGGGCTTCCCTGGTGGCGCAGTGGTTGAGAGTCTGCCTGCCAATGCAGGGGACACGGGTTCGAGCCCTGCTCTGGGAAGATCCCACATGCCACGGAGCAATTAGGCCCGTGAGCCACAATTACTGAGCCTGCGCATCTGGAGCCTGTGCTCCGCAACAAGAGAGGCCGCGATAGTGAGAGGCCCGCGCACCGCGATGAAGAGTGGCCCCCACTTGCCGCAACTAGAGAAAGCCCTCTCACAGAAACGAAGACCCAACACAGCCAAAAATAAATAAATAAATAAATTTAAAAAAAAAAAAAAAGTGGGTACAGGAAAAGTTCTTGTCACTTCTTTGACTCAGTTCATTGATTATTGACAGAATATAGAATTCATTTGCATCAGTTGATATTTCCATTTATGCCTTTAACTCCCTTACATGATTTATTGAATATAGTAGTCTTCAAAATTTTTTATGAAAAATAATTTTCACAGGGGGCTGGGAATATCCTATTTTGCCCTTGACTTTGTTTTTCTCTGTGACGAGTCATTATAAGTGTAATATTCTAGGCTTCTTTCCATGACTTCATTTACTCCTTCCGAAGGAGAAAGCAACTGCTCTGGATGGTAGACCTGGAACAGTTAGGCATGCCTACCTTTGTCCTTCTTTCTTTCCTTCCTTTTTGGGCATGCCTGTCTGGAGATAATAAGAGTTTTAGTCTGCACGGGTGTGAATAACTTCTCATGGAGTTTGAAGTTCCCAATCTGTCCAACCAGACACAGAGACTCTGGATTCAGGAGTTGGACAGACAGAGGGGTGTCATTTTGGGGCCCATCCAAACCTCAGCATTAGTTTGGAACAACTAAAAGATTATATTTTGTGAAGCAAAGTTTCTTAAAATTTAGCTTAAGAAGAAGTTCTGAATAAAATGTGAAGAGTTGTAACTTTAAATCCTAGTTCTAAAATTCAATGACATTAGGCTTTCAAATTATAAACTCTCTTTCTGCTTCTCCATCTGTATTCTTTGCATTGGAATATCTGCCACCACTTTATCAAAAAATCATAAAGGCAAACAGTGCAATTGTATGAGAGCCTCTGAGTTCTTAGATGTTATATAAATAATTTCTAAATGACATTACTATTAGTATTCCAGATTCAAAGTAAGAGACCACTTGGTCTGAACATAATATTTGCTCTACTTAGACTTGAATTCTGAGAAGAAAGAGTTTTACATCTGATTTTGTTGTTCTCTAATCTGGCAATGTGAGGAACGATTAAAGCAGGGGTTTACATGGGGCAGAGTAGGGCAGTGATTTGTGATATGTTCCCAATAGAATATTTTTTCTTCCCTTTTTTTTCCCCAAAGGAAATAAATGGTCAGACTTCGAGAAGGTGGGGTTCTAATAAAATTCTTCCTGCATTTCATCTGTTGTTGCTTCTGATTCCCAACCCTCCACCCCTGTCGGTACCACATACACATGCAGCAAAGACCAGGATTTCTGGAGATTACTTTCAGAGTTCCTGTCTCACCCAAAGCACATATTCAAAACTTCTTCTGGAAAGGTTATCAGAGGCAGTAAAGGATGTAGAGACATTACCATGTAGGAGTAATGGGGCATAAAACCAAATATTTATTCTACCCACTGAGCACCAGCTATATAACTATAGTTTAAGCAAGAACGCCTCTGTACCTGCCTCTAATGGTGAATGTACCTTCCAGATTTATCAAATATGCCTGGTTTGGAGATTAGTTCCCAGTAAGAGATTCCTTAAATTGAAGAGCACTTTGAATAAGTTTTATTTGATCCTCATCTCATCTTTACTTAAGTCTGGTTAGAAAGTATGAGAATGTATTTTAAATAGAGACTTCATTCATTTTGATGAGACAAAATGCTATGGTGGTCTTACAATGATGGAAAGATATTTATTTACATCTCTGTACTCTTCCCCTCTGAGAAAAGAATGTTTTACAATAAAACTTAATCAGCTCATACAAGGAAGTTAGTTGTTACAATGTCACTGCCTTAGTAGGTATTAATTCTTTCAGTTTTATTTCTAGATGACCCAGTCAAGATTTATGTCTTTTCACTTCTGAAGATTATTACTTGCTCTGCTTCTGAAAGGTTAGCAATACATGGTATTTTTAAAATTTAATCTTCTAAATGCATTTAAAAAAAATTCAGTACAATAATAAGGAACTGGTTAAAAATTACAAAAATAGAAAAGTATTTAGTCATTAAAATCACATCATCCAAGTATGTTTAAAATGAGAAAAAAATTAGGTGGTGTAAAACATAAAAAAACAATTTATGCAAGTTCACACAACTTTATTAAAAAACATGTATATATACATATATATGTTACATATGTATAAATTAGGAAGATAGACACAAAGTGATACAAATAATTGCCTGGTAAGTATATGTGATTATTCTTTGAAATGTCTTGGTATTATATTTTTGCTGTTTAAAATCTGTTGAATAAATATTACTTTTGCAATCAAAATGTGGCATTTTTTGGAAGTCTGAACTAAAAAAAAGTTTTGGGGAGCTTTAAAAAGGCAGATTTCTGCTTCAGCTATTACAAACTACATACATTTTGTCTAATGTTTGCTTTAGCCATGAAGCCACATAAAATAACACATTAATAGAACTCTAACATATTAAGTATTAAAATTTTAATTTAAGAGTGTACTGTGTATTGCCTTTTGCAACAATTGTTTACTTAGATATTTTATAATGAAAAATAATGACATGGAGAAAAACCAAAAAAGAACTGGAAAAGAGGGTACAAGTCTGCCAACCATAAAACCAAAATAATTGCTGTTTCTATCTCAAATTTGTCCCTAAATTTTTCTTCTCTTTGTTTATAAGAAAGAACATGTCCTTAGGTGAAACATAGTTTTTGTAGCACTGTGTATTGAAAGATATATCTCAGGGGGGAATCTAACATTGGATTCAATAATCACTGTGTAATTCAATTTATCAACAAATGTGCAATTTGCTATTGCACTTAAAATATTTACCTTTATTTAAAGAACAGAGGCATAATGCTAAAATTAATCTTAATGAAGGGAAGTTTTTTGGTTGCTAACCTGATGAGATGTCATATATATAATTTTCTGATTTTCTACCTTGATCCAAGGATGGAATTTGGAGAGGTTGGAAAGCACATCGCTTATAAAAGCTTCTGAAATATTAGTTATCTAAGTCCAGTTTTTCGTTGTGGTTTAATGGCTGGAGAGCTAATATTCTGTATTTGTTGATTAAAGACAGATTGATTGATAAGATTTAGCAACAATGAAAATGGTAGGGTTATAAGATAGAACATTCTCGACCTCATTTACAGAAGAGGAATGTGAAATACGGAATTGTATAGCATGATAAGAAATAATACCGCATCCATCTACCCATTTATTCTTTCATTAAACAAATGTATCAGAATGCTTTCAGCTGCAGAAAACAAAATAGGCACATAAAAGTGACTTAAAAGATAGAGTTTATAGTTTCGTATAACAAGAAGTCCAAAGGTAGGGAAATTTCTGGTTGGTTAATTCAGTAACTGTAATTACATTGAAAGCCTCTGTTTTTTCTGTCTTCTTGCTATGCCATTCTCAGCAGGTTGCCTTTCTTCCTGGGTGAGCCCTTGCCTCATGACTGCATAGTTTCAAGGAGCTGCCATCACGCCAGGGCCCATGTTCTCATGCAATCACATCAAGACTCAGAAAAATAGCGGCCCCTCCTTGCACATCTCTTTGTCAGGAAGGAAAACCTTTACTAGAAAGTACCTGGCAGAGTTCCCATGCTTGGAAGTATCACATGCTCATTCCTAAATTAATTGCCAATGGGGTGAGTGGTAATATTACCATGATTGTCTTAGACTAGTTAAAATTTACCCCCTGGGGATAGAAAGGAACTCCTTCCTTAAATACCTGACAAAAGGAAAAGTGAAGAAAATTGGGAGTCCGATAGTGATGAAGAATGTGATAGTTGTTAGATGAAACATCAGTGTGAGCCACAAAGCAACTTATTGGACCTCCACACTGAACAGGTATAGGATAGACAGAGAGAATATGTCACAGGTCACTTTTCACAGAACCTACAGTCTAAGGGAGAGAGGAGTAACTGAACGTGTCATTATCAAGAAAATATAATCTTATTTTTGGATGAGGGAAGTGAATAAGCAAGCTCCAATATTGCGTGTATGTACATATGTGGCGCTTGGCTAAGTCACTTTAAAAACAACAACTTCCTTAAGGCCACTGGAAGTCATTTTAAATATATGAAACAACTCTTTAATGACACTACTATATATAAGATAGATAACTAATAAAGACCTACGGTATAGCATAGCACAGGGAACTCTGCTCAATACTCTCTAATGACCTATATGGGAAAAGAATCTAAAAGAGAGTGGATATATGTATATGTATAACTGATTCACTTTGCTGCACACCTGAAATTAACACAACATTGTAAATCAACTGTACTCCAATAAAAATTTAAACAAAGAAAAAAATATCATAGTTTCTTCTATTTTCTTACGGTTTTGTTTTAAAATTTACATTTAAACTTAATACTTACGTGTACAAATAATTGTTCTCCTTTACACTTTACATTTATAATTAATACTATAAGATATGAGAAATTTAAAGTGTGTGATGGGCTAAACTGTGTAGTAGGGATGTGCACATTCTAATCCCTGGAACCTGTGAATATGTTGCCTTATGTGGTAAAAGGGACTTTGCAAATGCGATTGAATTAAGGATTTTCAGATGGGGAGATTAGCCTGGATTAGCTGAGTGGGTCCAATGTCATCACAAGGATCCTCCTGAGAGGAAGGCAGGAGGACCAGCTGGTAGTAGAGGCTGTGATAGAACAAATATATTTATCTGAGTTTCAGATAACTCCTCTCTGAAATGATAATTGTGAAGATTAACTGAGATAATGCATTTGAAATATTTTGCGAGAGGATGGTGCATGCATGTACAAGCATACAAAATATGTCGGCATCATTTTTGAAGTAAATATTTTTAAAGTGCATATTTGTATTTTACTTTCAACTTTTAAAGTAAATATGTGTATAGAAATAATCAAAAAATATAATCAAAAAATGTAAATCATGGTTGTCTCTGGATAACAGGATTTAATGTATTTCCCATTCTCATATTTCTTATGTTGAACATCTATATTTTGCGACAAAAAATGTTACTTTAATACGTACTAAATAAAAAATAAAACTATATTAAAAAAAAAGGAGAATGGAGCTGTGTGAGGGAGGGGCTGTGAACCAAGAAATGCGAGTGGCTTCTAGAAGCTGGAAAAGGAAAGGAAAGGATTCTTCCCTAGATCCTCCAGAAAGGAATGCAGTCCTGTCAGACTTTGATTCGAGCCCCATTGAGACCTATGATAGGCTTCCGACCTCCAGAAGTATAAGAGAATAAATTTATACTAAGTCACTAAGTTTGTGGTAATTTGTTACAGCAGTAACAGGAAACTAGTACAACATGTTACCATGTTTTACCTTAATACCAGGTTTTATGATGCATATGTGTATACAGTTTATAAGTAGTTATATTTATATTACATATTATTTTAAATAATTTATTTTAAAATTATTTAAATTTTATTTACAAATTAAAAGTTGAAGAAAAGTTCATAGTTGAACATCAGTGATCGTTATTTCAGTATTATATTTCTTTTGTATAAAACCCCCAAAACTTAAACTTAATATGCTAAGAACAGTTAAGGCTAAAGATGAAGACCAAGGCTTCCTTAAAGAAAAGAGCTAAATGAGGGAGAATAAGTGACATGCCCCTTCTATCTCCATAAATTGGAATAAAAATGACTTACATGACATCACGTTTAACGCAAAACAGTTAACCCTGTTTTTTACAACAACCCAGTGAAGTAGAGAAAGAATTAGTCCAATTTTAGATAGGTGAGAGTTACATCATAAGGCTGTTTCATTCTTACTTGTACTGAGCCCTTACTATGTGCCAGATATGATAGGTGCTGAGGAAATACTAATAATAACAACAACAATGTGATTTTATTTATTTATCATTTATTGAACACTTACTCTGTACAGGTACAGTTCAAGATTTTATTCATACATTAACTGATTAATCTGTAAAACAAACCTAGATAACAGAACAGACATAGTCTGGCCCTGAAAGTAAACACAATCGTTAAGGAAGAAAGTGTAGACATGTCATCAGATACATTTTCCCACCAAGCAAGTCCCAGGACAGAATTAAAAATCACAATTTGGGAATCACATGTAACCCAGGTTACATACAGGTAACCCAGTCTAGGTAGAGATAGGGAAGGTTTTTCTGAATTAGTTATTCCTGAATGTAATCTTGAAGGCAAAATCTGTCAGTCTCCCTTGGGTAAGCAATATAACAATACCACTAAACACAAAAATCTCATGGCTTAATGTAGCAAAGGCTTAATTCTTTTTTCTTAAATTTATTTATTTTATTTTATTTATTTTTGGCTGTATTGGGTCTTTGTTGCTGTGAGTGGGTTTTCTCTAGCTGTGGTGAGCAGGGGCTACTCTTAGTTGTGGTGCACAGGCTTCTCATTGTGGTGGCTTCTCGTTGCGGAGCACGGGCTCTAGGCATGCGGGCTCAGTAATTGTGGCTCCCAAGCTCTAGAGCGCAGGCTCTGTAGTTGTGGCGCATGGGCTTAGTTGCTCTGCGGCATGTGGGATCTTCCGGGACCAGGGCTCGAACCCGTGTCCCCTGCATTGGCAGGCGGATTCTCAACCATTGCACCACCAGGGAAGCCCACAAAGGCTTAATTCTTAGTTACACCACAAGTCAAGGTAGATTAGACATCTTTTCACTGTGCCTCTCCTCCCACAGTGACTCAGGGATCACAGCTGCTTCCAACTTGCAACACCACATCTCTGAGTTCTCTCACATGGCTGGAAGAAAGAGATGGAGAAGGTGCACTGAGTCTTATCTGCCTTGACTGGTAAATCATGCACCTCACCTCCACTCCAGATTATTGATCAGAACTAGTCCCATATCCTGACTCACATGCAAGGGCAAAGGAGAATATTGAACATTTGGTGAACGTTACTCCCTGCCATAGTCAGACAAAGAAGATTGAAAGGAAAGGGTTAGCAAAAGTATGGAGGGGAGAAACATCATCATCTGGGCCAGGTGTATTTTGGTTTTCTTGAGTGTGATATAAAAGAAAGTGTGTAAATGATAAGAACTTGAAGGAACAGTCACGGCCTAGATCAGGAAAGGCCCCATAGGAGATGTTAAGACTCTTGGGTTTTATCCTATAGGAGAGACAGAGGCACTGAAAAATTCTAAGTAGATTTGAACTCTGGGGATTGTGGCCTAAACTTGAAAGGGACAAGGCTGAAAGCAGGAATACCAATTATGAAGTTATCAAATAGGAGAATACTCACCAAAACCTGGGTGATATAATAGAGGTAAAGGAACTGTTTGTTAGAGGCAGAATTGGCAAGAATATAAATATGGACACCAGGATGAAGAAGTGACAAACAGCTTCTAGATTTCAACTTTGGGTAACTGGTACTATCAATTTAGATAGAGATTATTGGGAAAAGCCTATTTGAAGAGAACGATGGAGTAGTTTATTCCAGACTTTTTAAGGTTCAGTTGCCAGTGGGAAATCCAACCAGAGTCCACCAGCAGGAGTTTGGATAAAGGTCTAGAGCCAGATCCAAGCTTGAGATGAAGATCTAGGAATCATAAAAGTTTGGATAAAGGATGAAACCACAGGAATAGGTGGCTCACAAACTGCGAAAATGAGATGAGCAGTGGCCTTGAAACTCAGCCCTGGGAACTACCAGGATGTAAAGTGTGGGGAGAAGAAAGGGTCTCATGAAGATGCAAGAGAAGGTACTGCCAATTGTGTAAGGAGAAGAAGCCAAGGCAAGGAGAGTTTCAAGGAGAGTGGGATCAACCCTCTTAAGTGGCATAAAGAAATCCAACAGGATAAGGACTGAATTTTGTCATTGAATTTGGGGATTAGAAGCACCCGGTGATAGCCTTACCAGTAAAGAAATTGGCAAGAAGGAGAGATTGCAATGGACCGGGCAAAGCTACATAGTGGATAAACCAGCCATATGGTAGCCGCGTCCCCCGAGAAGTTTAGGGACTTGGTCAGCACCCCATAATCAGAGCATGAGTTCAACATGGGCAGAACTGAAATGTGAGGCCAGGTCATGCAGCTGCTTAATGGCGGGGAAGGATATAGTCATATTCACCAGAATACCTCAAAAATAAGTGCAGTCTTTCACCACATTTTCTAATTTGCCTGAGAGTCTAGATGAGTTGCTGAGGGGAATTTTCCAAGCATATATTCAAACACACACACACAATAAGGTTTGAAGAAGTACAATGTTTAGGTGATTTACTTTAATGGGAACTGAGCAGAACACAACAAACTAATAATACATGATACGCTACTAAATCCAAGTGCGTTTTAGACTTTTAGGGAGTACTTAATGGGACCAAGCAGTCTTAGCAAGTTAAATTGAATGGATGTATTTTTAAACAGCATCCTACATGAACATAATTCTATCATGTGATCATTTTTTCGATAAGCAAGGTGCTGAGCTCATATTTAAGCCCTTGCTTAAAGAAATGAAATACTTAGAGGGACAACGTTCCCGATGCCTCTTGGGGGTCACCGAATTCTCCGTGGCCCTAAATAAAGGAAAGACCCTGGTTTTCATAGCAGGCTCTGGGAACACAGACAAGCTGTATGGCTTTCACTTGGTGGGGAGTGGAGAGAGATAACGCTGACCATGAAGGCCGGAACCAGATAATGAAGGGCTTTATATATCATGCTAAGGAGTCTGGACTTTATCTTGCCGGTTAGCAGAGAGCTATTAAAGACTTTTAAGTAAGGGATTATCATGATCAGATTTCTATTTTCTGGCAGCTACAGTGTGGAAGAGAACTGAAGGAGGACAAAGACTGGAGGCAGAGAGACCAGTAAGTCCTGCTTATTCTCTTTTTTTCCCTCTGCCTCAAGATTCCCACATACCAAACCTCCAGATGCATTTTTAGTGTGAACTTTCTTTCCAGGGACGGCCTCCCTGGTCTGGGTATTCATTCCCCGACTACTGACAATGCGTGCACGTGTGTGCTCTTGTGCACGCGCACAAACACACACACACATATGCACACCCAGAGCATGGTTTTCATTCTGATCCTTCTTGGGCAGCATCAAAACTTCCTGTTGTATCCCAATCACCCAGAAGTCAGGTCAAGGAACACCAGGATATATTATATGAATAAAGGGCCTCTTGTCTGTTGGGAAGACAAGGGAAGTGCATGGGATTTGGTCAAGAGATGAGGATGGGGCCATATGAATGTATGAAAATTACAGTCAAGCTGCTTAGATAAATTTGCTGTAAAGTGTTTTTATTTTCTATATCTTTACAGTGCATTTCTCATGGAATACCTGGAAAGGTATGCAGAATTCTAAAAGGCAGTAAGAGAAAGAAATTGAAGAAGAGAGGGAATTAAAAACGTATGTCCACACAGTAGACCTTGAACAAGAAGTCTCTAGGGCGGAATCTTGTACACGGATTGCCACACGTTAGCCATAGAAGAGATGGCTAAGGAAAATGGAAGATCACTTCCTCCAGAAAAAGAAAAGAGTACATGTTAAATGCAATAAAATATTTGCAAATAATGATTCAATGCAAGCAAGTTTAAAGGGAGGAGTAACAGAAATTATCTATGTATCTGGTTCTAATGGTGTAAGTGTTTCTAGGTTATTAACAGCAGGAGAACAACTAAATTACAGACAGTTAATAGCTGTAAGTCTTGGGAGGCAGAAAATAATGTAGCCTAAGTGGATTGCTAAAAGATATTACACTTACAGAAAACTTTAACTAATACCTATGTGGTCTTTAATGTTGGAAGTACCGTCTTTGGAACATTCCTTTTTTTAATCCCTTGGAGAACAAAGTAGTATCTGTGGTTTTTTGTCTTCCTCACATTAAAGTACAGGAGAGAAATGGAGATGATCTCATCTAAACAGTGAGGTAGAAAGAGGGCAGGGTCATTTTATATGTTATTGAATCACTGAGACATTCTTGAATATTGCACATTTGAAATGTGACTGTTAATCACAATGGTGCAATTCATTTCAGAGGAAACTGTGGCGTATGTTGGTGCCACTTTGCGCATCTGTGAGAAGAAGGAGGTTGTACAGAAACAATTGGTATCAACTGCTCTCTGCTGTCCTGGGAGAAGGCACAGGGTCCATTTCTCACCCTGGTGAAGTCTGTGATGTTGTGAGCAGATTGGGTGTGTAGGGGAAGCATGGAATGACAAAAGAGAACATCCAGCACTGAAGCTGCTGGTGGGCATCAAGGTCAGCAGGCTGATGGAGACAAAATGGCAAGAGTAAAAACTAGATTATGCATAGTGCTGGGATGGAAAGGTCCTCTTTCACTGCTCAAACACTGAAAGCTGGATCAGCTTTGTTTCATGGTGTCAGAGTCTGATAACTCTCCCGTTCACATAAAGTAGAGCACTAATCCTCATAGAGGTTGCTTCCACATAGTTTATAAACCCTCTAACCTCAATAGCTGAGAGATGACGGGGATAAGCTGCTAGGTTTCAGAGTGCCAGATCTTTGGACCTGAAACATTTCTTCCTTCCTTCCTTTCCTTGTAAGGCCAGGACACTAGGTCTTCCAAGTGTCTGTACTAATTAAATGCAGGTCTAGTATGCCAAAAATGTTTTGAATGTAAAAGATTAATGAGAGAGAAAACTTTTCTGCAAGGAGGGAATTGAGACAAGAGAAGCCCCTCCTGGTTGGCATGGTTTTAAGGGGGAGGTAATCTTGAGGTCTTAAGAACATGAGCAGTGCAATTTTTTTTTAAAGAGACACTTGGCTCCAGTGGGAAGGAATGAACCAACTATTTCAGGGACTAAGACAACAGCCACCCATGAAGGCTCACCATGGTCCTGGGTGACAGATGAGCTGTAAGGGGACTGTCTGAGTAAATGAGGACAAGACTAAGCCATTCTGCATTTGCCTCTTCTGGCCGTGTTACCTCTTGTTTTGTTTTAAGAGCTCGCCATAAGGGGAACCCACTGACCATTTTGACCTTTCCTTCCAGATTTGGCATTTGGAGGAATAAATCAGGATTAGCCCTGCCATTAAGCTTCAGACGTGGTGCCTTTAAGACAAAAGTAAGACCATTACTGGCAGTTTTAGCACTTGGGACAATATTGCATTGCTCATTTGGAACAGTAAGAATTAATCAGTAGGAGAAACTCAATGTTCCAGTGGGCAGCTGATGCTCTCCCCCAATATTTTGACTATTACTTGTTCAATCAGCTGAGTGGTGGGAGGTGAGCAAGGAGACAAAGATTTGTGTTTTGGTAGCTTGCCAGCACTTAGATGTCAGCTAGCCTTCTGAGAAGCAGAAAGAAGTTTGTTTTTTTTTTTTTTTTTTACAAAAACATTCGGCAGTGGTCAGACTGATGAACATATTTGGAGACACTGAAATGAGGTAATAATGGCAACAATGTTATTTTTACAGCATTGGAAGAAAGGAGTACAAGTACCAGCTGCCAAACTCATTGGTCACATTGATCCCTAATAAATCCTGGGTGAGCCTGACTAATATTAGTCATAGGAGTTAAGCCTGTGAATCTGTTAGGACTCAAGACACATTACTTTTATTTGGGAGGGTAAGAAAAAAACCTTCTGGCATACGGTAAGAGGAGGGGTAATTTAGTACGCTTTCTTAATGTTTTGAAAAGCAGGACTGAGGCAACATTTGTTTTCTTGGATGAATATCTTCTATTCTCAAGAGAAAATGGCAATCTCTCATCAGAGAAAAATGGGGGAAGTGCACCTAAGGGAAGAGAAACTTTGGAAAAAATCTTTCTTGTTTCAGAAAAGATTAAAAAACAACAGCAACACATAATATCATTTCCACATACACTGAATTCACATTTACTGAAGACCAACCATCATACTCCCTGTGGAGTCACCTTTCCTTTTCTAATACATTTAACAATTGCCCTTCACAACTCTAGCAGCGGTGCATTCTGCTAATTTCCCTATTTTACAGATGAGAAAACGGCTGTTTACTATGATCCAGCAACTTAATATGGCCAACAGAGACCATATAGCTGGTTAATTGTCAGAGTGGGATTGTGTATCAGGCCTGTTAGACTCAGAGCCCAAGATCCTAAATGTGAGGCTAAATTATGGAAAATTGCACCTCTTTGGAGGAAGTAGACTTGGTGATCAGGGGCGCAGGAAATGAAGTGGCTCAGATCTGGAATCTTCCAGATCTATGAATTGAGTAGATCTGGAAGATCTATGAAATGGAGGTCATCATTCTTTCATAGAGTTTTTGTCAGGGTTAAATTACATAACATAGAAGCAATGTCCAATACACCACAAGTGCTTAGGGGATTTATACGTACACACTACTATATTTAAAATAAATAACCAGCAAGGACCCACTATATAGCACAGGGAATTCTGCTTAATATTCTGTAATAACCTAAATGGGAAAAGAATTTGAAAAAGAATAGATACATGTATATGTATAACTGAATCACTCTGCTGTACACCTAAAACTAACACAACATTGTAAATCAGCTCTACTTCAATACAAAGTAAAAATTAAAAAGAAAAAAAAATTCTTTAAAGTAGCTGTTTTTTGAATGACAATTATTGGAATATGCTTATTAGTTTTGTTTACTCTTTGACCAGTAATACCCAAACTTGGGGCCTACTCTAGACCAATAGGTCACCCATTTCTGGGAAGAGACCTTAGAATATGAACTCTCATCCATCGTCACTTACGATTCTTGGGATCTGGCTATTTGGGGACATCATGCTTTGGGATTTTTGGTTCCTCTTCTATACTCCAAACTAACCAATTACTTAGGTAATTTGTTAAAGGCCACCCCCATGCCACTGCTCTCTCTAGATGAGCCCTGCAAAGTACAAACCAATCTTTATTTTCTCCCTGATCTGTAAAGATTAGTGATGCTGTACCAGTCAGATAAGTGTCAGCTCTGGTTCTCTCTCGCACTGAAATATATGTGGTTCAAAGCACACATTTAGAGGAAAGATTGTCTGAGGCCTTCACAGTGAAATTGCTTTTTTTAAACAGGTCTTGTGTTGACACCCAGAAAGCAAAGTCTCTACAGAGCTTTCCCCCCTCCCCAATCATCTGTCAATCTTTTAAAAATCAATTCAGAATTTACCTATGCCAGAAATTGGTACTAATTGCCCTTGATTTCAACTACTTCCACATTACTCTCAGAATTTCAATTATGAGTCTATAAATATAACTGGCTTTTGGTTACAGAACAAAAGTTCTTGATAATGATAGTTTAGTATGTCTCTTCAACTAAACTGTATAGTCCTTGAAGGCAGGGACCATTTCTGCTGCATATTAAATGTGGGTGAAAGATACAAGAGAAATAGAAGATATGGTCCCTGTCCTCAAGGAGCATAATATCCAATTGAAGAAAGATGCTGACTTGCAACTATTAAACAATATTTTCCATGTAACTAGATGCACATTATAGTGCTCTGGCTATTCCATGAACCCAACTGTTGACTAAAATACTACGTTCAGGATCGTCGTCAGCTTGCTAAGAAGACTCACACCTGAGTTTCATAGAATGTTTGCTCTTTTGGAGGGCCAAGCAAATCACTATAAATGTTTGGAGGAAATCAAAATGATATTTTCTTTTATACATAATCTTTACCTAGAACTTCTTCTCAAAGTCCGCTCTTTTCTAGTACATGAGCATATTATTCTCTAGACAAGCATTTTTCAACTGTAGCTTATGGTTTATTACTAGGTCAGGAAATTTATTTAGGGGCCATGACCATCATTTTAAAAACATGAAATGGGATAGACAATATCATAGACTGTATACTTAATAAAAAAATGAGTTTATGAAAATTGTTTTCTGTACATGTACAGGGTCACAGTGTAAAATGTATTTCTTACTATGACTTGTAATCAAAAAGCATTTGAGGGACAATGCATCTAGTCAGCACCCAGAGAACTGAACAGATATTCTTAGTAAGACTATAGAAAAGCTTGATGCTTGCAACATGTTTTCCCATTGAAGAGAATCACGTTATGTTGTGGTAATACTTTCTTTGCTAAGTTTAAAACTAACCATGGAGGACAAAACGTCAGTCATGTTACTGATAAAACTCTACTGAAGACCTGGCTTAGATGGATGGCCACAGTGGGCTTCCTAATGCTTCACATCAGAAGTGTTAGAGTTGCATGTTACCCAATTGTATGCAGAATTAGATAACTACAGACCTCACTGGGATCAAGCTCCCATAAATCTACCTCATGATGGACTCTCTGCACCAGAGGATCCAAGGAGCTAAGATCAGAAGGCCACTCTCAGGAAATCTCAAAGTGTGACTCACAGGGAAGTCACAAAAATTAATTCCAGCCTCAGCCAAGTAGGTAATTCTCAAAAGAACCCCCAGAAGCCATGGGAAGCCACCACAGTTGTCCTGAGCCTCCCCACCTGTAATGGTTTGTCCTCCACTTCACATGAATGCCTCTCATTGTCCAAAGTTAAGGGTCTAAAGATCACCCTGGCACTAGTCCTACACCCATGAAAATTTGAAACACAAGCAAATTTCCAGGCCTTTGAAGCCTTATGCAAATAAAACATTTTTCCTAGAAACCAGTACTTGATAAAAATCTAGACCTTGTGACAGTTACCAGGAGAAACTCCTGGTGACTTAGTTGCCAATAATTCCAGTACTATGTGGCATTATGGCTTGTTAACATGAAATCAGTTGTGAGAACTCTCCTATTCTGAGCAGAATACAGATATTTATTATATTGTAGGGTGGATGTGTAACAGAGAACAAATTTGACTCCATATTGGATCTGTTCCTTTAGTTCTAACCTTTGTGCTCTGTTGCCTGTGCTTAGTCATGCAGGCTCTGCACCTTTTCTAAAAGAATGTTGCCTATAGGCTGAAATATACAGGATAGCACATTTCTCAAGGCTCTGACCTTTAAAGGTGTAACACTTGTCCATTAAAAAGTTGCAGAAAAGAAAATAGCATTTGTCTTGTTGGAAGTTTATCGGAGCGTTGTGACCAGACCTACATGGACAGCTGCAAGAACAAAGGATCCCAGCACCAAGAAGTTTGCAACAACTAGCCATACCCCCTCCCTTTTAGTATAAAAGATGCCTGAATTCTAACTTGGGTAAGATGGTTCTTTGGGACACTAGTCCTCCATCTTCTCAGTCCGCTGGCTTTCCAAATAAAGTCACTATTCCTTGCCCCAACACCTTGTCTCTCAATTTATTGGCCTGTCATGTGGCAAGCAGTACAAGCTTGGACTCCGTAACAGATGCACCTATGCAAAGTCTCCTCTCTCAGAGAGCAGCTTTTGCAATATCACTCCCTTGTTACAAAATTTAGAAATTTCCCAAGTCTTCTTTGAGTCACTTTTCCTTTCTGATCATAGTTAAAACCTTATTGTGCACTACCTTTCCACCTCTTTGCATTCAGCACCCCAGTGCTGAATACACCACCGCTTCTGTCTAACCACACAGCCTCCATTCTATTTTTTTTTTTTTCAAACATCTTTATTGAAGTATAATTGCCTTACAATAGTGTGTTAGCATCTGCTTTATAACAAAGTGAATCTGTTATACATATACAATATGTTCCCATTTCTCTTCCCTCCTGCATCTCCCTCCCTCCCACCCTCCCCATCCCACCCCTCTAGGTGGTCACAAAGCACCGAGCTGATCTCCCTGTGCTATGCGGCTGCTTCCCACTAGCTATCTATTTTACATTTGGTAGTGTATATATGTCCATGACACTCTCTTACCCTGTCACATCTCACCCCACCCCCTCCCCATATCCTCAAGTCCATTCTCTAGTAGGTCTGTGTCTTTATTCCCGTCTTGCCACTAGGTTCTTCATGGCCTTTTTTTTTTTTTTTCCCTTAGATTCCATATATATGTGTTAGCATACTGTATTTGTTTTTCTCTTTCTGACTTACTTCACTCTGTATGACAGACTCTAACTCCATCCACCTCATTACAAATACCTCCATTTCATTTCTTTTTATGGCTGAGTAATATTCCATTGTATATATGTGCCACATCTTCTTCATCCATTCATCTGTCGATGGACATTTAGGTTGCTTCCATGTCCTGGCTATTGTAAATAGAGCTGCAATGAACATTTTGGTACATGACTCTTTTTGACCTATGGTTTTCTCAGGGTATATGCCCAGTAGTGGGATTGCTGGGTCGTATGGTAGTTCTATTTGTAGTTTTTTAAGGAACCTCCATACTGTTCTCCATAGTGGCTGTATCAATTTACATTCCCACCAACAGTGCAAGAGTGTTCCCTTTCCTCCACACCCTCTCCAGCATTTATTGTTTCTAGATTTTTTGATGATGGCCATTCTGACCGGTGTGAGATGATATCTCATTGTAGTTTTGATTTGCATTTCTCTAATGATTAATGATGTTGAGCATTCTTTCATGTGTCTGTAGGCCATCTGTATATCTTCTTTGGAGAAATGTCTATTTAGATCTTCTGCCCATTTTTGGATTGGGTTGTTCGTTTTTTTGTTATTGAGCTGCATGAGCTGCTTGTAAATCTTGGAGATTAATCCTTTGTCAGTTGCTTCATTTGCAAATATTTTCTCCCATTCTGAGGGTTGTCTTTTGGTCTTGTTTATGGTTTCCTTTGCTGTGCAAAAGCTTTTCAGTTTCATTAGGTCCCATTTGTTTATTTGTGTTCTTATTTCCATTTCTCTGGGAGCTGGGTCAAAAAGAATCTTGCTGTGATGTATGTCATAGAGTGTTCTGCCTATGTTTTCCTCTAAGAGTTTGATAGTGTCTGCCCTTACACTTAGGTCTTTAATCCATTTTGAGTTTATTTTTGTGCATGGTGTCAGGGAGTGTTCTAATTTCATACTTTTACATGTTCCTGTCCAATTTTCCCAGCACCACTTATTGAAGAGGCTGTCTTTTCTCCACTGTATATGCTTGCCTCCTTTATCAAAGATAAGTTGACCATATGTGTGTGGGTTTATCTCTGGGCTTTCTATCCTGTTCCATTGATCTATATTTCTGTTTTTGTGCCAGTACCAAACTGTCTTGATTACTGAAGCTTTGTAATATAGTCTGAAGTCAGGGAGCCTGATTCCCCCAGCTCCATTTTTCGTTCTCAAGATTGCTTTGGCTATTCGGGGTCTTTTGTGTTTCCATACAAATTGTGAAATTTTTTGTTCTAGTTCTGTGAAAAATGCCAGTGGTAGTTTGATAGGGATTGCATTGAATCTGTAGATTGCTTTGGGTAGTAGAGACATTTTCACAATGTTGATTCTTCCAATCCAGGAACATGGTATATCTCTCCATCTATTTGTATCATCTTTAATTTCTTTCATCAGTGTCATAATTTTCTGCATACAGGTCTTTTGTCTCCTTAGGTAGGTTTATTCCTAGATATTTTATTCTTTTTGTTGCAATGGTAAATGGGAGTGTTTTCTTAATTTCACTTTCAGATTTTTCGTCATTAGTGTATAGAAATGCAAGAGATTTCTGTGCATTAATTTTGTATCCTGCTACTTTACCAAATTCATTGATTAGCTCTAGGAGTTTTCTGGTAGCATCTTTAGGATTCTCTATGTATAGTATCATGTCATCTGCAAATAGTGACAGCTTTACTTCTTCTTTTCCGATTTGGATTCCTTTTATTTCTTTGTCTTCTCTGATTGCTGTGGCTAGGACTTCCAGAACTATGTTGAATAATAGTGGTGAGAGTGGGCAACCTTGTCTTGTTCCTGATCTTAGTGGAAATGGTTTCAGTTTTTCACCATTGAGGACAATGTTGGCTGTGGGTTTGTCATATATGGCCTTTATTATGTTGAGGAAAGTTCCCTCTATGCCTACTTTCTGCAGGGCTTTTATCATAAATGGGTGTTGAATTTTGTCAAAAGCTTTCTCTGCATCTATTGAGATGATCATATGGTTTTTCTCCTTCAATTTGTTAATATGGTGTATCACATTGATTGATTTGCGTATATTGAAGAATCCTTGCATTCCTGGGATAAACCCCACTTGATCATGGTGTATGATCCTTTTAATGTGCTGTTGGATTCTGTTTGCTAGTATTTTGTTGAGGATTTTTGCATCTATGTTCATCAGTGATATTGGCCTGTAGTTTTCTTTCTTTGTGACATCTTTGTCTGGTTTTGGTATCAGGGTGATGGTGGCCTCGTAGAATGAGTTTGGGAGTGTTCCTCCCTCTGCAATATTTTGGAAGAGTTTGAGAAGGATAGGTGTTAGCTCTTCTCTAAATGTTTGATAGAATTCGCCTGTGAAGCCATCTGGTCCTGGGCTTTTGTTTGTTGGAAGGTTTTTAATCACAGTTTCAATTTCAGTGCTTGTGATTGGTCTGTTCATATTTTCTATTTCTTCCTGGTTCAGTCTCGGCAGTTTGTGCATTTCTAAGAATCTGTCCATTTCTTCCAGGTTGTCCATTTTATTGGCATATAGTTGCTTGTAGTAATCTCTCATGATCTTTTGTATTTCTGCAGTGTCAGTGGTTACTTCTCCTTTTTCATTTCTAATTCTATTGATCTGAGTCTTCTCCCTTTTTCTCTTGATGAGTCTGGCTAATGGTTTATCAATTTTGTTTATCTTCTCAAAGAACCAGCTTTTAGTTTCATTGATTTTTGCTATTGTTTCCTTCATTTCTTTTTCATTTATTTCTGACCTGATCTTTATAACTTCTTTCCTTCTGCTGGCTTTGGGGTTTTTTTGTTCTTCTTTCTCTAATTGCTTTAGGTGCAAGGTTAGGTTGTTTATTCGAGATGTTGCCTGTTTCTTGAGGTAGGCTTGTATTGCTATAAACTTCCCTCTTAGCACTGCTTTTGCTGTGTCCCATAGGTTTTGGGTCGTCGTGTCTCCATTGTCATTTGTTTCTAGGTATTTTTTGATTTCCCCTTTGATTTCTTCAGTAATCACTTCGTTATTAAGTAATGTATTGTGTAGCCTCCATGTGTTTGTATTTTTTACAGATCTTTTCCTGTAATTGATATCTAGTCTCTTAGCGTTGTGGTCGGAAAAGATACTTGATATGATTTCAATTTTCTTAAATTTACCAAGGCTTGATTTGTGACCCAAGATATGATCTATCCTGGAGAATGTTCCATGAGCACTTGAGAAAAATGTGTATTCTGTTGTTTTTGGGTGGAATGTCCTATAAATATCAATTAAGTCCATATTATTTAATGTATCATTTAAAGCTTGTGTTTCCTTATTTATTTTCATTTTGGATGATCTGTCCATTGGTGAAAGTGGGGTGTTAAAGTCCCCTACTATGATTGTGTTGCTGTCAATTTCCCCTTTCATGGCTGTTAGTATTTGCCTTATGTATTGAGGTGCTCCTATGTTGGGTGCATAAATATTTACAATTGTTATACCTTCCTCTTGGATCGATCCCTTGATCATTATATAGTGTCCTTCTTTGTCTCTTGTAATAGTCTTTATTTTAAAGTCTATTTTGTCTGATATGAGAATTGCTACTCCAGCTTTCTTTTGATTTCCATTTGCATGGAATATCTTTTTCCATCCCCTCACTTTCAGTCTGTATGTGTCCCTAGGTCTGAAGTGGGTCTCTTGTAGACAGCATATGTATGGGTCTTGTTTTTGTATCCATTCAGCCAGCCTGTGTCTTTTGGTGGGAGCATTTAATCCATTTACATTCAAGGTAATTATCGATATGTATGTTCCTATTCCCATTTTCTTAAATGTATTGGGTTTGTTATTGTAGGTGTTTTCCTTCTCTTGTGTTTCTTGCCTAGAGAATTTCCTTTAGCATTTGTTGTAAAGCTGGTTTGGTGGTGCTGAACTCTCTCAGCTTTTGCTTGTCTGTAAAGGTTTTAATTTCTCCATCGAATCTGAATGAGATCCTTGCTGGGTAGAGTAATCTTGGTTGTAGGTTTTTCTCCTTCATGACTTTAAGTATATCCTGCCACTCCCTTCTGGCTTGCAGAGTTTCTGCTGAGAGATCAGATGTTAACCTTATGGGGATTCCCTTGTGTGTTATTTGTTTTTTTTCCCTTGCTGCCTTTAATATGTTTTCCTTATATTTAATTTTTGACAGTTTGATTAATATGTGTCTTGGCGTGTTCCTCCTTGGGTTTATCCTGTATGGGACTCTCTGTGCTTCCAGGACTTGATTAACTATTTCCTTTCCCATATTAGGGAAGTTTTCAACTATAATCTCTTCAAAAATTTTCTCAGTCCCTTTCTTTTTCTCTTCTTCTTCTGGTACCCCTATAATTCGAATGTTGGCACGTTTAATGTTGTCCCAGAGGTCCCTGAGACTGTCCTCAGTTCTTTTCATTCTTTTTTCTTTATCCTGCTCTGTAGTAGTTATTTCCACCATTTTATCTTCCAGGTCACTTATCCTTTCTTCTGCCTCAGTTATTCTACTATTGATCCCATCTAGAGTATTTTTAATTTCATTTATTGTGTTTTTCATCATTGCTTGGTTCCTCTTTAGTTCTTCTACATCCTTGTTAAATGTTTCTTGCATTTTGTCTATTCTGTTTCCAAGATTTTGGATCATCCTTACTATCATTATTCTGAATTCTTTTTCAGGTAGACTACCTATTTCCTCTTCATTTGTTAAGTCCAGTGTGTTTTGAGCCTGCTCCTTCATCTGCTGTGTGTTTTTCTGTCGTCTCATTTTGCCTATCTTACTGTGTTTGGGGTCTCCTTTTCACAGGCTGCAGGTTCGTAGTTCCTGTTGTTTTTGGTATCTGTCCCCAGCGGCTAAGGTTGGTTCAGTGGGTTGTGTAGGCTTCCTGGTGGAGGGAACTAGTGCCTGAGTTCTGGTGGATGAGGCTAGATCTTGTCTTTCTGGTGGGCACGTCCACATCTGGTGGTGTATTTTGTGGTGTCTGTGGCCTTATTATGATTTTAGGCAGCCTCTCTGCCAATGGATGGGGTTGTGTTCCTGTCTAGCTAGTTGTTTGGCATAGGATGTCCAGCACTGTAGCTTGCTGGTCGTCGAGTGAAGCTGGGTCTTGATGTTGAGATGGAGATCTCTGGGAGATTTTTGCCGTTTGGTATTACGTGGAGCTGGGAGGTCTCTTGTGGACCAGTGTTCTGTAGTTGGCTCTCCCACCTCAGAGGCACGGCCCTGATGCCTGGCTGGAGCACCAAGAGCCTTTCGTCCACACGGCTCAGAGTAAAAGGGAGAAAAAATAGAAAGAAAGAAAGAAAGAAAGAAAGAAAGAGGCTATAATATAGTGAAGTAAAATAAAGCTATTGTAAAGCAAAGCTATACAGACAAAATCTCACCCAGAAGCATATACATATACACTCACAAAAAAAAGGAAAAGGGGAAAAATTAATATCTCCTGCTCCCAGAGTCCCCCTCCTGAATTTGGGGTGATTCGTTGTCTATTCAGGTATTCAACAGATGCATCACATCAAGTTGTTTGTGGAGATTTAATCCGCTGCTTCGGAGGCTGCTGGGAGAGATTTCCCCTTCTCTTCCCTGTTCGCACAGCTCCTGGGGTTCAGCTTTGGATTTGGACCCTCCTCTGCGTGTAGGTCGCCTGAGGGCGTCTGTTCCCCGCCCAGACAGGACGGGGTTAAAGGAGCAGCTGCTTCGGGGGCTCTGGCTCACTCAGGCGGGGGGAGGGAGCGGTACGGAGGAGGCGGGGCGAGCCTGCGGCGGCCGAGGCCGGCGTGACGTTGCACCAGCTCGAGGCGCGCAGTGCGTTCTCCCGGGGATGTTGTCCCCGGATCCCGGGACCCTGGCAGTGGCGGGCTGCACAGGCTCCCGGGAGGGGAGGTGTGGAGAGTGACCTGTGCTCACACACAGGCTTTTTGGAGGCGGCAGCAGCAGCCCCAGCGTCTCACGCCCGTCTCTGGGGTCCGCGCTGATCGCCGTGGCTTGCGCCCTTCTCTGGAGTTCGTTTAGGCGGCGCTCTGAATCCCCTCTCCTTGCGCGCAGCGAAACAAAGAGGCAAGAAAAAGTCTCTTGCCTCTTCGGCAGCTGCAGACTTTTTCCCGGACTTCTTCCGGGCTAGCTGTGGTGCGCTAACCCCTTCAGGCTGTGTTCACGCCGCCAGCCCCAGTCCTCTCCCTGCGATCGGACCGCAGCCCGAGCCTCAGCTCCCAGCCCCGCCCGCCCCGGCGGGGGAGCAGACAAGCCTCTCGGGCTGGTGAGTGCTGCTCGGCGCCGAGCCTCTGTGCGGGAACCTCTCCGCTTTGCCCTCCGCACCTCTGTGGCTGCGCTCTCCTCCGTGGCTCCGAAGCTTCCCCCCTCCGCCCCCCGCAGTCTCCGCCCGCGAAGGGGCTCCTAGTGCGTGGAAACCTTTCCTCCTTCACGGCTCCCTCCCACTGGTGCAGGTGCCGTCCCTATTCTTTTGTCTCTGTTATTTCTTTTTTCTTTTGCCCTACCCAAGTACGGGGGGAGTTTCTTGCCTTTTTGGAGGTCGGACGTTTTCTGCCAGCATTCAGTGGGTGTTCTGTAGGAGCCGTTCCACGTGTAGGAGTATTTCTACTGTATCTGTGGGAAGGAATGTGATCTCCGCGTCTTACTCTTCCGCCATCTTCTCTATCATCCCATTCTATTTTTTAAAGATACTTTTAAGAGAGTGTTAGGTATACAACAAAGTTGAGAGGGAAGTACAGAGATTTCCCGTATACGCCCTGTCCTCACACATTCATAGCCTCCCTATTATCAACATCACTCACTAGAATGGTACATTTTTTTTTACCAACGATGATCCTACATTGACACATCAGAATCATCCAAAGTCCACAGTTCCCCTTAGGATTCACTCTTGGTGTTATACATTCTATGGGTTTGGACAAAAGCATCATGACATATGTCCATCATTAAATATCATAGAAAGTATTTTCACTGCCCTATCCATTCTATCTTTATGAGCTAGCATTTCTTACTGCTGCTGATAATGGAACTAAGGCCCATGAATTCTGCCTTCTAGATTTCATTAGTTTTGCTTCACCTGAAGAATCACCTCCAGCAGATTGCTGAACTGTTGGAGTTTTGAGCATCTGTGTCCCTCAAGGCCCAGTCAAGCGCAATACTTTGGCCGTGCTTCCTTCCCTAGAACCTGAATTTTCCTGAGCTCTTTATCTCATCAGGTCTTGAATAACTCAACAACTTTAATGTCAACAAAAATATTTTCTTCTGCCATAACATTTTTTTGGCAGCACTGGAACATGTCTCTTGTGTTCTCTTTATCCTCAGCCTCATTTTAGGGAGACTCAGTTGTGTTTTTACAATTAACTTACATTGTCCCTTTCTTTCTCTGACACATAAAAAGCTCACTCTGTTTGCTGGATCTTCCAATCTTCTTTTCAGATATTTATTTTTCTAACATTCTCCTCTCGATTTAGCCTGCCTCCATAACTACCTGCACACCTATCCTTTAAGAAGCATGAATTCAATGAACTGAGAGTCTTCCAAAAGTGTATATATTTCAAACAAATGTGTCTACTTCCTCCACCCCATCCCCACATTGAATAATCCTACTCGGGAAGCATTCTCTCATCAGATGACCATCGAACCTAGCACTGAACTTCAATATAAGACATAGTAAATTATAGTGCCCAAGAGTCCAGATTCTGGAGCTAAATGACATGAGTTTGAATTTAAGCTATTTTATTTCCTAGTTATATATATCCCTGGGCAACTCCTTTAAGTTACTTTGCCTCAGTTGTCTTATATGTAAAATGGGATCATTAACATTCCCTCCCTTATGAGATTATTATAAATATTAAATAAACTCATAGGTAAATTTCTGAGATTAGTTCATGATACATAGCAGGAGGTATTATGCGTTATCTTCCCTGAAACTTCTCTTATTCATACATTTCCCAGGCATTTTACCTCAAGAGAGAGGTGATCACTGGTGTACCTACTAATGCCTTAAACATGATTCTCTAATCCTTTCTTCTGATATATGTCTAACTTTTATAAAGCTGCTAGTTGACATTTGATTCAAGCCTTAAGGGAGCAACTATTGGTGGTTTTAAGGGTATGCTTCTCCCTGGTTTTCTGGATCCAGGCTCCTTCTGAGAAAATCATTCCAGTGAGCTTCTAGAGATCTTGCTGCCCTTCCTCTGGTTGTTTACTTTGAACCCCAATCACACTTTTTGATCAAGTAACAACTAGAATACTCTTGCCTAATCCTATCTATAAGGACACTAAACCTGGGTGTATCATTTCTCCCCTTTCTTCTTTGCCCAGACTGACCTCCAAGGTATTGTTTTTCTGCTTATTTTGGCCTACCCTCTTCTGTAAGAACTTAACCTTGCTCCTAAGAAAATCTCTCTCTTCCTCTTAACCAAACGTTCTTTATTTCTCTTTCATTTTCCCAAAGATCATGTTTTGATAGTTTTTAAAATCCAATCCAATTCTTCTTTGTTACCAGAACAAACCTGGTTCTTGAAGACAGAGTATTCCTAGCACAGACTTTTCTATTTGCCTTCTTAGCTTTTGGGTTTGAACAAATTTCATTAGGTGGCTTCTCTACCTCAAGCAAAGATGGTCTATCCCTTACTTAATAAGTGTTCCTCTACTGGGGGCTATTCATTGATGTAATCACTATCCCTCTGAGTCTGAACCTAGTTACCTGAAGACAATGGGTTGGGCAGAGTTTTTTTGAGACCATGTGAATGCAGGGTGTGAGCCTTCCACACTTCACCCCTTGACAACTGAAATGCAGATCAGGAAAGACTATACCTGGTATGAAGCTCTGTTGCTCAAGCAGAACTTAACTGCTCTGAAATCTAAAGCCCTAGCTTGAAGGTCTTGTTGGGAAAAAAAAAATGCAATAAAGCTAAAATCTTTCCATACAACCTGTGCCTAAAGAGCCCGCACAATGATATATTACAGAAAGAATCTCTTTTTCTATGATCTTCTAATCCTTTTCTTGGTCTCATCTGCAATACAAGGCCAAGCTGCCCCTGTGTAATTTGTGGGCAGCAGCAACGACATGTACATGAAAGCCTGATGGCCAGCTCGCTGGGGTCTGTCCCAGCTAATAACCAGTTGCCCCACTGGAAAAACAGCACAGATATGCTGCCTCAAAAATACCAGGATACAATTCTAGAAGGCCTGGATCTACAAAGCACTAAATAAATAAGTCTCCCAGCTGCACCATCAGAAGCAAAGATCACCATGTTTCATTTTGGTACCTAAATATCAGTCCTTGTATCCATCTTTCAAAGTCAATAGACTGTGCATCACTCCTTTGGTCTCTTGAAACACTCAGATAATAAAACTCTGTAGCCATAGGAAGCAGATGAAGATCAAAATATTCCTTACTGATAAAAGCTAAGCTGGAGGATATGGCCTCAGTGTACATTTTCCTAATTCTTCACTCCATAATTATACCCAGCCATATGGTCACAGTGAGCTGGGCCACCATAAGACACCCCTGTATGAGCCTTCTGACCAAGAAGCTTAGCACTCAGAGGATAGAGACCAGAACATAGATTTTCCATAGGCAGGCAGCTTCAAAAAGAGAACCTGGAATTATTGCCTGTTCTTCTTCCAAGTTGCAGGTCAGAAAATCCCATGAGAAGGCATAAACCTGTGAGGGAGTGGGACAGACCACCTGCATGAGTCTACATGAGACGTTCCCTCGTGGGGACATGAGGCCAGGCTAACACTTCAGATTTGGTTTTTAAATAATTGTCTTAATATTAAAAGACCAGGAGTCTGGCTGGATAGGGAATTGTTCACCAAATCCCAAAGACTTTTCTAATATTCTGCCCCAGTAATTAAATGTAAATTATGTAGTGAAGGGCAGATTAACCATTTATTTTACACTGCAATGTTTCTAGGTTGGACGATAAATCACATTGACCATCTAGAGCTAACACTGATTATTTTTTTCTTGCCCACCTGTAAGACTTACTTTATAGAGAGTTTTTAATTCAAGTTAGAAAACAGATTCATGGGACTTTTTCAAAATACCTTTTCCAGAATATTTTAGTAAGAGTTCAACTCATATGTTAACATATTTTAAATGTTTTTGAAAGTGCTTTGAAAACTGTAAGATATTGCATAAAATATGATATTGTTTTCGGTAAGTTTAGAGTTTTACATGGTCTTTTTTTCTAATAAACCATATCTATTTCTAAAGGTGGATGAATTTTTGTGTCTCATCTATTGAACTGTTCACTGTCCTGGTCAGAGATTGAACCTGATTAGGTTGATGGGATACACTTTCTAAAAATTCTTAGAACACTAATGGGAACCTCTGCTTTTTTGAAATAATTAAGAAACATCAATAATCCCAACTACCTAATGCAATTACTATTGTCATTTTTTGAACTTTCCCTTTAGACTCTCCCTCTATTATGTCGTCTCTTGATAAAACAAATTAGTCTTAGGTACTTTTCATCTAAGAGTATTTATTTCTCAGCTGTAACCATTATAAAATCTGTGTTAGAGTTGTACACACATCGATTCCAAAATATCTTCCACTTACACATGGCTGGTAGGATCACATACAACTGGTGTTTCTCTTTTTCTATGGAGAAAGTTCTCTTCGTTCAGGCTGTCACGTGAATTACTTGGGCTCCTTGGGGACTGTCAGATGCTGGTTGTGATTAATGGGAAGTTAAAGCCCGTCCCATGACACCTCTTTCATCTTCTTCATGGGAGAGTGTTTGAAAAGGTACATAAACATCCCTACCAAGTAGGAGTCACTCCCAACAATACCATTATGTGACATTGAACCTTACAATTTATAAACTTAGGTCAAAACATTATGTGTAATTTCATTTGTGCCATAAAATTATTCTTGAATAAATAAAAATGACTTTAGCTTGAAGATTTCCTTTAAGTGAAATTTTGGGTAAATAGAATGCATCCAAATTCTCTTAATCATCTTTATGTGCCCAGACCAGATTACTTTTTCCTGGGGACTTCATTATAAGACAAGTCACAAACAAGGTGATCTTGTTAAAAGAGACTGGGGTCTGCTCACAGGCACACGTATGTTCAAAATGAAAATATCTAAAATAAATCTTCTGGGTTCCCTGCTGTTATCAGAGGAATCTCAGAGGTATCTGTAAGCCAAATAATAATGAGGGGGGGCGCAGTGAGAGTGAGAGAATAACAGAAACAGTTTTCTACTTCTACGAGGTCAGCAGGTGCTAATCACTCAAGTCCCCAGGAAGCTCTCTTTTCCCTCCACAAGAGAGTTTGCAAAATAGCTTTTGTGTACATTTTACCCCTTCTACTGTAACCAGACCCTGCATCACTCTCACTTTTCTGTGAAGTGGTTGACTGATGCTGCCATGCTGGTCTACCTCACCCACTGTTGGAATCAGTGATCATTCTGGTCCTGTTGGCAGGCCCAGGACAGGACCGTGCTATGACAGGTATAATATAGAAATAATGTAGACCCTGGTGTAAATAATTAAAGTTGTATTTTGAGCACAGTTTACCAGTGACATCATTTATCAATAGCACTAGAATTCTTCAATGAAATTACAGCTTTATATGTAGAATTTAGATGTCTACCATTCATGGCAGTACATGAAGAATGTTTCTATGAAACATAGGTACTAGATTCATTAACATCAAGGGGCAGGTCTTTTTTTGGGGAGGTATAATTGATTTACAATGTTGTGTTAATCTCTGCTGTACAGCAAAGTAAGTCAGTTAGATATACATATACATTCTTTTTTATATTATTTTCCATTATGGTTTATCACAGGATATTAAATATAGTTCCCTGTGCAATACAGTCAGATCTTGTTGTTTATCCATTCTCTATATAAAAGGTTGCATCTGCTAATCCCAAACTCCCAGTGCATCCCTCCCCCACTCCCCTTTCCCCTTGGCAACCACAAGTCTGTTCTATATGTCCGTGAGTCTGTTTCTGTTTCATAGATAAATTCATATGTGTCATATTTTAGATTCCACATGTAAGTGATATAATATGGTATTTGTCTTTCTCTTTCTGACTTAGTTTGATAATCTCTAATTCCATCCATGTTGCTGCAAATGGCATTATTTTGTTCTTTTTTATGGCCGAGTATTATTCCATTGTATATATACATCACATCTTCTTTATCCATTCATCTGTAGATGGACATTTAGGTTGTTTTCATGTCTTGGCTATTGTGAATAGTGCTACTATGAACATAGGGATGCATGTATCTTTTTGAATTATAGTTTTGTCCAAATATATGCCTAGGAGTGGGATTGCTGGATCATATGGCAACTCTATTTTTAGTATTTTGAGGGACCTCCATACTGTTTTCCATAGTGGCTGCACCAACTTACATTCTCAAGGGGCAGGTCTTGATTCAAATAACTGAGCCTCTATTTTCTTCTCCTTCTGTGAAACTGAACCCATTCATGGATTCCTTTCTAGACTCAATGAATATAACCCTAGTTGTATTGTGCCTTTTGAAGAGCAGTTCAGAGAACAAAAATCAAGGTTAAAAAAGTGAAGAGGCCAACTGTTGGGCAAGTATAAATTAGTGAATAGAGAAATACAAACTGACGTCAGGTTCCATATATCAGGAGCTATCTCTTACTTGTATCAGTTTAAATAAACATGATGTGTTTTTAATTAAAAAAATGTAAATTTGGGGGAAAAATGTCAAAGGAAATCTTTGCTTTCTCTTAACTGATATTTTAATGTAAGTAAATTGTACGAATGTAATATAAATAATTCCAGAATATAGCTATTTCAAAATGGTCTTGATATCATGTCTTATAAGAAAAAAAAGAAAAAAATAAGAGGTTTGAAAACAACTCTTCCAAATAGCGTTGAGGGGTAGAGTATATGCTTGTCAGTTTTTAACCAAGGTTTATAAATCTGAGATGCCCATCCATAGATTACCTCAGTAGAAACTGATCTCAGAAAAATGCAAAAGTCATCCACACTCTTTTCATCTATATTCTTTTCTCTTCATTTATTCCTTTGTCTCTTGGTTTCCAATAAAAGAGTACCCTAGGCCTATCTCATGCAGGGAAAAACAACATATGTTTACAAAGAGTTAATAGAACAAATTAAATTGCTGTAACATATACTACTGTCTCAAACTTTCTGGAGGATTATTTAACATCAAAAGCTTTAAAAGTATGCCCCTACTTTACTTCTCAGAAATTCTACTTCTAGAGATCTATCTCAAAGTTGAGATGCATTAAATGTTGGTCACTGCAGTATTCTTTATAAAAAACAAAAATTGGGAACAATTTAAATGTCTGACAAATCAAACCCATCAATGTAAATTTGTTGTCCTGAATGATTGTTCCAAAGAGGTAGAAAAACATGTAATGACATAAGAAAATCTTTGTAATATACTGTGATGAAAAGCAGATTAAAAACAGTTTGTACAGTATGATCTTATCTCAGTCTGTTTGGGCTGCTATAACAAAATACCGTAGATTGGGTGACTAAAACAACAAACATTTATTTCTCACAGTTCTGGAGGCTGGGAAATTCAAGATCAAGGCACCAGCAGATTCAGTGTCTGATGAGGAACTATTTACTTGTTCACAAACAAGCTGACTTCTCCCTGTGCCCTCGCATGTCAGAAGGATGAGAGAGCTCTCTGGGGTCTTTTTTATAAGGGCACAAATTTCATTCATAACATCTCCACCCTCATGACTAATCACTTCCCAAAGGCCCATCTCCAAGTATTATCACACTGAGAATTAGATTTCAACATATGACTTTGGGGAGAAAATTCAATTTTGCAAAAGAAACTATATACTTAATATAAAATTTTATATTCATGGAAAGAACTTCAGAAAAATTGTCTTTAAGTTTAGAGATTATGAGTAATTATATAATAACAATAGTAATTTAGTGAACAATGTTCTCTGTACCAGGCACTCTTCTAAGTGCTTCACATGCACTGTTTAATTTAATTTAATTCTCACAACAACCAGAAAGATGGGCATTATTGTCCCACTTACAAGATGAAGAAACTGAAGCCCACAGAAATTAAGAGGTTTGATCAAACTAACAATGACAGACACAGGCTTGAGCCCTGGCAGTCTAAGCAGAGAACACATTTTAAATTACTACTCTATAACAACATCCCAATTTTTATTCATTTATGTTTTATATCTTTGTCCAAATTTTCTAGAGTAAACATGCATTATTTTATAACCAGGAAAAATATCTAATAAATCTTGTTTTAAAATCATGTTAGGCATTGTAAGGAAAAAGGAAAAACTCCTAAGTAGTGTAAAATAATATTTCTATTTCAAGAAATAGATCTTCTGAAACTAAATTGATGGATTAGAGTCTCCTTTAATTTTCTTCTGGGATGCAATAAAACCATGTAACTGATGAAATAACAAATGACAACATTTCTGCCTTACTAATCACTTTTTTTATATATAGATGATCAACCTATCCAAGAAACATGATATTTCCATAATATGACTGTGTCGGTGCTTGCTTCCAATTTTCCCCCTTCATTTCTCCTTTCTAAAGAAGTGTAAACATCTCACGTAGACACGTGACAACTTGTTCTCCTTATAAGTAAGTAGAGAACAGAGCACAGAAAATGATACCATTGTGGAATTAAGCGTATCATCCTTCTTTCAAAAGGAATTGGTCACAATTTGCTTTGTTGGAACGATCTGTCCCTTGTTACCAATTTATATTGCTCTGTGGGACTGTGTTAGAAAAACATTATTATTATTAGCAGTAGTGATACTTGGCAGCCATTCAGCACATTTCATCAAAGACTCTAAGAGCTTAGCCATCCATCAAACTTGCCTTGGTGTGCTCCTGGGAGGAGGTGGTATTATTTCTGTTTGGAACAGAGGTTAAGTGACTTGCCCAAGGCCTTGAAGCTAGTGAGATTCAGAGTTGGGAATTAAACCCTGGAGACTTGACACCCAGCATCCCACTCTCCTTCCTGGAACACATTCCCTCTGCCTGTCTGAAAGATGTAGGGATAAATAAAGCATCTAATAGAAAAATGGCCTGTTCCCCAGCATGTGTTCTTATGTTCAAGCTCTTCTGCCATTAAATTGAAAAAGCACAAGTACTTTCATTCAGAACGTGAGCTGGTACCTTTCAGTTTTGGCACTTGTTTCATTCATTCCTTCACCGAATATTTATTTAGCACTACCACATGTTAGACAACAATTTAGTTGTTGTGAGCAACACAGTCATGACCTGCAGGGAGTTTTCAGTCTAGTAGGAAATAAAGATGAACAAACAGATCATTGTAATATTGAGTGATGTTGTTTAGCGTTTATTACTGTATCATAGTCCACACTTGAAATGTAGATCCTTCCTCTTTTGCTGTATATTATAGATGTTAATGAGGCAACATCTGTGTCACAGCAATTTAAAGCCATATGTAGTATATACATGTGTGTAAAGCATATTTGGTTCTTTGATTTTAAGTAAAGTATAAATAGATGATAATTACTCATTATTTTTTAGACGTTGGTAGCGAATAGCTACTAAGACATGTTAGAGTTAGAACATGACTCCTGAGGGGCAAAGTTCTTTTTTGGTATTTCCTTTCACTGTAATAAAAAACCATTACCAGATTTAAAAATCTGTTGTTGGATTTGAGCTTAATACTTCCTCTCAGAAGAAGCAGTTGCATGTAGTATTCCTGATGACTAATCCATACATTTTTATTGTAGCCTCCTAAGTGTCTGGCACTGAGCTATGTGAAGTGACATGTTCAAGAGGCTGAGAATCAGATCCTGACCTTCAGATGCTTATATTTATTAAGGGGTGAGTTTATAAATTAGGTAGAATTCTATGTTTCAAAATTTGTCAACTTTTAAATTCTCTTTAAAGAAATAAAATTCCACTAAATCCTAAGAATGAGGAGTTTCCATGTTCTTATCTGTAGCAACCATCTTGTTCCTACTACCTACAACCAACTGGAATGTTTGAATAGTAAGGAGTTGTACACAGAAGCAGAAACTCCCAAGTTAAAGTTTCAAATCTATGGTGGTGTTTCATTTACTCTCTCCAAGCCGTTATTTCTGCCACAGTAAAATGAATATAGTAAAAATACCTGTTTAACATACCTCTGAGGTTTGAAGGATCAAATGAGACCTTACAGGTAAAAACTCGCCAGTAAACTGTGAATATTATAAAAAGTAAGTAATTATAATCTCCTTTGGTGAAATAAAACTGTTGGAATACATATAGTCCCTTCGGGGAGGACATTTCTTGCTTGATATGTATAATAATAATAGTAATAATAACATAATTATTATCATTTTACCCATGTCTAAACAGATGAGGGCAGCAGCACCCTGTAAACTCAATGTTATTTCTTAAAAACTTTTGCCTTAAAAGTCAAACTATGAGTACCTTGTGTCTAAATGCAAAAGCTACACATATACTGATTTATTGAATGTGCAAATCTCAGTCACAGTAGAATATCTATTCATGATAAAGATTCTCAGCAAACTGGAAATAGAATATAACTTCCTTAATCTGAAAAAGACCTCTGCAAAAAATGTACAGCTAACATGCTTAATGTTTTCTCCCTAAAACTGGGAATGAGATAAGGATGTTCCTTCTCATCATTTAGATTAGACATTGTAGTAGAGTCCTGGCCAATGCAATAAAGTAAGAAAAAAATGTTTAAAAACTGAAAAGGATAAATGTAACTATCTATATTTGAAGATGGCATAATTTCCTATGTAGAATATCATAAGGAATCTATACACACACAGACACAGACACACGCAATTAATAGTATTAATCAGATACAAGGTCAACTTATAAAAATCATATTATTCCTATACTTTGGCAACAATAAAGCAAAAATTAGAAAATTTTAAAAAACTTACTACTTAGAATCTAAACCAATTAACATTTAGGAATAAATTTTAGATTTCTATACTAAAAGCTACAAAATATTGCTGAGAAAAATGAAAGGGTATCCAAATGAATAGAAAGATACATCATGTTCATAGCGTAGAAAACTCAATACCATTAAGATGTCCATTCTTCCCAAATAAATAAATCCAAAACGATCTCTGTCAAAATTGCATCAGACTTTCTAGTAGGAATTAGGAAACTGTGTCTAAAGTTATGTGGAAATGCAAAAGACCTAGAATAGTCAAAACAATTTTGACAGCAAAGTTGGATTACTCATATTTCTTGAATTCAAAGTTTACTTTAAAGCTACAATAATCAAGACAGTGTAATATTTGCATAAAGACAAAGACATTCATAAAACAATGAAAGAAAAAAATCTCGAGATAGTCAAGTCAGTTTATATAGTTGATAAATTATGACAAAGGTGTTCACTTCAAAGAGGAAAGCCCAGACTTAAAAAAATGACATTGGAACAATTGATTATCCATATGGAAGAAAATGAACTTTGATCTTTATCTTGTATCTTATGCCAAAATTAATTAGAAATGGATCATAGTTAAACATAAAAGCTAAAACTATACAACTTACAGAAAGGAACATGGGAGAAAATCTTTGCAACTTTGGGATTGGCAAAAGTTTCTTTGTACTAACCACAAAAGAAAAGGGAAAAACATGATAAATTGGACTTCATCAAAATAAAAACCTGTACTCTTCAAAAGAGTGTGTGTGTGACTATCTTTCGATTGGTTGGTGGTGAGGTAACAGGGCGGTGCTCCAAGAATCTTGTGCTCAGCCTGAAGTTACCATCCTCCACTTGGGTGGGGCTTTACTTCCTGTTGAAGAACTCAAAGATGTATTGTTATTATATATCCCTTGATGAGAAACTGGGACTCTGCTTTATCAGGGCACTATTGTTTCTTGACTGCTCCTCCTTTGTTTCTGCATTCCCTCACTTCCCAATCAGTAACTGTTTGAACTGGCCCTTTGGAACTCAAGGAAGGTCTAGGAGGCTGAAGCCTTTTTCCTACAAACAGGAAACAGGGACACGGAAAGTCTTCTGCACCCAGGAGGGCCCCACAGGGTCCTGCTCGATTTCACAATGAAATGTCCTCATTTGTGCTGTCCTTAGCTGTTCTCGCTTTCACAGGTCTGCTGAATTGCCTTTATTTCTGACTGTGAGACTTCCTCAGCTATTACTCCCAGCTGTAGCCCCTCACTCTTCCCCTGGCATAAAAAAACTCAGCATGACAACCTGTAGGCTTTACCATCTTCAACATATTCTTTGGCCACATTGGAATTATTCTACTGCTCTTCCATAATACTAAGGTCTGGTCAATCATGTCAGGCTACTTTGAGTTCATATGCATAGACCTGTAGTAGCTAGATGGGTCAACAGATAATCTACCTGAGGTAGGTGTGTAATGGAGACTGTCATGACCTACAGAACACCTTGCTTGTTGGAAGATGGTACCATTATTCCATTGCAGTGAATTGCTTCTGTGTGCAAAATGTGAACCCATGTTCACAGATTTTCTGGGTTTTCAAGAAAGTGGAAATAAGGTCTTATGTGAAATTTCCCAACAGTAGGCCATATGTAGCCTGTGGACAGCTATATTAGTTTTCTTTTGTGGTTTTAACAAATTATCACAAACTCAGTGGCTTAAAACAATACAAATTTATTATCTCACAGTTCAGTAGGTCAGAAGTCTGACATGGATCTTTCTGGACAAAAATCAATGTGCTGGCAGGCTGTGTTCCTTTCTTAAGACTCTTGGGAAAATGTTCTTTCCTTGCTTTTTTCAGCTTCTAGAAGTCACCCACATTCCTTGGCTCATGGGCCCCTTCCTCTGTCTTCAAAGGCAGCAATGTCATGTTTCCCTGGCCCATTCTCTGTTGTCACAGACCTCTCTGACCACAGCTGTGAAAGGTTAACCACTTTTAAGGACTTGTGTGATTAGAACGGACCCATGTGGATAATCCAGGATAATCTCCCCATTTCAAGCCCCTTAACTTTAATCACACCTGGAAATTCCCTTTTGCCGTGTAAATTAACATATTTACAGATTCCAGGGATCAGGATTATGGATACCTTTAGGGAGTCTTTATTCTACTTATAAATGGCCCAGTTGTAGCCTCTGGCCTAGATATTCTATGAAGTCATCTCTAGTCTAGGATTCTTTCTACTCTCTAGAAAAGGGCTATGGGCCTCTTTTGCTTTCTGTTTCCTGGATTTACCAAGATGTTGTCAAACCTGTCCAAGTGAAGGTTTATGGGATTCCCCCAGATCTTCTCAGAAACCTGCAGGTGCTCAGGGAAGGTCCTTGCTGCCTTGTTGACTTTCTTTTGTACCAGGACAGAATCTAGTCTCAGGGAGCAGGGGGAAAGTTTTACTCTGGCCTCATCTAAGTGCAGCAAATTCTTAGCAATCTCAGGGCTACGCTATTGAAAATTTGTTTCAAAACCAGTTTGTTTTTGCCTTGAGGCTCTGAGAGTTAAAGGGCAGCAGTGGTTTGGCTGTCCTAAAGAAAGCAAGATCATCAGGTTACAGGAAATACTGTGGAGAGGGACTAGTTAAAATCCTATTATTTTGTAAATTAATTTTATTTTGCCTCTATTTTCTTAAGTGAGAGATCTGTGTGTGCTCAAGCAGACCACACTTAACTATTGCCCATGAGATTAAAAAAAAGAACAATTAGCAAGTAGTGCTTTAAATTTCCATTATTTCCAAGCAACTTAATGCCCATCGACAGACGAATGGATAAAGAAGATGTGGTACATATATACAATGGAATATTACTCAGTCATAAAAAGGAACAAAATTGGGTCATTTGTAGAGTTGTGGTTGGACCTAGAGACTGTCATACAGAGTGAAGTAAGTCAGAAAGAGAAAAACAAATATCGTAGATTAACGCATATATGTGGAATCTAGAAAAATGGTACAGATAAACCAGTTTGCAAGGCAGAAATAGAGAGACAGATGTAGATAACAAACGTATGGTCACCAAGGGGGGAAAGTGGAGGGTGGTGGTGGTGGTGGGATGAATTAGGAGATGGGGATTGACATGTATACACTAATATGTATAAAATAGATAACTAATAATGCACTGTATAAAAATAAACAAATAAAATGAAATAAAGTTCCATTATTTCAATTGTAAAAGTTGTAGTTGACATCCAGTTTTCTGTTCTGCCTTGAATAAAATGTTTAATGATATGAGCATTTCAATAATATGTGAAATTTATTTTCCCATAACATGCTATTATGTTAAGCTTACAGTCTTATATAGACTAATAACTTCATCACCTTCACTCCTTAAAATAAGATTTTAAATAAATTAATAATATAATTTCCATATTTCCCTTTAAAATTTGAAGATCTATTTGTTGGACTTTCTAATTTCCAGTTTGCTGAAAGTCAATCTGACTACGACCACTACTTTTAGGATAGTTAGTGATTAGAAAAGAAGATTCATCATTTTATTTCAAATGCAGTTACCTATGAGTATATGAAAAAGAATTCAATGTCGTTAATAATTAAAAGATGCAAATTAGAACACAGGACATTTTTTCACTTGATAGAGAGTTTTCAAAAGATAATAAAATCTGTATTGTCAATTGTGTGAAACAAATCAGGAAATTATTTTGGATGTCATTATGACAATAAATATTATAAAATTTTAAAAAGTAGGTATTGGGTAGAGTTTCAAGTAGCTCCCAAAACACATAATAGCTCCAACACAGTGGAGGTTTATTTCTTGTACATGGTGCAGTGTTGGAGCAGTAAACATGTGAGCAGAGACCCTCTCTACAGTCACTGGGACACTCAAGTTAACAGAAATTCCACCACATTTAATATGTGTCTTCCAACCTTGTCCTGGGGATCGTTGTCATTCCAAACAACTGAAAAGGGAAGAGAGTATGGAGAAGTATGCATAAGCGGTTTATATGGGTCATTATTGAACTGACTATCATTGGTTGAACCTCAGACTCATGGTCACATTAAGAGCAGTGGAGGGAGGGAAAGGTAGTCTGGCTGCATCTAGGAGGAAGAGGAGACCATAGATTCTGGTGAATAAATCAAATTCTCTGCTACAATATGCATTATATTTGATCCAGCATGTCTACATTTATCCTAAGAAAATGTAAGGTTTGTACCCAAAGATTGAGCTACAAAGATGTTTATTAAAGCAATGTTTATGATGGTGAACAATCGGATACTATTTGAATGTTCAGAAATAATTTGTGTACTGATTCAAAATACATGATGTTGTGCGTATGTATATCCATATATATGAGAAAAAGAACTGACTATGGTACAAGAACAACTATAGTAACAATTGATGCTCTAGATAAATATTTATTCACCCGGAAAAATATGTATGATATATCATTAATTTTAAAGCGCTGATTATGAATAGTATGTAGAGTTTGAACAATTTTCATCATAACAACATACACTGATGGGTAGAAAATATCCTGGAATGATATTGACCAAAGCTATCATAGTAGTTACATCTAGATTGTGGGGTCATAGGTGTTTTGATTTCCTTTCCTTTGTGTATTTGTTTCTTTTTTTCTAATTTCCCTAAAATTACCTTATATTTATTTTGTGGGGTTTTTTAAAATAAAAATTAGAGTCGACTGTATTGCACATCTTGCAGTACAAAAGTTATCTCTTTCTATGGATTATTTAAATCATTACTTAGATTTCTTTTGCAGAGTTACATAGAACCTGAGAATTCTATTTGTAGTTGGATACCTGTTCCCAGTCACTCTGCATTTGAGCACTACCTTGAACTATGTAAATAACTCTTCCATGTGGCAGGGGCTACATCCTCAAGATTATCTTTTTGTACAGTGGATTAAAGTACTTAAAAGTTCTTTTCAGTTGGGCTAACTTGCTCACAGCATTCAAAACAGAGTGTGCCTGCTGTAAGTAGCTGAAATGATTAGAAATCTCTTAGATTATCACCCATCCTTTGTTTTTCAATGTAATATTGTACAACATAGTATGTCAAGAACCAAGGACACACTGGGAATGCTGTTCATGAAAGAATGAGACGCTTCACTGTGACTGCTTGCTCCTAGGTACTCACAAGCTTTCTTTAATCTGGAACATAGCTAATTTTATAGTAAATTCTCAGCTAAATGCTTGTTGGCTCATTATTGAAGTGTCCCAGCATTTAATTTTGACTGTCTGTAAGCAAGGTGGCTTGTCAAGAAGTCTCATTTGGTAAATCAGAGCAGAGTCCTTACTTAATTTTTTCAATTGCTTCCTTAGATAAACTGCTCTACAGCACAAATATATATTTATAACTGAAAATATTAGGAATTTAAGAATCATAAGCCTAGGATAGCAACAGGCACAGCAGCTTAAATAGCCATTGAGGATCTATTAATATTAAATCAGTCTCCTATCTGAAAAGAACAGTTCTCTGCTGAGTTATAAAGATCAGTAAGATGGGGCTTTGAGGAGGTGGTGTTCTTGGTAAATCTATGGGGCTTCAGGTTGCCCTCTGCACAAGGGCTCATGGCTAAGGGGCCGAGGGGGGGCTGAAATCCAGACTTCATTGGCTTCTCCAAGCTATATGCATCCTTGTGTGAGTCTGTGTCTATCTCGGCACTTGAAGGAGATTAGCACAAAGGCTCTATTTGGTCTCTGCTGTCCCAGCCATTATTTAAGTCTGAAGCTGTAATACACCTTATTAAGCTTCTTTTACAGTTAGAATCAAAACATTTTTTTATTACAGTTTTGAAGGTTAAGATTAACATGAACCACTTATTGACTTAACCAGGGTATTCCTTCCTTCCTTCCTCCCTTCCTTCCTTCCTTCCTCCCTTCCTTCCTCCCTTCCCCATCATTTTATTATATGCCAGGCATTACACTAGACTTCAGAGATTAAAAAGTGAACATCAGGGACCCTGCCTTCAAGGAATTTACAATCTGGTGGTGGCATCATTTGAAAAAATGACGATTAACAGATAATGGAAGTGTGGGCAAGGCACGCTCATGAAAAATTGCCATGGCCTCAGCTTGCTTCACAATGTCTAGGTGATCAGTAAAGTTCTCTGGGTCAAGCATAGGGCATGATCCTCACTGAGTTCTAAGGTTTTTGGAGCACAGTTTTTAGTAAGAAAACTCCCAGGTTTAAACATTCTCTAAATAATGTCCCCGGCTCCCTTCTCAGCCCTTTACCCCCAAGATCCTCACCTCTGTTTTATTTAGCTTGAAACTCAGCCAGTCAGCTTTCATATGAGTCCTTAGCTCAGCCAGGCACTGAGTAAGCTCTAAAGCTACACTGCCATAATAGATGAAAAGAAGATGTAGTACAGAGTATCATCAGTGTACTGATGATATTCCAATATTTGCATTAAGAAACCATAAATATTTTTCATCAGATTTCAAAAATTCCCTGTGGCCAACCCAATTTTCTCAGGAATACCCAAAGAAATTTGGTAGAGGTATTTTATAGAGTCAGTGGGAGAAGATGGATTGATCTTGGCTGGAAAGAAGAGTTTAAATAAAAACTATGGGCTAACATAGGTCATGTGTTTCTGGGGCATTTTTTTGTAGGTGTATATGATTCTATAAAACTGAATTTGACTAAGTCTTTGTATAGTGACTTCTAAAAAATGATATTCTTTTTTTGTGCAAAATAGAAAGAATCGCCTTTTTTCTCCCTTAGACACGAGTATAACAAGTATAAGAGAATGTCAAAATATTCTAGTTAAAATGCACGATGTCAGAGATTCAGCTTCATTGCTATTATGTTCGCAGCAGCATGGTACCTAAGAACAATGGAACTGGAGTGAACTCTTCCAGGCCCAGTCTGCTTTATTTGAGCCCAGCACTTTTCTTTGCACTAATTTCCCTGATTGACAGCAATATTGGCAGTGGGAAGGAATTTATGGGTATCATTAATGACAAGCAGTGGAAGCTTTTAGGTATTTTTTTTTAAGAAGGATTATGCCTTTCAAACTAATATGGTATGAGGACCTTTAATGAGATGGGGTTCATAGAACCTAAAATGAAAATCTAACATGTACCATTATATGTGTATGTAGAGGCAGTTTTATAACTTTCTGAAGTTGGAGGGTGGCATTTTATCAACTGGGAGCGTGGCAAAGATGAGAGGCCATCATGAGGATTTCTTGCTCACCCTTCATCTGTGATTGGTTACTCAGCCAAAGCTCTCCTTGATGTCTGTGGTTCTGGGTCTGTGTTTAAAACCTGCACTCAATCCAATGCTTGGCAAATGAGATTGCTGTTAGAAACTAGACAGAAATGATGTGCTTAAATTCCAGGAGATTACATTAATGTTACCATAAATGGAAAATCAAATTGTCATCGTCTTAGAGGAGTAGAGAAGAAAAAAATCTATTTATACCAGACACATCATAAAATTAAGTTACGTCACATGAAGTATGAATTACTTGAGTCCCGAGAGAAAACCATTAAATATAGGCATATACAAAGACAGTTTTGACTATAAAAGAAATGAAATAAACTCAGGATCTGATTGGGCCATTACACTAAGGAAGAGTTGCTAAATAGACCTCCTGTAATGGGGGGCTGCCCATTTCTGAGATACCAAGGACTCTTTAACTGCAGAAAATTTGGTGATAAAGGGAAAGAATAAGGGGATGGGAGAGCAGGTTCCAGGAACACCTTGCTAAGCACCATTTCCCATTGCCCAAGTTCAATTCTGATTACTTCTGCCATTTTAGAAGGCTCAAAGCCTGAAAATTTGACAAGGAAATAGACCAAAAAATTGAACCCACACGTAAGCTATTCACAGTTTTGCTAGCCCAGAGAAATAGGATGGGAAACAAACAGCAGCAACAGCAGATTCGAAATTGGCTATAAATCTCAAATAAGAAGTGTTAAGACTCACATTGGGCATGATATACCAGAATAAGCTTGCTTTAGAATTTATATATATATATATTTTTTTTTTTTTTTGAAAGAAGAACACCTTTCATTAGTTCTCTCAGCTTGTTGAAGAGAAATTGCAGCAGAGAATTGATACCCATGGAAAAGACCTATTACTGGGGAAAAGCATTATTTATATTTCCTGCTTTATTACCACAAGTGCTTAAACTTAGCAGCTCTGCTGAATTAAAAAGGGCTATGTTCCAAATGTACAAGTGGGGTCAGGCATGTAGAATTCAAACGCAGACTCTTTCTTTAGCCTCAGGCAGGTCCTTTAGTCTCTGTCGCTCAATTTCATCTTTCTACATAGCTCAGTGGAAACTACACAGCCTCCCTCAACAAAATTGCTAATAGCCTAGGGATGCTCATGCCGTCTTCAGGGGTCATCTGATGTGGGGGGACAAAGCCAATGACTGTACACTGCCCAAAGGGATCAGGCAGTGCTTTAGGTGCTAGTCTTAACCCTAGGGATATTGTCTTATTGGCCTTGGGCGTTTTGCACTCTATACTCTTGTGTGCTTGTGGAGGCAAGTTTTGACATGGTATAGCAGTTCCCCACTGAGTTACTATCAAATGTTTGAAGTTCTTTCTACATGTAAATATGCCCTGAAATTCAGCTGAGACCGTTACATTTTATTCATATTTTCATCCATTGAAATACATTTTGAGAATAAACACTGTGGTGGATAATGCACTTGATAATGGGATTAAAAAGGAAAATATATCGCCCAGTCTTCAAGGAGGTAAGGAGGAAACATGTAGAAATAAACATTACCATGTAACGTGATCAGAGCTAGCAGGGGTCATATGAAGAGGAATAACAGCAGGAGTAAAAGACTTGATCTCAGGACGTTGAAGGAAGCTGCACAGATATTTGAACTGGGTTTTGAAGAATGAGGTAGAATTCACTGTATGGGAGCTATATGATGGATGTTCTTATACAAGGTTAAAGGCAGAGCAAAGTCCCAGAGGAATGGAAAACATAGTGTGTTTAGAATAGTTTTTAATATGTGAAATGGGGAGTGATAAAAGATGAGATCAGAAAGGTAGGATGTGTCCTGAGCTTAAAGAGGCTTTGAATGCAATTCTAATGCAGGGTCTCAACCTATTAGCTCATCATGGAATCAGTTCAGTGGCTTCCCTTCCCAAGACTTCTCCCTTGCATTTATATCATTTCCTCTGAAACATAATTTTATACCTTTCTTCTGGATCATATCTCAACACATATACATGTACTAACATTTATTCTCTTCAAATAAAAATTCTTAATGCTAGGTTTTATCCTCCTCATCTCTGTGCTACTGTTCTATATCTGACTATAGCTAAACTTACCTTCACAGATAGTTCTCAAAAGTATTATTTACTTCTTTAATAAATACTTCAGTCTTCACTAGCTATGATGGTTAATTTTGTGCCAATTTGACTAAGCCACAGGGTGTTCAGATATTTGGTCAAACATTATTCTGAGTGTGTGCAAGAGGGTTTCTGGATGAGATTAACATTTGAATGGACACACTGGGTGAAGCAGATTGCCCTCCCCTAAGGTGGGTGGGCCTCATCTAATCAGTTGAAGGACTGAATAGAACAAAAAGGCTGACCCTCCTGCTCATAAGAGATAATTCCTCCTGCCTGACTGCCGTTGAACTGAGACATCAGCTTTTTCCTGCCTTCAGATTTTAACTGAAACATCAGTCCTTCCTGGGTTTCAAGACAGCTGGCCTTGAGACACTAGAACTACACCATGGGCTCTCCTGGGTTCCAGCTTGCCAATTCACCCTGAAAACCTTGGGAATTGTCACCCTTTATGATCATGTGAACAAATTTCTTATAATAAATCTCTCTTATATTTATATATTATATAAATATTAATATATAACTTATTGGTTCTGTTTCTCTGTATGTGTCTAATACATCAGCTAACACTCACTGATTCTCAATTTCCTTATCTTTATAATGAAGATAATAATATTATCTACCATTGGGTCTATTATGAGGAAATGGTACTAATATCTGTGTGTGTAATATATGTGTGGAAATGTTTATTTAGTGGAAATAAATACTACATAATTGGAAGCTATTATTATTAAAAAACGTTTCTTCCTACACTACTGTTTGGACTTCTCTGTTCACACTCTATCATTACATCAGACATCTCTTGTGATGGGCTTCGTATTTTTGGATCATCTTTCTTTCTCCAGTTATTTTTGAGCAAACAGTTTAGCACATGTGCGACTCAGCAGTACCATGTCTTACCTATGCCAATACTTCTCTCTTTTTATTAGCTTTATAGAGCTATAATTGACATACATAAACTGAACTTGTTTACAGTGCATGATTTGGTAAATTTTAACACATGAATACATCTGTAAAGCCACAACTACAATCAAAATAATGAACATATTCACCACCCCCAAAAGTTCCTCACTGCCCTTCAATTCTCCCCTCCTGCATCTCCCTGCCACCCCTCTCCCAGGTTACGACTGACCTGCTTATTGCCACTACTAATTAATTACCACTACAAATTAATTGGAATTTTCTAGAATTTTCTATAGATGAAATCAAATTGTAGTATTTGTATCTTTCTTCTTTCTCTGAGCATACTGTTTTTGAGGTTCATCTGTGTTGTTGTAGGCATCACTAGAACATTCCTTTTTATTGCTGATTAGCATTTCACTGAATGGATATATGACAATTTGTTATATTATCTACTGATAAGCATTTGGATTTTTTCCAATTTGAGGCTATTAAAGCTGCTATAAATATTCACGTTCAAGTCTTTTATGGAAATATGCTTTTATTTATTTCAGGAAATACCTTGGAGTTAAATGGCTGTATCATATGGTAGATATAGAATTAACTTTTTAAGACCCTGCCACACTGTTTTTGACCAGGAGTGAATGAGAGTTTCAGTTGATCCATATACCTGCCAACACTTGGTATGGTGAGTCGCTTTAATTTTAGGCATGTCAATAGCTGTGTGGTAGTATTTTACTGAGATTTTAATTACACTTCTCTAATTATTAATGATGTGGAGCATTTTTTATGTGCTTATTTGCCATCCATATAATTTCTTTGGTGATGAGCATGCTCAAATCTTTTGCCCATTTTCTAATTGTGTCTTTTTATTTTCTTATTGAATTTTAACTTCTTTATATATTATAATACAAGTCCTTTATGAGATCAATGATATGCAAATATTCTCTCCCAGTCTATGGCTTATCTTATCATTCTCTTAACAATGTCTTTTTGAGGAGAAGATGATTTAACTTTGATGAAGTCAGTTAATCAATTTTTACTTTTTGTAAATCATCTTCCTGGTGTGATAGCTAGGAAATTATTTCCTAACCCCAAATCACTTACAAATCATTTAGGTTATCTCCTCTATTTTCTTCTAGAATGTTTATAGATTTTGAATTTACAGTTGAGTATATGATCCATTTTGAGTTAATTTTTGTATATGGTGTGAGGTATGAATTGAAGTTCTTTTTTCTTGTTTTCTTTTCCTCTTTTTAAATATAAGATATCCATTGTTCCAGCATACTATGAACTGAATATTTGTGTCTCCCCCACCCAAATTTACATATCGAAGCCTAATCTTCATTGTGATAGTATATGGGGGCCAGGGGCTTTGGGAGGTAATTAGGTTTGGATGAGGTCATGGACATGGAGCCCACATGATGGGATGGGATTGAAGCCCTTATAAGGAGATGAAGAGCACACCCTTTCTACCATGTGAGACTACAAAAAGAAGTCAGATGTCCACAACTCAGGGAAAGGCTCTCATCAGAACCCGACCAAGCTGGCACCATAATCTTAGACTTCCAGTCTCCAGAACTGTGAGAAATATGGACCTGGGAATCAAAGAGTGGAATTGCAGAATATACATTTTTCCCCCTGTAATCTTAGTTTCTGTAGGATTCAAAGTCCTGGATCTTGGGTAAGTGGAAAAGATGCTACCACAGAGAACACAGGAAGGATTCTACTGAACTTGAAGAGACTGCTACCAACTGGTCAGTTCAGCCTTGCTATGTGAATGAGTCAGCAGGCAAAGAAAGGAGTTACTACGTTGGTGGGAATAACTGATTACCATTAGAACCTAGGATTGCTAACACGTAATGAGGACAGAAGAGAACATATGTAAAATCCAGGGAACTCACAGGAGTATTTCTTATTACTTCCATGATCAGTAATACCTCTAAATGGGCAAATCCAGCAACCACAGCCAAACAGATGCCAAGCAACTAAAGACTCAGACCCTTTAGGGATGAAGGTCTGAGTCACTACTAAAGCAAACAGCCTAGTCTTGATGAAGGGCTGACCAAAGGTAAGGGGAATATAGAATAGGTGGGAGAGAAATCTGTTGATAAATATAAATCGCAGCCTCAGTCCCGGGTGCAGCAGTGGGAACTATAGCTTGCTCAACTAACCCTTCAGCATTGTCTTTTGTAGAAATTAAAGTCAACCATTATCTTGAAGGTCCTGAATGATGCAAGGAACAGATACTATCAGACTTTCTTATCCCCCATCTTACATCTTTTATGTTCACTTTTAATTCCAATTATTGCTGTTAGCAACCAGATTTTTGCAAGCATAATCTAGCAATACCTCTTCTCTGCTGTACTTTGTATCTCTATGTTTCTGTTCTGACACTTCTTTGATTATACTGAGTGCAGCATCGCTCAATAGTGGAGTTTGTAAACACCTGGGAGTATGAAGAATGGACATCCCATGAATGACCTTTGTCTCATGACTTTTGATCAAAGATCACAAAGAATGATCTTTGTGTCCCATAGGCAGTCAGTTCTAAGGCATGTTCTACAGCTTCTCAGATGATTCTAGGACGATTGAGTCTCCACTGATGATGAGGTGCATGTATGCTTATATTGACTTTCCTTCCTTCCCTGCTTCACTCTTCCCAGTCCTCCACTCCTAGTTCCTGGGATCATGTCCCAAAATAAACTACTTTCACTGTAGCCTTTGTTTCAGACTCTGCTTTCTGGTTGGTTATACAAGCTCAAACAGTTGTCACTGGCATCCATGTTCCAATGGTCATTTCTCTGTCCTTATTCCACCTGTCAGAAACATTAGACTAGAGCTGACCACTCACTCTCTCTTTTGTAACACATTTTACTCTTTTCGTTTCTATGATGGACACTGACCTGGTTTTTCTCCTACCTCAGTGTCTTCATCTTTTTAGTCTACCTCATTGCTGTTGAATTTTATGTTGCACCTATAAATGTTGGAGTGTTTCAGAGTTTGATCCTTGGACCTTTTTCAGTCCACTATCTTTCCTTAAGACATCTTATCTAGTTCCCTGGCTGTCACTGAAATGTCGATGAATCCCAGTTTTGTATCTCTAATCATGATCTCTACACTGGCCTCTAGACTTTGATACATATGTAAATACATATTTGATTTCTTCCCTTGGATATCTAACAGGCTTCTCAAAATTATCTTGTACAAATCTGATCCCTAAAACTGTTTCTGATCCAGTCTTCTCAATCAGCCATCTATTGCACAAGACTAGGAGTCATTCACCTCTTTCATTTATATTCCAAGTCCCATCAATTCTACCTTCAATATATACCATTTATCCATCCACTTCTGTCCATGATCATTGTCTAATCCATATTGATCATATTTCACCTAAACCACTGTAAAAGCGTTTTTTCTACTTGGCTTTCCAACTCCTATTCTTGCTCCTTAGAATTCAATCTCTGCACAGTAGAGAGAATGATCCCTTAAATTCATTAGTTAGAACACGTTGTTCCCAGGCTGCAGGTTCTCTGATGCACTTAGAATAAATCTAATGACTTATCATCACCTTCAAGATTCTTGAACTGGCTACTGTCTGACTTCATCATCTACTGTGCTCCACCTCTCACTATGCTACAGTCACACTGACCTTGTGTCTGATCTATGAATTTACCAAGTGTATTCTTGCCTTAGGACATCTTTACTCTCTGTTCCCTCTGCCTAGGACAAACTGCCATAATATCTTTGCAGAGCTTGCTCCTTCTTGTTATTTATCTCAAGTCAAATATCACCTCTTCAGAGAGGTCTTCAAGTCTAGCCAAATACCCCACTCTCATGCCCACTCACTCTATATCATATTTCCCTATTTTTTTTATATATATGTGTCATTACCCAAAATGATCATGCTCATTTATTCCTTTAATTGTCTATTATCTCTTACTCCCTTGGGAATGGAATCTCCCATGAGCACTTACACTCTCTAACACTCTTCCCGGTACCTATGTGGAGTTTAATAAACACATATTGAATAAACAAAAAAAAAAGATTTCACTTCAAAACAAGATTTCACTTTTTAAAAAGTCTTAAAACTATGGATCTTACTCTGCCTTACTGCTAAATATTTACTCTTTGCAATTCTGTCAGTTTTACATAATCTCACCTGCAGTTTTTTATTTAGTAATTCCTCCATAATTGTTAAATAATGGGAATTTGTTGCAGTGATTAAAAGGGGTATATGTACATAGCTATTCCTTATTTGCTGTCCTTATTCACAAATATGGTTCTTTTGGCCCATCATGTATAGAAAATAAACTGAAATAGTGTAATGTAGTCAGATAAATACAAATTGAAGTTAGAAGGTCAACCTTTGGTATCAGTTCATTCACTTGTAATACATTATAAAATGGGACTTGTTCTGCCTCTCTATCAACTAAAGTCTCCAAAGGAATAAAGCAATAGAGGAAAATATCCTGACATTTCAAAAATGTCATTTGACCCCTCTATGCAAGATTTTCAAAGGTCCCCCCCAAACCCAGTTTTATGGTCTTCAGCCCACTCAAGGGAATAAAATGCCTGAGTTTAAAGATACAGGGAGAGCAAATGTCTTTGGAGAAAGCTGTTGCAATTTTTGGCGCTTTCCTTGCCCTCCCTCTGGGAGAGGATTGGGTGTTGCTTTCCCTTCATTTAAGCCATGAGAGAGGTGTTTCAAGCAGACCATCTAGAGAACCTGCTCGAGAATCCTGGAACTTGGGTGGCATGGTTGACCAGTATCTATAAGATGGTCTTGGTGTCGGAAAGAGTGATGACAACACTGTGAGCAAGGTGATGACAGGTCGGAGTTGTATGTGTTTCCCCTGGATTGAAGAAGGGCCCAATGGAAGAGAACAGGCCCAAAGCTTGTTTTAAATGAAGTCCTAGAGAGCTTGCTGAGAAATGTGAGACATCCCAGCAGCAAGAAGCCTGTGTATACCACAGAGTGCAGAAGCTGAGGAGTGTATTGTATGTATCAAGCTAGAGGAGAGGCACCACCCAATGTCAAATGAGCCACTGTGAGACATTCTCCATAGAAATTATTCCTGAAGAATCAATAAAAGGAAGATTCAGCCTGAAATAACTGTAGTTAAAGATTTACTTAATGTGAGAGACTGAATACTTTCACCTTAAGATTGAGAACAAGTCAAGGATGTGTGCTATCACCACATCTATTCAACTTTGTACTGGAAGTCCTAGCCAGTGCAATGAGGCAAGAAAAATAAATAAAATATAACTTTAAAAGCATTGTACTAAATGAAAGGAGCCAGACACTAAAGGCTAGATGCTGTATAAAAAAGGTGAAACTAGAGGAACAGTTATCAGATCAGTTGCAGGGGATGTGAGTATGGGAGAGATTAGATTAGGAAGTGGCAAAAGGGAACATTCTGGGGTGACTGGAAATTTCTATGTCCTGATGTTGTGGTAGTTACACGACTGTATGTTGTTGGGAACTTTTCTTAAGAAATTAAATAAATCTGACTTAAAAAGTTAGTTGTGCCAAGAGCTGTAATACAGATATGGAAAATGTGTGGGGAAAACATAGACAAGGGAAATATAATCTGCAATAGGGTGGTGGAATGCTTTGAGATAAATACATGGTCTACATTTATCATCCCACATGACATTGAGCATCAAGTGGCCAAGTACTAAGAAATCTGAGCTTCTGAGGCTGAATGGAATATTGGATTGTGTTATACAAAAGCATCATTGCACCCGTGTTCCTGCCAGTTGAATATATGCTCCCTGAAAGCAGAGATTTGGTCTCATTTATGATATTATCCCTTGTGCTTAGCACAATGTTCAGAAATTCACTGGCACCATAAATGCTTCTTGACTGATGGACTGAGCATCTTGTGGGAAATCACTTTTAAGTTCCCAGATACCAATCAGAAGATTACTCTTCTCAAAAAGTAGAAGAGTAGAATTTAAAACATTTTGCCTATTTCCAACACCAAAATGTTTACTGTTCTTCAATTATATTCATCCAGTCTCCCCCAAAGGCAGATCCACACATTTTCTCCTGGAAGCACGTTGGTCTCCCAAGCCTGGATAAGTACCCATCAGGTATGTTCTTCCTAATTTGGTGCTTATTACATTGTATGAACACATATTTATCTTCCCCTCTACCCGGATTATAGTCTATGTGACCAGGATCCAAGTCTGTATTATTCATCTTTGTATTGTAGAACTGAATACCAAGTCTCACTCGTACTGAATAATCTATAAATATGCATTGAAAAAAATGAATACTTATAAACTTTAATTTTCCTTACATTGACGATTAAGTGAAAGGGCTAAGAAAACAGAATCTTAGTAGAGCTAAAAACACGTATCCTGCTTAAGAATTTCCTTAATCAGCACCCACTAGTGTCTGAACTTATTTTTATTTTTGTACCAGTTAAATACAAAGTTAAGTAAGGAATAAGGTCAGACGAAGAATACAATATATTCTTGTGGATTTGTTTTAACCTCCCACTAGGAAACTAATAAGCTGAAGAAGGGGCAGTGGTAGTAAGGAAAGAATAAAATATCTTCTGAACAATGGCTCTACTTAAATATTTCCTTAATAAATGCCACAGCATTTGGGAATTCATTAAAGGGAAGAACACTCTTTTCTATATGTTACCTGCAGCTTCAGCAAGAGGAGAGATAATTAAGAGATTTTTGAACGGAGCCCAACTTTCTCAGCAGCAGACTAATAGCTATGATTTTCCTAAAAAGGACTTTCCTAATAACCAATAAGCTTTCCTAATCCCTGATTCAGGCCTGTTTTCTGTCTATGAATAAAAATAGAATAGTTCTGGAACCCAACCCAAAAGTGCTTAAAATTTAGAATATCCTTTAAAAGAGAAGACAGATTGGCTCATAAGTATCTTCCCTTGCTGAATATTTTCCTTCTTGTTCCCTATTTCTCACCTTTGCAGTGTTCCAATTCAAGATAGCAATTTTTAGCAGTACTCATTCATAATATTTACCTTAAAATTGGGATGCATTCTAAAGAAGTTATTAATTTAGTTAAAAATTTTGATTGTGGTGGTGGTTGCACTATTCTGCTTATTTACCAAATGTCATCAAAATGGTGACTGAAAGAGGTGAATTTTGTTTTACTTAGGTTATATTTTTGTTATATCTCAATCAATTGTGAAAGAATTGTTTTGGGATTTTGCTATAAATTGTGTAGAGTGCAGAATTGAAATCTAGGATTATATTACACAGATGTAGGTGTAGGTAGATGATAGATGATAGATATATAGCTAGAGATAGATAAAACTTTTATTGTTTTCTCCATAGAAATAAGTTTATTTCTGGATATCCTGTATTTTACTTATTCTTTTATATGGATTTTCTTTTCCATTTATTTATTAGGAGCTAAATCTCAGCAGTAAAGAAAGACTTTTTTTCTTTTTTTTCATCAAGGAACTTAGATTGTAGTTGTCATAGGTATATAAGAAAGCTATTGAGTTCATTGCACGACCAATTTAATGAAATCACTTATTAGTTCCAATGATTTTTCAGGTGGTTCTCTTGAGTTTTTTTCCATGTGGGTAAATCACATCATTTGAAGATTTAAAAAATTGTTTCTCTCTTTTCCAGTATTATAAGACCTCATTTCATTTTTGATTACATTACTTAGCATTTCCAGAAAGATGTCAAGTGCTAACAGTGAATTGAGTACCTTTGCCCCATTCTTAACTCTAAATGAAATTACTTCCTATTCCAACATTAAGCATGATGACAGTTAGTTAAGATACCATACATGTTCATATCAAGTTAAGAAATTATTCTCCTATTCCTTTTTTGCTAAGAGTTTTCTTAAAAGGAGTATTAAAATTTATCAATTGCCTTTAGATCATCTATCAAAATGATTTTTGATTTTGCTTCTTTGACCTAGTAGGAGAATTAATTGTATTGATTCTTAATAGTAAATTATACTTGGACTCTCTTTTGCACATACTGCTGGGTTTATTCTCTATTATTTCATTTAGGATGTGCATCTATCTTCAGAAGAGAAATGGTTCTTTTTTGTCACTATCTTTTGTTAGACTGTGTTAATAGGGTAATGTCACTGTTATGTTATAAATTGAGAATTTTCCACTTTTGTCTCTTCTATGGAACAGATAAAAGGAATGAGGTTCACCATTTTCCTGGAAGTTTTGAATAATTTGTCTATAAAAGAGTGAATCATATACCTTTTGAAGAAAATTCTTTTACAGAATTTTACATTTCATGTTTATTGATCGACTAGATTTTTTTCTCCTTAACTCAGTTTTGGAAATTTATCATCTCCATGAACATCATAAATTTCATCAAGATATTCAAAATTATATGATATTCCCATATATGTAAAAAATCTTACCTACAACTTTGGTTATATCATCTCTTTTTTCATAATGTTTTATCTGCTTCCTCTCAATCTTGTTCATTCTCTGTGTGTGTTTCTCTCTCATTGTCAAGCCTTATCAGATGTTTTTCTCTTTGCCTTTGAAAAAAGGAAAAAGCAGACAAGCTCTTGGACTTATTAATTTTATTTTTTTGTTTTCTGTTTCATTTCTACTCATATTTGTAAAGTTATATTTCCCTCTAAATATGTTTCTATGTGGTCTAGGATTTGTAGCAAAGGCTGTTAGTTGCCTACCCAATATTCAAGCTCATCTTTTTAGCTAAATAACAGAATCCTGATATTAATTCGGGTAGCAATACGTGTTGTCTGAAAACTACACTTTTCAGTCTCCTTTGAAGTTAGGTGTGACCATGTTCCTAAAACCTGGCCAATAAAATGTAAATGGCAGGTAGTGGGTGGTACTTTCAGACAGGCTTTTTAAGGGAGTTGACTTTGCTGTCCCTAATTTCTCTTGCTGGAAGGTGGATGTTATGGTCAGAGATCCAGTAGCCACCTTGTCACTTTGAGAATGAAATCAGTGTTCAAAAGATTGTAAAGCAGAGGGATAGCAGAAGGAGCTTGAGTCTTTAATATCATGTGAGACTCCCAAACCAGCCTTGGAATGCTTACCTCTGGAATTTTTTCAAATGAAGGAGAAATAAACTCACCATTATCATCCTGTTCTCACCATAATCTATTCTCAACATAAGAGCCATGCTTACTCCTTTAAAGGGAAAATCAGATTATGGTCCTCGTTTATCCTAGACATTATTATTTGTCTTGAATTCTATGTTGTTGATTATTGATATTGGCTTTCTTGGTTTGTTTGATACCTTAGTTAGTAATATCTTTGGCTATGCCTTAATTGTTAGCCTTCTTCTGTCATTTAGTTTTAGGTACAACTTGTAAATTGTTTATTATAAAATTTAATAATTTTTAGAGAACAGTATGGTGTGACCCTTGAAATATGCTTATACTGTCGGGCTTGTGTTCTCACACTCCTATATTTCAGTATGAAGGGAAATGCCTTAAATATGTATTACTGCCAGTCCAAAGAAGACAAGAGATATGTGAAGTAGATCTGAACCCAACCTACATATTGGAGCCAAGTCCAACTTATCCTAGCCAAGATCAGCCCAACTTTAGAGATCTGCAGACTATGACAGAAATAAGTCACCGAGTTTTGGGATGGTTTTAATACATAATTATTGTAAAAAGAACTAATTTATAGAGAACTAACTGTCCTTTTCCCTTCTCTCTTTCCCAAACATTTTGAAAAGAATTGGGACCAGAACCAGGAAGAGGTTCTACTTTTATAACCCTAATGAAAATACTAGAAGTTTTACTGTCCTTTATGCTAAATCATTGAGGAATGAGGAAAATGTTGGAATAAATCACCTATTGATTCTTTAAAAAAAAAAAAAAAAATTTAATAATTTTTTTGTTTCAATTCACTGTTTAATAATAGTGACTTTAACTGAATACTTATTATGTGCATTGTGCCATGTATTGTGGAAAGTACTGTTTTATTAATACTTATAATGATCTTATGTGATATTTTGTTCAATAATTTTCTTATCTTTTGCTTTGCTCAAGTTGTCCTTTTATCTTGGTAATGAGATTCATCTCCTGAGGGCCTGGACTAATAGAGATAGTCAGAGATTCTCTGGAATAGCAAGAGTAGTCCTTTTTAGACCAGAATAGCTTGCAACAATAACATTGTTGTCAAGATGTTTACTATTTCATGTAAGAAAAACCAATGAGCCATTCAAGTCTTGTAAAGTGAAGTATAAGCAAACTGTGAGTGGAAGCCTCAAATTATTGTCTAATATGTGAACCAGAGATTTAAAGTCAATATTCACTAACTATTAAAATCTGTCTTTTTTCTGCAATAGATGTGCCACAGATAATGAACCTAGTGTAGCTTCTAGATTTTTCCCTTTTTTAAAACTTCTTGTAATTAAAGGCTATCAGTGAGTCCCTAGCCAAAATGTTAAAATGTCGGGCCATGAGTTCCCTGGCTCCACATTTAAGGACCTGAAAATATGAGAAAAAAAGTACATAAAAGGCATAAAGGGCAGATAGAACAGATTCTTGGAGATTGAATTTTTAAAATCCTATTGTTTTTGCGAATAGGCACTTACTCACCAGCCATAGGTGATTATCAATTTCTGCCAGGGATGTGGTAATAAATGCCGACTTCATTTGTCACTGATCTGCTTTGGGGACAGAGAACTGTTAACCTTGAAAGCGAATGCACACCATTTACATTCTTACATAAATCTAATTAAGAATTACCAAGGAGAAGAAAAGTTTCAGCCCAACTCAAAAAACATATATAATGTTACTCTCAATCTTTTTCATCAACAGAATATTTTGCAAAATATTATGTCATTTTGCTTTAGAGATTTCAATTAGGTATCTTCTTTTGCATATAATCTTGCTATTGGAGGAAGGAGCCAGAAAAAAATTATAAATAGAGGAGAAAACTTACATTAAGATCAGTGTTTAAAAATTGTGAAAGGAGATTAAGGTTACAAGAGAATATTTTAAGTAGACGTTATTAATTTCAAAGCGGTGTATTTCCTTAGATTTAGCTTGACATGTAGTTAATGACCCCACAGTTAGAAAATTCCTATTTATATGAAAAAATGACAGAATGGAAAGTGTACAAACTAACCTATTTAACCTTAAAACCACTTTGTTATTGAAAATGTTAAAAACGATCACCTTTCAGACTTATTTTAGAATGGAATTGACCTAGAATGAAGTTTATGACTTTTGGAAAATTAATCTTGCTAGATTTTCTTTATGTTTTTAGTTTATGATGGTTTCAAATTTTGGTGACAGTCACATTAAAAAAATCAGTACAGAAGACTGCTTTTTGCTTATAAACAAAACAAAGAGAAAGATATTACTATGACCTTATCTTCATTCTCTTATGAATAGGATGAAACATATTATAACTTTTCTTTTGGAAATAATTATACTAAACCATAACCCAAGAAGTTTTTAATTAAGTTTAAAAACATTAAATGGATACAAATTACTCCAGATTTAAAAGACAACGTTTTTCCACAGGAAGAAAATAATGGCTGTCAAAGAGTCACCAACATTCAATTCAAGCATCATCTCATAAATACTGTGTCCCAAGATGCTGGGGGACTATAAATATAAATAAGATATACTCTCTATCTTCAAGGAACTTTCAGTGGGGGTGACATGCAGAGCCAAAACATGCATAAATCAAGGCAGACAAAAATTCCCAGACTCCTTTGCAGGGACATCCCCTTCCATGCCAGCTCCCTCCCCTGCACATACAAACTCACACCTTAAAGATTTTTCTCTGTTGATGTTCTTCAAGGATGGGTCCTTGGCTCTTATCCCCTCTAATGTTCTATATTTTCTAAGAAGTTTCTAGGCCAATGAGCCTCAAATATACATCAACACAGACTTCTCCTTGGATCTTAAGTGAACCTTAAACACAAGTTTCCCCAAAGTGAAAGTATCTTCTCCCCAAGAACTGATTTTCTTCCAGTGTTCCCTGTCTTGGTGAATGGCACCACCACTCATTATATCCAACCCTGAAACACTGCCATCCCCCTCTCTCTCACTCTCCATATCAAACCATCACTAAGTCTAGATGATTTTATGATCTCAGTATTTCTCAAATCTGTACACTTCTCTTTACCACCACTGACATCCCCAACACCCAAGCCACCAGTTCATACCTGAACTACTGCAATAGTCTTGTTACTGGTTACTCTGCATCCGCTTTTGTTATCCTCAGATAATTTCCCTGCTACAACCAGAGGGTTCTTTACAAAACCATGTCACCCACTTAAAACTCAGAGGTTTTCCATTTCTCTTAGAATAAAGACAAAATCTGGACACTTCCTATCACAACAGATACTCTCACCTCATTCAGCTCTTGCTTTATGTCTTCCAAGTATCTCTGACTTTCTTTCATTTTTTTGAATAAGCCAAAGTCACTCCCACCATGAAGCTTTAGCATTCTCAGCTCCCTCTACCTTTTCCCCTTTTCATCTAGTTGACTCCTATTAATCCTTGAAATCTCAGTTTGCCTGTCAATTCCTCAGAAAAGCTTATCCCAACTACCCAGGAAAACCCTAGTTATACATTCTCAAAAAACACTTTGTTTTCTTGAAGAGCTCTTTTCCTAGTTCACGCCAGTTTATCCTTATATCTTAGGGCCATTATTTAATTAATAACTGTCTTCCCCAGTAGTCTAAGCTTTGTGAGGGCAGAAACACTTACAGGACAGAGCAGAGTGCCAAGTTCATGGTACATTCTCAATAAACATTGTTGAATGAATGGATGGATGGAGGAATGAAAGAAAAGACAGATAGATGAGCAGAGGAATTATCAAGGCAAATTAAAAGTAAAGGGAGAATTTATTTAATTCTCAAAGTAAGGCAGGATAGGTTTCTTGAGGTCATAGCTTTTGAGCTGAACCTAATAGACTAAGAAAAAGGGGAAAGTTCTTCTAGGTTAACGGGAGAAAAGTTTTTTTTTAAATAAGAAAATATAGACGTTTTTAGATATTGTTGGCATGGTAAGTTAGCAAATGTGGCCAGAGTAGGAATTTGTGAGGCATTAGATATACAAAGGGCATATAATGACGTACTAAGAATCTTATTTGGTAGACAGTGAGACACCAGTGAAGATTTGGAGGAAGAATGCATCATTACTTAACCTGTTGAAAGATAAGTTGAATTTAAAGGATGGACTAGAAAGTCAAGAGATTAGAAAGAGAAATACTAGTTGAGAGGCTACTCAGGAAAGAGAACGGAGGTCTCAGCTTGGACTGTGGAAGTAGTGTTGAAAAGGAGGAAAAGGCTAGATACATTTCAGAGAATGAACCAATAGTACTGGGTGACCATTCAAATGAGGGGAGGAAGAAGGTGATGAGATTCAAGATGCTTTGATTTCTCTGCCCATAGGCCCATGGGAGGAGGACCAGAATTAGAAAGAATAACGTTGGTGAAATAAGTTCAGACTAGAAAAAATAAAAATTGGATAAACCAGTATAATATCATTATAAAGATTATTGTCTGATAATAATTGCAGTCCTGCCCTTAGACCCTGGAGAGGAGCCCTTGCCCAAGGACCCACAATTTAGAGGGCTCTACCCTGGTCCTGGTCTGGATATGTTTCCCCGTGGGATGAGGAATCCACAGATCTAAGAGGGATGTGCCCTGGAGTCCACTACTCATTGCTAAATCAGCTCTGGGCTCCTGAGACCCTAGAAACCATGCCCAAATGGCCCTCAATCCACTTCTGGAATAGGTGCAGTCTTCCTCATTAGGTCCATCTTCCGATGTGCTCCCTTAGGCTCAAGAGATGCTCAAAGGATAGCTGTCTGTAAGTGTATGGATGCAGCCTGCACCTGAGGTATGGGGTTCTACACATGAGGTCCCACATGGTATTGGATAGAGCCAGGAGGTGGAGAAAAAGAGAGAGGGCAGGACTGGAATGGTTCTCACCTTTTGTTATGTTCTTGGGAGGAATTCCCAGAAATCTGAAAGAAGTTTAAATTTGAACCTGGCCTTCCAGGTTTTTATGGAGGCATATTTGCCAGAGTAGAAGAATCAACTATATTGAACTGTTAAAATATCAGGCATCTAAAATGTCTATACTGTTGGTGGGAATGTAAATTGGTACAGCCACTATTTTAAAAAAAACTAAAAATAGAGCTACCATATGATCCAGCAATCCCACTCCTGGGCATATATCCAGAGAAAAACATGGTTCAAAAGTGTACATGCACCCCAATGTTCATTGCAGCACTGTTTACAATAGCCAAGACATGGAAGCAACCTAAATGTCCATCAACAGATGAATGGATAAAGAAGATGTGGTACATATATACAATGGAATATTACTCAGCCATTACAAAGACTGAAATAATGCCATTTGCAGCCCTATGGATGGACATGGAGATTATCATACTAAGTGAATTAAGTCAGACAGAGAAAGACAAATATCGTATGATATTGCTTAGATGCAGAATCTTAAAAAAAATGATACAAATGAACTTATTTACAAAACAGAAACAGACTTACAGACTTACAGAATGAACTCATGGTTACCAGGGGGAAGGGTGGGGGGGAAGGATAGATTGGGAGTTTGGCACTGACATGCACACACTGCTATATTTAAAATAGATAACCAACAAGGACCTACTGTAATAAATAAATAAATATCAGTCATCTGTTAAGATATCAGGCTTGGAGATATAGACTCAAGAGCTATTAGCATCACTGACACCATGATATGGAGGAAGCCTCCTCTGGGCCAAGTGCAGGCTCAGAAGTCATTATGAAGGGTTGGATGTGGGATAGGCAGAAAGAACGAAGCCAGCGAATGAGACTTAGATGGAGCAGTCCTAAATGTAGAAGGCTGCTCAGATGAGCAGTCAGAAAGGTAGACATTCATGAAAGCCAAGGGGGAATTTCAAAAATAGCAAGATTATTAATAGTATCTCTTTCTAGATAGGTCAAGCTGGATGAGAACTGAATAGTGACCAATAGATTCTAAATGACCTTTTAAATAATTGTTGCAATGATATTTTATGGGCAGTAATAAGATCCTAAGGGATTAAGAAGGAAATGAGTTGTGAGAAAAAACGGGTCATAAGTAATGAATATTTTCTTGAAAAATTTAGTAGTGAAGGGAATAAAAGAGAAGAATGGGGAAGTTTTTATTAGGATAGGAGACAATCAGACTTGTAACCAATGGCGTAGAAGCCATGGAAGGTGCAAGGGAGGGTAGGTAATTGATGGAACAAGCATAGGGCACTTGGGAAGTAGCAGTGTTCATAAAGTGGGTTAAAGGGGGTATCGGAGTTAATCTAAAAATTAGTGGCTGCCATTGTAAGTAAGTTTGGAAAGGAATAAGTGATAGCAACTGAGAGAGTTTGCATCTGGTGGTCTTCATTTTTTCTGTGATGTATAGAACACATTAGAGTGTTGTTATGTGGGTGGTTTAAAAAGAGCAGAAAACTTCTGAAGTAATCACTGTTGGAAAAAGAACAGTAAGTTAACTAATTCAATGAATTAGTGAGCAGCGTTGGACTAGTAAAGCCTGCTCTATACACTTGTCACCAAATAAATCAGGTTTGGTCATGTCTCTCCTTCTTGACAGCTTCATTTAGAAAGTCAGGAAATTCAAAAACAGAAAGTGGATTTTAGGTTTTCCATGTTTATTTATTCAACTATCTAATATTTATGGTTTTGCCTAATTAGCTGATTTAGACAAGCACAGAACCTATATTTGGGGAACTAACTGCACAGTGGAATTAGAATAAGGTAAGTAGTCAATACAATTTTGAATACTTGTGAATGAATAGTTGAACCTTTTCTTGGGGATCTGACTGGGTAGGAAGGAAAGTGAAACCAGATTGTAAACTCTGAGATCAGGAACAGCTAGAATGTTTTTCTGTAAAATCTGCATTGAATAGGTTTTAAATAAACCCTTGATCAAGAAATGAATGAATGAATTTGGTCTTACAAAAATTAATGAGTCGGGCATAAATGAATTGTTATAGAGTAGAGAGAAGTTAGACCTGGAAGTCTGGATGAAATTAAAGAGTAGATTTAGTGGTAGTGCAAGATTGACAATGAGAAGCTCAAAATAAGGATTGGAGGAAAAATTTAGAGTTTGGCATTTAGGGACTAAAGAGTTCCAAATAACGGAAGTGCTAGGGTGTGGCTCTGTTAAAACCAGATGAGGGCAAAATGTGTTGGATTTGGTCCAGGAACTGTGACATCTGAGTATTGGGTGGTTGTTATACTGGAATGAGGTAAGGCAGGTCTAGAGGGAATCTGGTGCAGGTTTCAAGAACTCTGAACATGAAGGGGAGCTTCCTGAAGTTAAGAAAAATCCTGGTAAAAAAAATAGGAGTAGAGTCATATAGGCAAAAAAGAGGGAAGGGAAATTAAACGAGGGTGGACACACACAGACGAAGATGTGGCAGTGAGAAAGGAAAGGAGGTGGATCTTGATGGTGTCTGCTGGCTCTGAAATATTATAAATTTGGGACAATGATCCACTTTCATTTGAGAGAGTTACTGGGAAATCTAGTTCATCTGAAGGAATCCAGTTCTCCACTGCAGTGGAGGTGCCGTGAGAGACAAAATAATGGCCCTAGTATGTTCTCATTTTTATCCCCAAACCTGTGAATATATTACCCTACAAGGCAAAAGGATTTTACAGAAGTGATTGAGCGTAAGGATTTTAAGACAGAAAAATTATTCTAGGTTCTCTCTGTGCAGTCAATCTAATCACATGTGGCCTTGAAAGCTGAGAACCTCTTCTGGCTGTAGTGAGTGAGAGGTGGCAGTGTGAGAATGATTCTGACACTTTGCTGCTGGTTCAAGGAGGTAAGGGACAACGGGCCAGCATGGGAGAGAGGTTTTCTCTAGGAGCTAAGGGGTACCCCCTGCTGACAGCAAGGAAACAGATCTTGAAACTGAGCAGGACCCTCTGGAGCTCCTGGGCACAAAAGCCTTTCTGTGTCCCCCGTTTCTTTTCTTTCTTTTTTTTTTTTTTTTTTTTTTTTGAGATTCCAGGTTTGTTGCTATGAATTTTTTTTTTTTTTTAACATCTTTATTGGAGTATAAGGATATAGGCTTCATTCAGCCTCCGTGACCCTCCCTGAGTTCCAAAGAGCAGGTTCAAACAGTTGCTAATCAGGGAAGGGAGGGGATGCAGAGACAGGGGAAGAGCAGTCAAGAAACAATAGTGCAGCCTTGGGGCAGGGTCCTGGTTCTCCCTCAAGGGATACACATAACAGTATCTTTGAGCTGTTTTGCAGATACTGAAATCCCTACCAGGTGGAGAGGTGAACTGTATGCTGCCCACAAGCATGTAGACCCCAGACCGCTTGGAACCAGAAGGTTGATGATGCCGACTCCCACTTACCTCACCACCAAAGGAATGTCCACGAGCTGATCGCGGCCTCCTCTTTGAACCATGACTATAAAACTCCTCACTACCACCTCCAGGTGGGGACACAGTTTTGAGGGCATTACCTCTGTGGCCCCCTTTGTCTGACAAAGCAATAAAGCTATTCTTTTCTACTTCACCCAAAACTCTGTCTCTGAGATTCAATTCTGTACTGGTATTGTGAGGCCGAATTTTGGCATCAGTATCAGTTCTACAACTGCAGAGTCATCCCTTGGTATCCCCAGGGGATGGGTTCCAGCACTTTGATTTTGCCCTGGTGAGACCTGTCCTGGACTTCTGATCTATAGAACTGTGAGATAATAGACTTATGTATGTTGTTTAGGCCACTAAGTTTGTGATCATTTGTTACAACAGCAATTAAAAAAAAAAAGAATTCAGGGGCCATTATCGAAAGAGAGATTTTATAGTAATTTTCTGACAAAAATTGGGGATTTTAGAGAAAACATATAAAATATTTAGGAGGATATTGATAAAGACTTCTCAGGTTTCCAAAAATGCATGGATAATTTATTTTTCAAAGGTCACACTCTTTCACAAAATTACACAGAGGTGAAGGATCTCATATTACATGCTTTAAAATAGAAATTATGTAATAAAATGTGAAATGTCAGTTTGATAATTAGTCCTTAAAAAGTTTTTATAAGCTAAAATGAATAATATTTTATATCAAAACCCCACAAACCACTACTTTTTGTAATTAAAGAAAAACATTTTTTTTAAACGAAATGGGGTGAATATCCATTGCAGAATATACAGTTTGTTCCCTATAATCTTAGGTTCTGTAGGGTTGACAAAATTAAAATGATTGACCTCTTGGCTACAATTTAAATCTAGAAAGGGTCTAAAAAAGACTTGGACTTGGTCTTAGCCCTGGAGCTTAGTCCAGCTCATGTGGTAGTCTTGAAAATTGCTCAAGAAGAAGAAAGAAAGAGAGAAAAAAAAAAAAAAACCTCTTTGCACCTTTTATGATTTCATAGCAAAGATAATTTTCAATCCATCCTGTTTCCATTCTAGTCCTACATGCCCCACTGGTCTGGGAAAAGTTTTCCTGACAGAGGGGTGAAAACAAAAGGGAATTTGCCTGCATTTTGCTGATGTGCAGGCAAGATCTTTCCCAGAATTTCCTTTTGGCAAAAGCAGATCTTTCAATTTACATAAAAGTGACTGTGTTTTTCCTTTTTCTTGTACCCTTTTGATTTACATTCTTCCTTATTGACTCACTTCTTCCTGGCGTGTTAAAAATCACTCCTCAAATTCTAGAATGACTAAGTGGACTTTCTGGCTCTTCTTCAGGCAATGCTTCTTCATGACCACACTCTCTTTCTAATTCCAGCCGTTTCACCCCCATGACTGGCCTGAAGAATGGGGCTCATTCTGGGGTGGTCCCTGTGCACCTCTTCTCTCTGCAAGTGGGGGAAGTAAAAACATATTTATGGCACAAGGCCCTGTATGGTATTTTAGTGCCTAAAATATTTTAAAATAGTATTATTTTTATTAAAAAAAGCAAATATATTAAAGTTTTGGTGTACAAGATAGTAAAATGTCAATTTTTTTTTTTTTTTTTTTTTTTTGTTATTAATTTATTTATTTTTGTCTGTATTGGGTCTTCGGTTCGTGCGAGGGCTTTCTCCAGTTGCGGCAAGCGGGGGCCACTCTTCATCGCGGTGCGCGGGCCTTTCTCCATCGCGGCCCCTCCCGTTGCGGGGCACAGGCTCCAGACGCGCAGGCTCAGCAATTGTGGCTCACGGGCCCAGCTGCTCCGTGGCATGTGGGATCTTCCCAGACCAGGGCTCGAACCCGTGTCCCCTGCATTAGCAGGCAGATTCTCAACCACTGCGCCACCAGGGAAGCCCTGTCAATTTTTTTTTTAAACATCTTTATTGAAGTATAATTGCCGTACAATAGTGTTCAATTTTTTTTTTTTTTTTTCTTATTTATTTATTTATTTATTTATTTTTATTTTTGGCTGTGTTGGGTCTTCGGTTCGTGCGAGGGCTTTCTCCAGTTGCGGCAAGCGGGGGCCACTCTTCATCGCGGTGCGGGGACCGCTCTTCATCGCGGTGCGCGGGCCTTTCTCTATCGCGGCCCCTCCCGTCGCGGGGCACAGGCTCCAGACGCGCAGGCTCAGCAATTGTGGCTCACGGGCCCAGCTGCTCCGCGGCATGTGGGATCTTCCCAGACCAGGGCTCGAACCCGTGTCCCCTGCATTAGCAGGCAGATTCTCAACCACTGCGCCACCAGGGAAGCCCCTGTTCAATTTTTAAGAATAATGAATAAGGAAGGTTTGAGGAAGACTTAGAAACAAAATAAATTCAGTAAATTTTTTGTTTTTTAAACTGATAAAGGAAAGCAGAAAGTAATAATAAAAGGATCATAGGTTTGGGAACTAGATAGAGCTACCTTTGATGTGAACTCAGATTTTGTAACCTATTAACTCTGTGACCTTGGACTTAATATTTAACCTTTCTGAGGTTCAGGTTTATGTCTTCTGTTGTTCCCATCTGTAAATGGGGATGGTGACACCTACCCCATTCAAGGCAGTTGTTGTAAGGATTCAAACACAGTAATTCCTAACACATTGCCATCCTGTATGCTTGCTGAGGGTGGGAATGGTGTCTTCTCATTTTGTTTTTCCCATGCTAAAGACAGCAGCCCTCTGGTAGACACACAAAAGATGTACATTGAATGGCTGAACAAGGGCAGCAATGTGAATAATCCAGAATAACAGATCATTGGAATGAATGTATTCCTCATGGGGAAACTTACCTGTGGCTTTCCAAGGAATGAGATTTACATGATTCATGGATAGCCAATATTTGCAATTAGATTGCATTCCATGGGAACACATAGGTTGAGCAGAAAGCTACCCAAGACCTTGCTGAACAATTAAGGGACAACTGGCCTGGGACTAAAAACCCTTATAAAAATAAATAGAAGTCAATAACAATGCCAGTCCCTTTATATGCATTCTTTTCTTTTTTTAAGCACTAGGATCAATGGATCTAGGCTGTCATCCATTTACTATCATGCTGCATTGGGAGCTTATCTTAGACCATGGAACTCTTGGAATATCCAAAGACAGGGAGTATATTTGGTAGGGCAGTTTGGTAATTTGGGGGTTTTGATTTTTTTCTCTGTGAAATCCCTGATCCCAGAGTCTGGAGAAACCTAAAAGCTAGAATTGAGCAAAGATTAATTGGAATGCTGGCTTCAATTTATTCTGTCTCGTTCCCACTGTTCTTACAACAGGTTATTAACTTATTTGGAACTCTGTAGTGAGAACATCTTTGAGCTAAAACTTGAGATCTTTTTTTAAGAAATAAAGATGGTAACTAAGAGTAAGAAAAATAACATTACCAGTGATCAGGAAAAGACTTATCTTGAAAATAATATTATAGATTATTACTAGTATTATTTTTAATGTACTTTTACAGCCAATATGTCTTGCATTCAACCAAAAATGACTCATAAATATTTTAAGGCCATATGGTTTGAGAAGAGTCAATCAAATTTAAACAAAGCACTTGTTTTAAAATGGCATATATAAATGTTCAGCTAAAAGAACGAGCTTCCTTTAGCCTTAGAATAGCATCATGCTTTCTTTAGTGAAGCCAGTTGCACCAGGGAGTGAATATGAATCACTCTTAATTTCATTAGTCTATTTATATTACTGCTCATTATCTGAATCATCAAAATATGATGATGATCAAGCTTTTAAGGAGCGTGATTTTTCTTCTTTGTTTTGCAATAGTTCAAGAAATTCATATCGTATCTTACTTGTGAGTGCCTACTATGAGTGGGAAAAATAATTAAAGACTTGTGGATGGCAAAACATTTCTGTACCTGATGGCATAAACCCCATGGATTTAAGCGATTTAAAGGACTTAGCTTGTTATTTTGTAGCGATAAAAATGATGAAGAAGAGAACTGGATTATAGTTTTTAACAGAAAACAAAATAAACTTGTTTATATCTAATTAAATTGATTCATTAGCTATGTTATAATGACTAACACACTAAGGAAAGCATTGTTAAATAATTAAATACAGAGGCAGTCAATATTACAATATTGCATTGTTTTAATCAAAGTGTCAGCTCCAATAATGTAGATGGCCCTGGGTTGTGGACCTAGGACAAATAAAGCTGAAAGGATTTAAGGGACAGAGATGGTGGAAAAGCAGAGAAGTAAATAATAAAGAGATGGTTCAGTGCTCAGGGCTGAGCTAGTGTTCTGGTACCAGGTCCAAAAATTTGGCAAGATAGGAGGAAAGGGAAGAGTGGAGGCTTATAACTTTTATTATTAAAAGAAAATATTCCTTGGAGATCGACATCCATTGGTTGAAATATTAGTTCCACTGATTGCTTACAGCCTGACCTCAGGGTCATATCAGAGCTAGTTTTCTCATTTGCAAAAGGAGATAACGCTTGCCTCTGATGGTGGTTTCATGTGTTCCCACCATTAGGGGTTATCTTTGGACTGATCTCTCTTCTCCAGGAACTTACATTTGAGTAGATGACAGAATGTGTACTCTAGTAAGCACAGTAGAGTGTGATGGATACAGTGTGTCTGCAAAGTCCTCAAATGACAGAAAGATTGCTCGGACAGGTGAGAGCAACCTGCACAGAGAAGGAGACATTTAATGCTATATATCATTACTGATTACCCAAGGTAGGCACTTGTCTTAGTCTGCTTGGGCTGCCACAATAAAACACCATCATTGGGTGGCTTAAACAATAGAAATTTATTTTCCTACGGTTCTGGAGGCTAGAAGTTCGAGATCAGGGTGCCAGCATGGTCGGGTTCTGGTGAAAGCTTCTCTTTCTGGCTGACAGACCCACTGCCTACTCCCTGTGTGTTCATGTGGTCTTGTTCGTGCTGAAAGAGAGAACTGTCTGCCATCTCTTCCTCTTCTTATAAGGTCACCAGTCCTATAGGATTGGGGCTCCACCCTTATGACTTCATTTAACCTTAATTTCTTCCTAAAATCTCTATCTCCAAATACGGTCACATTGGAGGTTAGGACATCAGCATATGAATTGGGCTGGGGGTGGGTGCAGGAGGACACAATTCAGTGCACAGCAGTATCTAGTTAGAGGCAGGCGCCAAGGCTGTAAAGACTAATGGATGATGGATACAGAATCCACACAGAGAGGCTGCACAAAAGGAATTCACAGGCAGGTAGTCTAGTCCACTAGCAATTCTTCACCAGAGTTGAAGTTCTTCACAATAAGGTAACAGTTTTTCTCAGATTAGGACGTTTTGCATATTTGCAACTTCTTAGGGCAAAAAGCAGTCTCTAAAGTCAGGCTTCTGGTGTAGCTCAGTGGGAGCACATGACTGAAGAAATGATGCTGATATAGAAAGAGATGATGGAGAAAGGGGAAGAACCACTGTCCCCTCCATCTTTGATTCTTCCATGGGGCCAGATACACTAACAGATGTTCAATACATGTCAGTTTAATTAACTTGATAGGAAAATCCAAATACATAAAAACCAACTTGTGTTTTTGGCCCAGTGATAACAGAAAGTACCTTCTTTTCAGAAAAAGAAAAGAAAATTGCTGCCTAATATTCCAAGAAAGGTGAGGTATTTGTTAAAATATCTGAAGTACAATGCTTATTCTACAGAAGCTCATCCATGCTGAACTCAGTGAAGAGTGGGTGTAAATAGAGTGGGTGTAAATGTCCTTTCCACTGTCTCTTCTGTGTGCACAGGAGGACTATGTTGTGCACTGCTCCTTCAAGTTTGACTGGGATCAGGTGACCCAGGGCTGGCCCATGGGATGTGGCCAGCTGTGATGCAAGCTGCTTCCAGGCCTGGAACTTAAATATTCCTTGTGTGGCCCTCAACCTCTCTCTTCAGGGTTGGTTACACCTTGACTTGGAGACCACATGTTGTACATTGTGAAGTTGTTAGATAGAGGAGGCTCACCTAACCTGAACTAGCTTTATAACCGTGAGAAGGAAATGTTTTATTGTGTTAAAGCTACTTAGATATCAAATATAGGTTAGCTTATCCTGACTAATACATTACCCTTCCGATGTGTGAGGAAATGTGTTTTCTGTTCTGCTTAGCTCTATTTTATGTTAGTTTTCAAAAACGCTGGTCCCAACCAATTAAACTGACTTAATGACCCCTACTGGGTCCTGATATGTAGTTTGAAAAACACCCTTTTAAAGACTACTAGCATTCAGATAAGGCAATGTGATGTTCACCATTAAAACAAGTGGATTGAATCACTTTCTTAAAGACTTTGGCCTTATGGTTCAGACTGATCACAATTAGATGGTTTCATTGTCTTCTTAGGTAGCTAAAATCCTACCCCAGTCTTCTCATTGATTGCTAACAATGGGAACCAACTCTAGAGACGTGCATTTCCAAAATGAGGCAAATCCTATTAAAACATCATAAATATTAATGACATACTCCAAAGAAAGGACAAAGGAAATAAGATATGAATTTTGAAATGATTTTGTGTTTTTTTTCTTCTTGATCTGTGATGGCTCAGACTGCCTTCTTGGGTTTCATTTTCATGCACCATCTTCAATCTAGGATTCCCAAACTTTTACTCATATCTATGGCTTCCTGGAGCAGTCTGCCTGTGGGACATCCCCAGGAGTTGCTACAAGGCCAACTGCTCTTCCTCCTTGAGGCTTAAATCCTCTTGGATAAACGTGAAGCCAGTTAGGTGTTGACTTTTTAATTTACTCCAATAATTAAGCTCTAAGAAAAGTTGTCCATTCACTGGGGAGCCAAACATTTTCTCCCTGTGCTCATGGCATCCCCAACCATGAAACTGTTCCATGAAACTTTGAAACTGTTCTCCAACAGAAGAATGTTGTCAGGGTAGCACCCTCACCCCCTTTTGTTTGTTTTTGTTTCTTTGTTTAAAGTAATATGTTGGTCAAGCAAGACAGTAGTGGGCTTGGAGACAGCAGATCTCTATCACTTCTGAAAAATGTAGGAAGTCTGGATACCCTGGTGTATCCTAGGCTTAGATCTGACTCAGCTCACCCTCCTATCTGTGGGTTTCAAATGATTTTAAACCTTAAGGAGATTTTTTGGTCTAGCCTATCTCTACCTGAACTGTTAGGAAAGTTTGATGACAAGGAGCCAAGTAAGCTTTCTGCTCATAAGAACTTTTATTTAAAAATATTTTTTCATTAAACCATCTTAATATTCCAACATAACACACGAGGAGCAAATTTAAAACAGATTCTGACCTAACTTCTTCACAGGTTAAAATCCTCTGATGTTACTTAGTTTGGAGGGAAAATGGTTAGAAAATGTTTTCGCCAACACAGTTAAAAGCATGTGGTCACAGCCTTATGTGAAGATTCCACATTCTGTGGATTTGTAGACTACAAATAGAAATGTAAGAAAGTACATAAAAATCACAAAGTGTTAGATAACAAGCAAAGGTACAAATAATTAATACTCAACTATGATGTTGCCATTTACAACAAGACAGAGTCTACTGAGAGTAAAAGTGATACATGTATGTCAGACATTTAAAAACAGAAAGACAGAAATCATGGTAAAATTTAAAGTGCCATTCTGAGAGGATTTATTTTAGTTACCATAAATTAATCCCTACTACTAGTTCCTTTATGGATTATGAAGAGTGATTATTGTTTAAGGTCACTGATAACTGGGATGAACTAGAAATAAAGACAATTAGGTTATTATAGCCATGATGGTTGTTGACATTTGGGAAGAAGTAGAAAGCACCAGTTATAAAGCGTGGGAATCATCTGAAGCACACAGCCATAGATGTCCATGATATTTCCATTATGGAGAGCCAACTGGGGACAGAAAGATTTCAAAGATTTTGAAACCTGTGCCAAATGAATTAGATATTCTTCCATTTACATAAATAGAAAACCATCAAAAAAGGTGTTAAAGCAGTATAAGGCCCTATTAATTTGAAATTTAGATAGCAAGCCTCATGGTAAAATATTGGATGGCTGGACTAGATACTGTAAGTCAGAGGTAGCAACCTAAACTTAGGCAGGAAAAGTAGAAATGGAGAGCCGTGGGTAGAAAGGATATACAAGGTAATGCAAATGTAGAAGTACCAGGACTAGGCAACCAACTGAGTGTGAAAGTGAAGGAGAAGTGGAAATTAAGAAACAAGCCCAAGATTCCTTTCATGGTGACTGGGTAGATGGCGATACAATTAAAAGAACATAGTAAACAGATATACACTACTATATATAAAATAGGTAAACAACTAGGACCTACTGTATAGCACAGGGAACTCTACTCAATACTCTGTAATAACCTATAATGGAAAAGAATCTGAAAAAGTATATATATATATATATATATATATATATATATATATATATATATATGTGTGTGTGTGTGTGTGTGTGTGTATATATACACACACACATATATATATATATATATATATATATATATATATAACTTTGAATCACTTTGCTGTACACATGAAACATTGTAAATCAACTATACTTCAATTAGTAAAAGAAAGAACATAGTAAAGAAGTGGGTTTGGGGATAATGATGATCAGTTCAGTTTTGAAACGGTTGAGTTAAAATTTCAGGTTAAACCAAATTTACGATGGTCTTTGAAAACCAGGTCAAAGAATTCAACTTTGATACAGTAATTAGACAAGCTCTATTGAAGACCTAAATTGTGGAATAATATAAATTGTATTAAAGTATACTTTATTGTATATCCAGATACAACTTTTAAGAAAAACATAGATTAAGAAAAATCCATTTTTGAGAAGCTGCTGATGTAGGCATGGTGATAGCAATAGAAAAATTTAGGAAGGAAGCACGGAGGGGAGATTTGACATCATGTCATGTAAGGAACACAGATTCCCTGACATATACAACATCGGTGCCTGAATAAGGTCACTTCTCCAGATAAAGTAAGTCCTGCAGGTGGAAAGTTTGGCAAGGGGACTTAATGGGGGGTGAGTGCCTTCATGAAAATTATAAAAGACATCCTCTCCTGTGGTTGTCTACAGCCCCATATTGGAGCTCAACACCTAGCATGGAGAGTGTGGCCTGAATTTCAGCTCCCACTCACCCTTTTGACCCAACTTCCCTTTGTACTGTGGGTGTTGGTGGCAGAGGGAGGGTAAGCCTAGATAAGAGAAAAGGAAGGGAGCCATGTTTTGTTTTTACTTTAAGTAGATAAAAGACTCTCTTGGAGAAGGAAGATTAGACTTTTTCAAAGGGCTTTACTGGGCAGAATTATGACCATCAGATAACTATTTCAAAATGGCAGGTAAATGTTTTAAGTAAATAAAACTGCTCAAAAGCATGACTGACTTTCTTGGGAGACAGTGAACTCAGTCATTGGAAGTAATAAAATGGACTCTGGATACTTAATTGATAAATATTTTACAGAGGAATTCTTCAAGAAAATTCTTTCAAGCCTGTGATTTGATGATTACTTGAGTGTTATGACCAATAAATCTGTGACCACAGAGGCGAGCCGACTGGCTGGAATGGAGGAGAGAGAACTTGGGTTGGCTCTTGTAAGAAGAATATTTTCTCAAATACAAAGATTTGGGGAAAAAATAGAAGAGCCCCCTCCCCGCTCCCACTTACCTTTTAATATTTACATAGCTGTATAATGTTTGCTACAGTTGACTATGATTTAACAGAGCAGCTTTGTCCTAAAAGTCCTACTTGGATTGATAGATTATTCTAGTAGAAGTTGATATGGATGAAATCTTGATTTGACTTTGGCCAGATTATGTGTCTGCATTCCCCAGATTTTCTAATGTAGGTAATTGGATAACTAGTGTTTGTTGGTTTCTGTTTCTGCATTCAATTGCTTTGACTTGGTATACTTCACATCTAGGACATCCACTTTATTTCAAAAGGGGGGTCTTCAGTAAGACCCAGCTGTAAATAAGTGTACAGGTATCAAGTATCTGTATTTAACTGAAGTAAGAAAGTAAGAATAATAAATATCAAAAACCTTGTTTTCATTGAATATTAAAGTAATTGACCAACAAATTTAAGGAAAAGAAACTTATTTTCGAAAAAAATTGTAAGCTTATAAAAATCGAGTTTTTTTCAGACTTCAGCAGTGAAGAAAGTTGAAAGAAAATGGAGAAAGGAAAACAGCTCACTAAGAAGGAAGAAGAGGAACCTGAACCAGCAGGTTAGTTTCACAGTTCATGTTGTTTCTGTCTTTTCAAAGGATAAATAGAAGGTCGGGAAGATAAAAATCCAGTTTCCTGGTTCAGGGGGTTCCTGCACATCTCGGAACATAGTCTACCTTCCAATTCACAGCTCTCATTGGAGATTAGAAACAGGTTCTAACAGATCAGTGTACCTAAGAGTTAATAGTTTTAATAAAAGTAGAACATTGGGTCTACGAATTATGTAAACCAATACCTATTTATAGTGACAGCAGTGTAATCAGAATTGTCAGAAATGGAGGAAAATAAACTTTTAAAAGATCAGAGGTACTCAGCGAAACAAATAATTTATCACTTAAAAAAATGGATTCTCATTTAATTTATGGGAAATCCATTCATCAAGATGAAAACAATAAGCAACAGCAGCGACCACCACCCAGTGCCTTTAAAAAAAAAAAATCAGTTGTTGTCAGCTTGATCTAACAAGCTAGCTAACTAAAATATTATTTCAATTTAAGTAGCTTTAGTAAGTGACCAGAAATGTGCATCTTTATGATAAACCAACTATTATTGGATTTAGCATACTATCATTGCAACTTAATTGAAAGTATTTTATGTCAAAGTGGAGAAGAAAAATTTAAATAATATTTACTCTATCTTATGTGGCAACCTTTCATAGTCTATTGCCATTTGGCATGAGCATAGTCTAAAACCAGGTTCAGTATTGTAAGGTACTATTGTATCAGTTATCTATTGCTGCATAACAAATTACCATTTGAAGATGGGGACCTTGTTTGCTAGTTCCCATTGCTGCAAATGTTTGAGGTATCAAAATGGTGCTGACTCTTTAAGTACTCATTGCATCAGACCATTGCTATGTTCTCTGTAAAGATCAGAAGAAGGCTTCTCTCTCCACTCTGACCAGGTTTTGTCCTTCAGGCCTCAGAGCAACATTGTTTATGTCTGTGCCTGACAAGGATCTTCCAAAGGACATCTCCTTTATCTTCTGTTGGCAGCCCCTCCATCACAGGATGTGTTGGTTAATTTTATGTGTCAATTTGACTGGCACCATGGTGCCCAGATATTTGGTCAAACATTACCCTGGTGTTTCTATGAAGCTGTTTTGGATGAGATTAACATTGTAATGAGATTAACATCTGTTGAAGGCCTGAATAGAACTAAAAGATCAGCCTACCCAGAGCAAGACAGAATTCTCCAGCCTGCTGGCCTTCAAATCAGCAGCATCGGCTATCCTGGGTCAATAGCATGCCTGTGTACTCTGCAGGTTTTGAATTTTCTAACCTCTATGACTGTGAAAGCCAATTCTTTATAATAAATCTCTTCATAAATATAAAAATACATATTTATGTCTATATCCATATTTATGTATACACATCCTATTTGTTCTGTTTCTCTGCATAACCTTGACTAATACACGGGTCATATTTATTTACTGTGGGTGGGCAGGACACTATGCCATTCTCTCCTTCCAGTCTTGGCACCAGAGTATAAATCCTCTCCCTCCTCTTCTTGGTCTTAGTCAAAACTCCTCAAGTGACTTGATATGCACATCTCTAAAGTTTATTCCATTTTGGGCTGCTTTCCTAGGATAGATTCTGAGAAGTGGAATTCTTTGGTCAAAAGCTATGAGTTATTTAAGGCTCTTCATTCATACTGGCAAATTGCTTTCCTCAAATATATCATTATTTGGGCCTTCATCAATAATGAATAGTCACATCTGTATAGCATATTGTTATTCTAATTAGCATTTCTTTGAATGCTGGCCAAGATGAACATATTTTTATGTTTTTTAGCCATTATTATTTCCTTTTATGAGAATTGTCTTTTCATGTCTTTTTATTCATTCTTTTAAGGATGAGGATCAAGGACATTAACCCTTTATTTCATATAATTTGAAAATATTTTTCTCATTTTGTTGCTTGCCTTTACATTTTTATGAATTTCTTTTCTTTTTGTAAAAGAAATATATATTTATTGTAGAAAATTTGGAAAATGCAGAAAATCACATAGAAGGAAGTAAAAATTACTCCAATTCCCCTGGAGATAGCTATTACCAATATTTTTCTACAAATTCTTCTAGTCTTTTGTTGTGAATATAGATAAATATATATATACATAAATATTTCTTTAGGAAAATATAATATTTTGCATGTAAGATTTTCAGTTTTTACTCTAGAATATATAATGAACATCTTGCCATGTTATTAAATATTATTTTATAGCATGATTTATTTGACCTATTTCCTGTTGGAAATTTTTGGTTGTCAGCAATTTTTACCACAGTAAATAGGAATGAACGTCCTGGTAAACAAATCTCTCCAACTATCAGTAGTATTAAATAATAGAATTATAATTTCTTGTGAAAAAGGAGACCTATTTTAAAAGCTTCTGATACATATAACCAATCTTTTCTCCGAAACAATTTATACTCCTACAGTAATATAAGAAAATGCTCATTTCTCTATACCCATAACAATACTTGGTATGACTATTAAAAATAGCACCACTAGAAAATAACTTTGTCAATATGTAGGGTAAAATGAGCATCTCTGATATTTCACCTTTCCCTTGACATCCATTCTTCTATTCACTCCACTAATAATTAGTGAGTCTCACCACAGACCAGGCACAACGCTGACTTCTAAGAAAACAGTAATACCCCCTCCTTTTCCTGAATCATTATCTTCATTTCCTGGGTCAGAAGAAATTCTTGGCATGGACTTTTCCTCTCAAGTACCTAAGTATCTCAAGGATACATTGTATCTCCTCTATTTCTCAATTATGGTACAGTTACTCAAATAGGACATTCTGACCAGTGTCTGCTCTATTTTGGCCAGTACTCTATAGGATAGTTCCATCTGAGTAACTTTTTTTCTTTTTTCCTGATACATTCCTGATTTTTGTTGAGATCCATGTAATACAGGAGGTATGGACAAGCCAGCTGAACAGTGAGCCTCTGGGAGAAATTATGAAATAAAATTGAAAAGCAACTTCGTATTATAGAAAGAGGATAGATTTTGAGTAGGAAAGATCGTAGTTCTCACACCTGCACCGTAACTTTGGACAAATTACTTAGTTGCTGCTTTTGTGAAGTGTGGCTTGTATAATACTTTTCTCATTGAATAAAAAATTCTAGAAAAGTAGCCACAGAGCAGAGCTAAGAATTTTTGGTTTGTTTCGACCAAACTTTGTTACTTGGGCTGCCTCATTTCACTGATCTTATCTCTAGCTTTGCTGCCCGGTGTCTTCTGAGGAATCCTTAGCCTTCCCTGCTGGCACTGGAAGATGTGGATCTCCACTTGAGGTTATTAATGTGTGCTTTCTTCTCTAGACAATGCCTTATGTTATGAACCTATCTTCGCCCTGCTCATGCGCAAACCCCTGCTCCGACTGGACCCTGCTTTCCCCAGTGATAAATAGTTTTCAAGGAAACCTATGAGCTCCTTGTGGACAGAAATCATGTCCTGTGTTTTCTCTGTATTTGCATCCTCACTGCTTACCTTGCACAATGTCTGGCACCCTGCAGGTGCTTGATGATTATCTATTCAATGACTATTCATCTGAACTCGGTTGCTAAAGGCTCATGTGTTAAATCCCAGGAGTAATTTTATTTTTCTCTTTCGAATGTCTTTCGTTTGTTTCACCTGAAGATCTCCCACATACTTGTCAAGACTGAACCCGAATGTCACCTTCCCTGGGAGGCCTTCCACAGGTCCCCGATGAAATAAATTACTCACTGCTCCATGCTCTGAAGCACTTTGTCTATTTACTCTCTTCATCTTCTCGTTTGGTAGACTCTGATCTCCTATTTATCTTTGGATTTCTAGTGCTCAGTAGACAGAAGAAAGTGTTCGATAATTGTCTGTCTGAGTTGGATGGAGAGGATGCCTATGTTTAATTGTTCCTATGACTTCCAATTTCAGATTGTATAAAGGAGAAGCCGATTTGAAACGTACTTGAAGGACAGTAAGTGAAAAGAGGCAATGTGCAATAATCGGGGAGCACAGGGGACGAGGAGACAAACCAGGTTTGATTGGTGGTTCTGTAGTTTATGGGTGTCTGTATAGAGACCAACCTTCCCCTTTCTCTGGCTCCCTCTGGTCTCTTCCTGGTGCCAGCAGAAAAGCCACTAGAAGTGGCAGCACATTCCATATAATTTAGCAAATTAGAAATCATGCTCTAACTTTAGAGACATCCACGGATGCTAGAATTCCAGGCACCATGGCAGACTCATGGAAGATATTTATACTTTTCAAAACACACTTGGAAGCCCCTGCATGGAATTGTCCTGCTGAGACAAGTTCATGGGCCTTCCTTATGTAACTCATTAAAGGAAATATGTGGGTAACCAGAGCTGCAGTTGGAAGGCAGAGGGGTAAATAAGGACCAGCTTCAGAATCAAATTGGTTATCTTTTAAATCTGTCACTTCACCCTTGCAAATACCTCATAACTTTGTGTTATTAGTAAATTTAATTATCATGCTTTTGATTCAACTTCTCAATCCAAAGACTGAGGTGTTTTTAAAAAGACTGGACTTTAATTTCCTAAGTTTTTTAGGAGATATTTAACCCTTTCCCTGTCAGCATTTCTGAGAAATTTTCATGTATCATATATGGCCTTAGACCATCACGGAATCTGCAGGCATTTTTTTCCCTCTTAACTCCTTATTTTATACCTGAATGCCCATTTTCCATTTATCAACTTTTTGAAACACCAGACAAAACTGAACTCAAGTATTGGTAGAGGTAGTTTTCCCAAGGATCACTGTCAGAAGTTCCACTTTTAATAGAAAGCCTCTTACACTCCTTCACTGTGGGGCTGAAAAGAGAAAGTAAACATTATTGAGGAAAAAGGATTTAGTCTTGGAAAAATTTTGTTTCAGTATTTCTAGTTTGACCTTGGGAAAAGGAGTATATGTTATTGTTTGCAGACATCAAGTAATCTGTGGGTTTTGAATTTTCTACCAGTTATCTATCCATGTGTGGAAGCAACATACGTGGGAAAGGAAAGAAGACTGATTACTTAATTTTTTAAAAATAAAACTGATGAGACAGCAAATGATATTCAATCCTATTAAAGAGACTAAGCACAGACCTTAAAAAAAGAAAAAAAATCCTTACGTTCCTTGCATTGGGATTGTGTGATACGGTTCCACAATTCAGGGAGATTGGAAATTACAGAACATCTGCAATGAAATTGGTTTTCTGTGGGAAACTGATGAATCACTTACTGCCAATGACTAGAAGGAAAAGCACTTGTTTATGCCCTTATGTAATGAATTTTTATGAGGTGAAGTTTGCTGCTTATAAAAAATACACTTTAAGCTGCTGTAGATGTAAAATAATAGAATTCAGAATTCAGAGCAATGCATTACTGCAAAGACAGTCACTAGCAGAATATCATCTGCTTACAAAACACCAAAACAGGGCTATTACTTCTATAATGGAATTAAAAAAAAATCTCATCTACCCAGTTGTATTCTAGAAGAAAAAGTATTTAAAGAGACATAGCTGAAATTGACAGCTCCAAAATTGCATGTATTTTCAAAGAAAAGTTATTAATTCTCTTATTGTGCTCCTGAATTCCAACTGTTTTCCCCTCAAAGCAAGAATACCACAGAACATTTTAAATTAAAAATGACACACCTAAGATTCACCACAAAGACAAACTGGGGGTGCTGGCCTCTCTATGGTGTTATAGAAATGCATGTAGAAATCTTCTCACAATAATACCATTAGTTGCTCTGCTCGATGTTTGTTAAGGGGTTCACGATCAAACCCCAAACTCTCCTGCCTTCTTCAAACACTTACTGAGCACTTGTATTGTGCCAGTCACTGTTTTCGGCTGTAGTGTCACAAAACAATGAGCAAGATACAGTCTCTGTCTTCACTGAGCTCACAGTCTATTTTGCCATTTAAGAAAGAGAGTCATCCAATTGAAACTGAGGAATATTCTGGTAGCTTTGAGAAGGGGCACTAAGAAATACTGCACACAATACTGGATGGGGGTCCTTACTCTCAAAGAATTTCTTTGCCCTTTGTACTTGGTCTGGGGCTAAGCATTTTTAAAGCAAATAACCATACTTTTCATCAGTGGAAAACAATCGTGGTGTTTTATAGTTTTTGCTGATTAAAAAGGCACTCTTACAAATTGTTGGAGATTTGAAAGCATAGAGGCTGTCAGGAGAGGATGGTATTTCCTGAGTGCTTAGGGAATATGTTTACCAGGGAACCATCCCTGACACCTCACAGGACGGTAAAGCCTCTGGCTCCACTAATTCAGAACTCTGACTAGATAAAGTCTCAGCTGAAGTTCAAGCTTGCATTATGTCTTATTGGCAACCAAACCATAAAAATACCTCAGAAATGTCAGCATTTCTGTGTCCACATCTGGAAAGAATACAAACTCCTGGGTCAGAACCTGTGTCTTGACTCTTAGTTGAGGACATATGGTCATCTTACAGGCTTAGGTGAATTGATAATATATTTATGTCAATTGTTTTGATCTGGTGTACTAGTTCTAGATATTTTAAAGTAACTAAACTACATTCATTTACAAATACTGTACATGCATTTGTAAGTACCATACAAATACTTTTGGAAAAGGGAGTGGGGACTCTTTACCTTTTTGTTGCCTACATATTTCTAAGTGCTTGAAAAAAGTGTATATGCTATATGGAGTTAGAGATTTAATATGTAATTTATAAATGCATTAAATAATTCAGACTCTTTTAAGAGTTGTGGGTGGTTGTCCATAAAAAGGGCAGACTATTTATTGTAATGCAAAACTAGCTACTCTAAGGTTTTTAGGATCTTGTATCTCCTAAATTCACATAGTTAAAGGACTTGTTTACTAGCTGTGCAGATGTTTACCTTTGAATTGAACTGAAACAAAATTGGCCAGGAGATTTTAAAGAAATAAGTAACTCGTTTTGGTGTAATTAAGAAGTATTGCATGCTCATTGTAGAAAATTGGGGAATACAGAAAAAGTATAAAGAAAAAATCAAAATTGAATTATTTATTGTAAGTTTATGTGCCTGTTTATCTCATAGTTGAGATCATATTGTACTTAATTTAATAACCTACTTCTTTCTTCATTTTAATATTATATTGTAAGCATGTTCTCATGTAATTAAAATTATTTATGTATATTATTGCATAAAATTTTTTCTATGGTATTTATAACATTGCATTAATTAAATAGCTCTACCATTTTATTTATTTCCCTTTTGTTGAACATTTGTGTTGTTTCACATCTTTATTATGAATAGTGCTATACTGAACATCATTTCAGTAAATCTATATCTAAAATCTTATCATTTCCTTGAAATAGATTCTTAAGGTCAATGGATATAAACATGTCCACATCCATCTGATTTTAAAATCAGCTTTACTTCCATAGATTTTTTTATTGGTTCTGGGATTTCAGCAAAGGCATGAACCAAACTTGTTAATGAGAAGTTACTTTACTGCTAATGAGAAGGAAATAGAACTACCTATTTAATACTGTACTCCCTGGCCTCAGAAGAGACTTGGTTTAACCTCATTTGACTTGTTTTAATTGCCAGAACAACAACTCAAGGCAGGATTCCATGAAGGCCCTTGTATAAAATGGTGCTTACTTTTTTTTTTTTTTTAATGACATTTTAAAAACCATACACTTTTTCTTGAAAATATCGAGAGAAAATAAGACCTGGAAAATATCGAGAGAAAATTACGACCTGGAAACATAAAGGCCTATTCTGTCTTGTTACATAATGTACATACTCTTTGAAGGAAAAAAAAAAAACATACATGTGAAATACTTGCCAAATTACTTGTGGTAATGAGTACAAATGTACACTACACACTAATTTTGGCTGCAGAGAACCCTGGAACATCAGTCCTATAGACAATATGGCCTTTTGGTTTGGCTAAAAAGTCTGTTTGGAATTGTTCTGTTGCTGAAAACATCTTTTCTTAATAGAGTAACACTTCACTTACTGAGCACTGTTAGGAAAAACAGCTTCCAAAGGAATCAAGTTTTTGCCTTTGAGTGCCAACACATTTTGAAGGCTTCCTCAAATACAGCAATGTTAATGTCACTGCCTCCTTAACCAAATGATACAGATTGTAAAGTACTTTTATTGATGATCCGAGGTCATTTTTTTAAGCCACAATTACTATTCAGTTATTCTCCAGAGTCTGTGTGTCCCTACTGTAAATGTTACCAGATTAGAGTTTTTAAATTCTTTTTTTCCATTGATACCAGGTTTTCTATTATTCCTTGTTACTATAAACATGCTTGCTTTTTACCAGTGTTCTCCATCTCTCGTCTGTTATTTTTCATCTGTTGGTGAAAGTTCATTAGAAATCTATTCAAAATAAAGCAGCCCCTAAATGGGAACTCAAAGAACTACGCCATGGGTAGAGCTTTGGTGCATGAAATCTATGAAAACCTGTTTGAATTTCTCAAGGCTTTGCTGGCTGTGGCCATTTCAGATAGTGATGCCGTTAACGTACCACAAACCTAATAGAATTCATAAGAATCATGGCTTGTATCGACTGATTATTTGCTGTAGCCTTTGAACTGGTTTTCTTGCTTTTACTCATAACTCTTCACACATTAGTCATTGTGATCCTTTAAAAGAATGTAAGTTTGATGTCATTTCTCTGTTTAAAACCTTCTGGTGGTTTCCTCATCCTTAGAATAAATTCGGGTATCTTTTCACCCTGGCCTGCAAGGGCCAGCCCCGGATCCCCTTATCTCACTGCCTCAATTTCCCACCTCTCTTGCTCGCTCTGATTTCTTGCTGTTCTTTGAACAGGCGATGGACGCTCACCTGAGACCTTGGGCACTTGCCATTTTCTTATCCTGGCACCCCTTCTCTGCTTGGCTCTCTCCCTCTTTTCATTCAGATCTCTTCAAATTTCAGCTCCTCAGAGAGGACTTCCAGGAGCATGTAATTCAATACAGCATCTCTTGTCACTCTCCATTCCCTTAGCCTGTTTTATTTTCTTCAGAGAACTTCTAACATCTGAAATGATCTTACAACATGTGTTTATTGTCTATCACCCCTCCAAGAATGTAAACTCCATGAAAGCCAGGGGTTTTGTTTTATTCATGAACACATCTCTGAGTACAGAAGAATGCCTGTAGGGGCTCAAGAGATAATTTTTGAAAGAATGATATGTTATTTAATTCCCAATACAGTCCTAAGAGGTTGACATTACTGAATGCCCATTTCATAGACTGAGCAAACTGAAACTCAGAGAAGTTAAATAAACCTGTCCACACCTCATAGCCGCTAAGTACTGAAGGCGGGGGAGCTGGGAACAAGGGAGCGGGTCATGCCTTGTGTTCGCTTGGAGGGATGTATTTTAGATACGATCACTGAAGCCACTTGGATACACTAAATACACAAGTAGCAAACCTGACTTGAGAACAAGTTGCACGGGAGAGAAAAGAAAAATATTAGTGTGGAAGTTCTTATTTTCTCAAAGGGGGACACTCAGGGCTGAACGTTAGGTTCTGGATGCTGAAGTGGAAACACAGGATGTGGCTAAATACGACCCAGTTGTCGTGAACTTTGGGCCCTGAAGCCGCTGGGGAGTGGGAACGCAAGCGCCAGGGTTCAAGCAAGTCTCCTGGCAGCCACAGGGCAGCAGGGACTGATGGAGTCCGAGGCTGTCACAGCAGGCTGGCCAGCAGGCCTGCGTCTCTGGGGGGAGGTGAAGCTCCCTGAGGCAGCACTAAGGGTACACGTCACCCACTGATGAGAAGGTGAATGCCAGTTGCCCTCAATGTGCTCTGTGCAAAATATCCTTAAAAGCAGGGAAAACAAAAGAAGGGAAACTATAAAGAAAAAAGACAGAGAGACGGGAGCGGTTGTGACACCCACCGGGGTAGCCACCCGGCTCCTCCTTTGAGGATGGCCCTGTGGCCTCACTGCGGTGGGTCAGGTCCGCAGGCCGCCTCAGCCCTCGGTTCCTTCAGGGTCCGCCCTGGGTGCAGCGCTGCCAGGCCTGAGGCTGTGCCCTCCCCGGAGCGGCCGCATCCAGTGTCTGAGAGGTGGAGGTCAAAGGCCTGACTACTCTGGCCCCGCCTAGGACGTCCTGAAAGACAAAACGCTCCAGAGATCTCCTCAGGGTCGGCCGAGGCTGGCAGGCCTGGCTTACAGTTGTTTCCTCTGCTATTCCTGCTTCTTCACCATTTCCTTTCACAGGCGTGGATCCCTAATGAATATCTTGTATTGATACTTCTAACCCTTTTTGACATCTGCTTCTGCAGAACCCGACCTGTGACGTTAGATTTCATCACTGGCTAACGAGATGTCTCTTGGTACGCTGGAACCAAGAGGCAGCCTCTGGCTATCCAACGATGAGCAGAACAGCCACAGTCTCTGACCTCATGGGGGGTTATCACTTAGTGGGGGTGGCAGATGTGAAATGAAAAAAGAAAAAAAAAATTGTACTAAATGCCATTAGGGTCTGTAGAGAAGAAGAAAACCCCATAATATTGACAACCGTTAGTTAGCATAGGTGTATTGTGTTTTCACGTTAAAATTATGACAACGTGGGCACCTACTCAGAATTCGCTATCAAAATAACACCATAACAAAATTATTGGTAGAACAAAATCTTGTTAACTTTATTTCATCCTTTCAAATCTGCAATCTAAGACGACCATTTACTTATAATGTCCTTATCAAAGTAGATCACCGGTAAAATAAAGACTCCGGGATATAGAAGGCAAAGGGAGATTCTAGTTGGGACCTACTGCTTCCCCCTTTCTGGTGGCCACCATTCTCCTAAGAACACCGGTGGTGAACTGCTTCCTGTCCTGCTTTAGGTGCATGGGGTGTTCGTGAGGGTATGTCACCCACATTTGAACGATCGGGAGCAGTATTTCTCCATCCTGGTTTAGGAATGTGCACATAATCTCAGGCTGACCATTAACGGTGAGCTCCTGGACTTTGCCAGAAATATTAGGCAAGAAGCTCTCAGGCCAGTGGGATCAGAAAGCTGGTAAAATGGAAGTCTTGAGCTTCTGGTGGCCGTCGTTTGGCCTGAGAATGAAGCTGACTGAATCCTTTAAAAGCTGGCTTCAGAGAAAAGCTTAAAATTACAACTGAGACATCAGATCTTAAAGTTTAAAACAACAGGTCTTACTATTGTCATTTTATGATGTTATGGTGTCATTTCTGAAAATAAATGCCCACTCATCTCAGAGTCACCACAGTCTTTTATTTTTAGAGTCTAACCTATTTCCAGGAAGTAGTAGAATGAAGGAGCATTCTTAGTGGTCATTTGATAAAAACTATCCATTATTCTTGACATTAAAAATTAAATGCAATGATTAAAAAAATAATAATACATTACCATTTGTATCATATATTTAGAATCATGTGGTTTCCAGTGTGAGTAGAATTTAGTCGTGCCTGGAAAGGAACAGAGGGCAGCGGCTGAGAAGCACATGTCCTCATAAGACATACCTAAATAGAATGCTTAGGATGACTCATGCTAAGGATTTAGACAAAATACTGTTCTCCTCAGAGGAAACAATTTTAGCTTCTAAAGGGCATTCACTTCTGTCATCTCGATTCCTGATTTCAGTGGTTGCAGGCTGTGGACCTCTGTGCCGCACTTAGGACAAGCAAAGGACACATCAAATAAGAAGCTACTCTTCACACAGTAGTAACAGAAAACATGCTCGCAGCCTATGGTGTGAGGCATGGTGGGCCACTCCCCACACAGAGAACACTGTCTGCCGCTGGTGGCCAGCGTGCTGTCACTGCTTGGAGCTCCGGTCAGAGGGATACACCACGAAGAGAGCTTGCCTTTCAACTTCTGGATATTGACAAGTGGTAAGAGGAAAATCAGAAACTCGGCAAAGCCGTGCCAGAGGAGTTCTCTATTCATATACTCAAAGCCTACTTCTCGGACATTTTGGGGCCTGCAAAATACAGAACGGATGCCCAGCAGACGCTCGGTCAAAGTTGCGAACTTGCCCCTTTGAAGGAAAATCAAGAAATTAATCAACCTGCCCAGCTTCAAAAGTCCAACCACGAGATTCACGCACTGCTTGGCTTTCCTGAAGGATGCTATGTGACGGTTTCGAAACAAATCGTAGCATCGTTCTTCTAACCACTTCCCACCGATTGTACAGACGGCATACCAGAGCTTTTGATTTTTGCTCGGTGGCTGGTATCTCAGGTTTGGGGAAAAATCGTTGTTGTACTGAATATTCAAAACTGACTGTCCCACGGTGGCATTTTTAGAGTAGATGGTGAATCTCCACAAGAAAAGCCACAAGAATGCTTTCACCTCTGGTTCAAAGCGGGCTAACAGCCCTGGCTTAAATCCATGAAAGCACTGAGTAAACTGGGACCAAACGAGCTGCTCCAGGGCCTTGTTTAGTTCAAGTGCATCCAACTGGCTTATTCTTAGCACTCTGCTTGTCTGCTTCATATTCTCATCTCTGGAAGCCATGCCTTCTCTGAAGGTCTCTAGGAAAAAGTGTAATTAGAAACCATCATCAAACAGTTGCAATCTTGTACTATCTTCTCGACTTACACTTGGAAAACTGTGACACACAAATGACACAGGACACAGAGGAGATGGGCTTTCAGTAGCATCAAAGCAGCACAGTAATCACTTCTTACTTGGAACTTCTTCTTCTTTCTTCTCTCTCTCTCCTCCCTCTCTCCTTTCCTTTCTTTTCCTATCTTTTCTTTCCATTCTTTTTTTTTGGCCCTCCTAATCAAAGGAATAACAAGTTTTAGCAAGTTGCATCCTTTTTCCACAAACTTTTCCCTAGGTAGTCCTCCTGGGTCAGATATTTTAAAGGGAGATGATAAAATCCTGAGGCTAACAGCGATGGGGCTGGATAATAACATGACCTATTAAATACATGAACTTAATAAATACAATGAACTATGTGGAACGTTGCAATGGATGGTAAGTCAAGACCTCAGTTTAATTTCCAGCACTTCTACTGACTCCGAAGGAATATTTTCAACAAGTCATTTAATGTGTCTCAAGAACATTTTACATTTGTAAAGGAAGTTAGGAGAAAACAAAATTCACCAGTAAGTATTATTCTAGCACACAATCATAGAAAATAAATAGTAGCACAAAGCAACATGAATGCAGGAATGCCGTTATTAAGGTGCACATACAGTTTTCTAAGAAAAGGAAACTATGATGTAAAAATAGACACTGAGATCATTTCATAAAAACACTAAGGAAACAAATAGGTGCTATAGGGATAAAAATCTTTTAAAATGAAATAGAAAAAAGCTGATTAATGGTTAGCTGGGTATAACTGACTCATTCAAAACACATTTATTAAATGCCTATTTTGTGCAAATCAATGAGATTAACCCACCCGGCAGCTACTGTTGTTAAGGAGTTTAGAGATTCTACATTTTACTTTAGGTATTTTACATTTTATTAATGAACTGGCAAATCCAAACTATGACAAGAAATCCCTTTAAATTTAGTTTCTAAAACAGGCCCTCAACACACAGAGCTGGATCATGATCTCTGGGCCGTCAAAAGGCCTTTGCAAGGCCTGAGGCACTAAGGGAACACTGAGCTACAGATGGAGGCAGGGATCCTGGTGAAGTTCACTGCCCCAACTGTGCAGTAATTGTGACCTTGGTCAAGTCATTTTACCACGTCTCTGCTTTGGTTTCTTCACTTACAAAACTAAGGACCGTAGACAAAATGACCTCTAAAGTTCTTTCAAATCTATTATCATTTTTTACAAAGCTATACAAAAATAAGAAACAGAAATGACTACTAAATAATAGGTGGTTTAGTGCTGTTTTCTTCTCAAACCAGATCCATGACAGGAATGCTTCTGACTGATAAATGGGGTGGGTGACCTCAACTTTTTCCCCCTTCCTGCAGCTCCCTCAAGACTTGACTTGGCAGCCTATAAGCTACAACAGTGGGGATTTTGGCTGCAAGTTCTGTGAAATCCTTGCCTCGCACTAGCCAGGAGCTACAGGAAAGAAACAAGGGGATTAGGACAGAGTGCCCTTTCTTCTCTGTTTTTCTAATCCATTCACGACTCTATCCCCTCCCAGCCTTTTCCTCATTCTGGCTGCTCTCAGCTCCCCGCTGGATGACATCTAATTGGTCTATCTTACCTTTTGCGTCCTTCAGTGCATTTCCCACACAGCAATCCTTCTACAACACAAGCCTCCCCAAATCTACCCCCAGGTTGCTTTCCTTCCTAATGCTTCAACCTCTAGTCACAAAGTGGCCCCCTCTCTTGTTCACTAGTGGACATCTGCTGTCTGTTCCCGTCACCTGGAACAGTCTGTTCCCATTCTTTAACTGAAAAACTCACATGATACTAAGTTTTTAAGTACTAGCTTAGGGACCACTTCCTTCTGACCCTCCAAATATGAGTTAGGTGCCTCTCTAGCTGTTCCTTTAGCACCCCGTCCTTCCTCTTTCTTGGCCTTTATGTATTTACTGTTCGTAAACTACTTTTTAATTGTCTACTTCCTCCGCTAGAGGATAAGCCCTGTTGCGAAGATTCAGTCCTGTCACAGCTGAATCTTAGCAACTAGCGCAGTGCCTGGTACACACACCGCCTCCTGCAAATACTAGATGAGTGGAGTAGCGAACACGGAAGTCTAGGGTGGGTGAAGGGTAGAAAATACAAATTCCCATCCCCAAACCTTTAAAACTATTTCAAGTTACCATATCCAGACTGTTGACTACTATTTCTTTCAACATGTTTCTGTGCCTCTGCTGTTTCCCAATGAACGTGTCAGAGCCAGTGATAAAATGGGAGAGCAGACACAGTCTCAGCCCTTGCGGAGATGATAATCTAGTGAGTGGGAGGAGGGGGAAAGGAAGAGTGTGCTGCAGAAAATAACACACAGGCGATTACGATAAAGTGTGATAGGTGACGTGCAAGGGGAACTTCAGAACATTTTGCTCGCAACTAGACCTCATAAGGTCCAAGAAGGCTTCGGGGGTGGGGGGGAGGCAAGATCTCTGCAGCCACCTGAAGGATCAGCAGTGTCCGGCAGGTAAAAGAAGGTAAGAAAACCACTCCAACAGGGGGAACGCTAGGCGCCAAGGACAGGAGGGGTCAGGGCAAAAGATCAGGCTGGAAAGGAAAGCAAAAGATGGAAGCGAAAGGCTCTGAACGCCGGGCTGAGAAGGCTGCGTTTTATCAAGAAGGTAATGGGGGAGCCACTGAATGGCTGTAAGCAAAGAACTAATCATTGCATTTTAGACAGCTTGTTCTGGCCACGTGGAGAATGGATCAGAGGCTGAAAGACTGGAGGCAGAGAGACCAATTAAGATGACTGTTAACATGATTTAGTGAGAAACTAATGATGGTCTAAATTAGAAAGGTATCAATGGGGACGGAGAAAAGCAGGTACCTTTGAAAGCTTCGAGGTGTAAGAATGGACACAACTTAGTGAGAAGTAAGCCAAGAATAACTGACTTGAGTAATGGAGTGGATGGTAGTCCAATTCTCTGAAATAGGAAACACATGCAGAGATATAGATTTGAAGGGAAAGATAATAAATCTGTGTAGTTTTAGAGATCTGAGGCTCCTGTGAGACAGTTCAGTGGAAAAGCTCAGTAGGCAGTTATGGGGATATGACAGAGAGAATCTGGGTGGAGATTTTGAGTGTGAGCCCCCTCTCATGGGACCCACCTATTTTAAATCTACTTGATCTATTTAAATGCTACGATCGGGAAGGCAGTGGTCTAAAGTTAGGCAGATCTTGTCCACTTACAGCACATTCAACTTTCTTTGTAACAATATCACCTTATTCTCACGGTTTCCTACTCCAGCTACTGTGGCATTTCATGGGTTACGTTCACTGCTAACACAAACCTTTGGCCTTTCAATCTTTCTCTGCTGGGGTCTTCGCATCACATTCCTGTAGTCTCTCTGCGCTTCTAGTCTAGCGCTCTTCAAACCTGGGCACTCATCATGTGGAGAACTTGTTAGATTGCGTCCCTCAGTTCCAGATTTTCTGATTCAGTAGGCCTGGAGTGGGAGCCAAGAATTTGCATTTCTAGCAAGTTCCCAGGTGATGTCGCAAATTACTGGGCTAGTCCATTTCAAAGCTGAATTCATAATTTTGTGGTCATATCTATCACCCATACAGCTCAATGCTGCATGCTGGTCTTCCCACTCATTTCTGCTTGGTTTTCATTCCTAGATCTACAGAGGTTCTTACAAATCTTCACTGATTCAGGCTTTCTCTTTCTGCTATTAAGTAGTGCTTGTGAGACTGAGACCATTCACAGATTCCACAAATTCTATGAGCATCAATACATACTAGCCCTGCCAGGTGCCTGGGATGCAAAGATAAAGTCTTGTCCTGGCTCTCACTTTAAAGACCCCCACCAAGGTCTGCACAAGGGAAACAGGCAAGGTGATGGACAAGTCAGGCATTAGCGAAGGTAGATGGTATTGCAAGGTTCTCAAAGACACTACATAAATTTTCAAACTATCTCAATAGAAAAAAATCCCAAAATGTATGTAAAAAATCATCAGTGATTATTTTGCTCACTTTTTTCTGCAGTTTACAAATCTTCTCTAATTAACATCACATTTATGTAATTAAGAAAAGAGAAAACTAAAACACTATTTGAAAAACCTCATAAGCAAACCAAACTCTATAAAGTTATTTGTTCTTATTTACCAAATCATGTCTTTTTTACCTCATTATCGCCCCTGGGATAAAGTACAAACTTCTTAGACCTAACCTAGCTCAATTCTGTCTCCATCTCTGTAACCATATAACCCATTATTCACCAAAGAACCTTTAATTGCAGACTATCCTTCGGTCCTGCGTTTGTACCTTTTCTCATGTACCTAAAACACTTACCTTCCCCAGCAACTCCTCCTACCGCTCTCGACCATCTGCTTCACATTCCAACCCAGTTACAATATTTTCCACGAAACCTTCACAATTATCTCCAACTCCCATTGTCAGCATTTTTAACTCTGACAGCAATTGTCCGTGTCACATGCTTGAGCCCTCAACTCTTTGTACTGTGATTTCAGTTGTGTGAATACATCTTCTCTCCCTAACTTGACCATAAACTAGTTAAGGGAAAGTGCCTCATACGTGCTTCTCAAAGTGCTTGCCACCCACAAAGTGACTTTGATACCTAACTCAGTTTTCCTCACGCAAAATTCTATAATCGTTCAGGATAGGTGGGAATACGGTATATGCAATTCTTCTACTGTGACAGTGTCAACAACTCGGTGTCTTCCCCAGGTTTTGTATTCTGTGGTCAGCAAGATAAGGGAAACTCCCTTATTTGTAAAAAAGTACTCCTGAAAAAGCTCGGATCATACTGGACATCAAGTCCAACACTACCAGTTCCCTCCCCTCACCCCTTCCCTGCCCTCAGCATTGAACTGGATGGACTGTTATTCTTTTCAGTTGAGGGTCAGGTGAGAAATATGGCTTGTGTTAGAGCACCAGTTGTGCCAATTTATGTATCTTCAGATATTAGAGTCACAGTCAGTTCTTAGTAATCTTATAAAATTTACCACAAAGACAGGCACATAGTAGTTGCTTAGTAAAGATTTGTTGATCCCATATGCAGTGGAATGAGTAGTTTGGTAGTGAATCTATACTGACTGAACCTTGCTGAGAGCATCTAGAGGAACTGGAGGCTGAGGGGCGCGATCTCTTCTCAGGTTCCTTACTTGCATGTAGGGAGAAACTGCTCAGAGAGTGGCTTCTCAGAGGAATCATCTATTTCAAGTCCCTCATTTCTGGAGGACCCATACTGACGGACATTTAGTAAAGACAGGAATTTTTAATGGCTGCCAGAAAAGAAGACTTAACACACTCTGTAACCAATCCAATATTTAACAATCCTTATTATCAAAAAAATTCTTTCTTATCCCTTCTGTTACAGTTTAACATTTTTTTTTTTTCTTTCCTTTTCTTCGCCCCAGGGCTGGCCTCGGTGTAGATTAAGAACAGCTGGGCTCGATCTCCTCCCTACAGAAGACTTTTTACTAGAGCAGAAGACTATTATTAACTACTCTTTGGCCTTTGCTCTTCCAGATGAATAATTTGTTTCTCTGTTTTTTTTGTTTTAGGTTTTAGTTTCTAACATTTTAGTCATTTTTGTGACTTCTTTTAGTTGTAAACATAGAACAGACACTGTCCATTAGGCACCATAGTTTGTCAAAAGTACAATAGCCTTCCTATTGCTCTATATTCTTGTCTGGCAACTGTGACAGAGTAGAAAGACCAGGTTTAAAATCAGATGGACTTGGGCTCAAATTCCAGCTTGGTCATTTAGTTGCTATGTAATCTTAAAAAAGTCATTAGCATCAGATTCTTCTAGAAGTTGGAAATGAACCACTACCTGACAATGTTGGTAAGATTAAAGTGGATAATGTTATGAAAGTGGTTTGGAAACAGGAAAGCAGTATTATTATTGTATTATTGCTACTTTGGTTAGGGATGAGCATCAGAAGAAAAAGACTCGGTGGATTTTACCAAATCTCATTTCAAAAGACTGAAATCTTCATTGTTACTCATCTAATGCCTCGATCGACCTGTGGTAAAATAATTTTTTTTCCGCAGGAAATACTGACTACACCATTAAAACATAACTGGGGCAGTTACACAGTGAACATGATGTCACCTTGATGTGGGCACGTGTGGGGGCCGGATGGGAAGGGGCGAGACATGGTCCAGTGGAACTCATCACACCCTTCACTTGCATCTTATCTGAGAGGAGATGTTGGGGTGGGAATCCCGAGAGAACGGGGGTGGACGCCAGCATGACCTGCTCTCTGGGCTGTTTCACCTGCATCCACGTGGCTGTGCCTGTTGATCCGGAAGCCAAGAAACCTCCAGAATGCACACCGATAGCACCTGACTCTACGGTGCTTCGCTGAACAGGGCCTGATACAGGCAGTCCAAGACGAGCATCCAACCTTGGTTCCTCACCGACACACTCCATTCAGTTCCTCCTCCCCACCCCTCCTGCTTTCTGGCAGGTCAGTTATTCTAGAATACTGGCTTTAGAGAAGGGCAGTGCTCAAGAGTAGAAGAAACTGATGAAATCGAAATAACCAGAAGTTAATTCATCTGATTACAGAACTTCTTCCTTCCACTGTCATACAATACTATTTCCCCATAATGGGTGTAGAATACAGAAAAATGCCATAAGTGCCTTAAAATCACATAAAGTTATTCTCAGTCTAATGTAAGAAGTTGGTGTTTCAGTGAATTCTAATTCTCTGACAAATGGCTACTCAATTTAACCAATATTTATTGAGTGCCGACAAAATGCCGGGAATTCTCCTAGGTACCAGGGATTTGGTCCAAACAGTTAAGTCTCAGTTAACTTCTTTTTAGTCAAGCATTTCTAAAGAAATAGGATGCTATGGTAATCAAGACTAGCCATTGATCTCTGAAGCAAAGAATGGATCTCACAATAGGAAAACACTATAAAGGGTCACAAAACTCCCTGGGGCAGAAAAGAGAAAATTGCATTTAATGTTGTGCAAACTCCAGAAATATGCAAACACTGACACTGGCCATGGTCTATCTGGGAAACACAGGGATGGGTTCCAACAGGAGCTGCGTCCTTCGTTATTTAATCCCCATCAACGTCTTTGCACTTGTTAGGAAGTAAAGAAACAAGTCATCTGCTGTGACCAGAGCTTAATGGCTTGGCAGGAGAGACTGGCTGAAGAGTCAACACCCTGCAAAAAGACCCTGTTTTAAGGAAATTGCACTGATTTTGTAGCCATGAGTAACCACTGAAGAGAAGAGACATAACAGGATATAAATTTTAAAAGATTAATCTGATGGTGGAGTTCAAGAAGTTGAAGAAAAGGAAAACTGCAATTCTGGAAGACCAGTTACAGGACTTCTGCAACCTTTCAAGGGCCTTAACTAAGGTGCTTATTAATAACTTTCTGAACAAGTCATAGTAATTTAACTTGCTTCACTGACAACTATGAAAATAAAAAAGATTACAGTGTCCTCACATTTTTGAATCAAAAATCCCCAACTCTTCTGGTAAACCAATGCTTTCCTGACTCTGTTACATTGATTGCTATCCACACGCAACTACTGGTCAGTCTACTTCTACTTTCAAGAGTTTATGTATTAAAAATCCCATATTATTGGTCCTTGTAGGTTAGTATCTAATTTCACACAAGTAGGCTCAAACTTGAATAGTTAAAAAAAAATACAAGCTAATCTTTTTTTCAAAAAAGTTGGGATTGTTTTGAATTGAAACAAACACCATCAGATTTAATTCAAATTGATTTTTCCAGAAGGCCAAAATCAGGTGATGCTTTTTCCTACTCTGCCATGAAATCTCATTCTTTTAATACACAATCCTATCAACCTCTTCCTCCCCACTCCCCATTTCCCAAACTATACTAAGTTAAGATTCTAAAAAGCTAACCCAGGGGGAAACATTTACGGCCATGCAAAGAGACTTATACAATAATTAATTAAAAGTATAATTGGCACTAAATAAATTAGTGTTTAGTGAAGGATACTGCTATGTTAAGGATATGTGAAAAACATGCTTAAGGCAAAAATCAAGACCAGATAAAAAGTATAGCACCTACGAGGGTTAGTGTCATTAACTTGTCACATAAATATGTTTAAGACAAAATGATCTAGCACTAAAAACTATTAAAAAGGTCTCCTGCTGATATTTTATCACTAGACAGGTCACACTGCTTTTCTTTCACCGAGAAAAAAAAAACCTGAAAATTCGTTTACTAAGAGCAGCGATATATAACCTTATCCCTTAAATAACTCATGCTTTCTTTTTAAGCTTTTCATTCCCCAAATAAAACTTTGTCATCTATATTGCATTCCAAAACCAAAACAAATGATTGTATCTCACTAAAGAGGGAAGAATTTTTCAGGATGTATTCCAGAGCTTTTATTGAGTATAGTACAAATTATGAATGAATATATTTTATTTAAAAACATGTTATTGACAGAAATCTATCAATAATAATGTGAGTATTGTCAAGGGCCTGTCAATATTAATGTAATTATGATTAAGGGGATAACATGGATTTTTAGCTATAATACCAAGTAACATCTCCTACATTACTGCTGTCAATATACACATTATTATTGACCTGTTCCGAGATGCTCAGTACTAGATGTATTACCATTAGGCATGTTTGTCAATGCATGCTGCCGACAAAAATTCTACACTGAAATTTACAGTCCTGTAAACTTTGTCAGCAGAAACATGTGATTCCCAAGTAATCCCTAAGGTTTCAAACCCATCCATGCACCCGCTTCCTGCCAGACTATCCTTTTCTAGATCCACAATAATCAACTAATTTTTAGTATAACAATGTTGCTGTCACACTATCCTAAAGGTTCTAGTAATCAAAATGGATGAGACCATTTTTGCCTTTTAGGTTTTAAAAAAAAAAATTTAATCAGCATTTCATATTAGGAGGTTATATGAAAAAAGTTCTATAACCCAAGATCTTAAGCTTTGAACCTATACCCTACTATTTTATTTCCTTTGTGTAGTCAGATAGATTTACTGTCCATTGTATTGAAATCAATACTAATAAATGGGACATGCATCAAAGAGAGATTTAACAGGACACTGATTCCCAGAACACATTTCAAACATGAGCAAAAGAGAAAAAGCTATGGCTGGGACCCATTAGAACACAGTGACCTCTGGCACTGTGAACAGGCCTAGAAATCAACAACTGTAAGTTCAAATCCCACTTCTGCCACAGGCTTGCTAAGTGACTTGTCACTGCTCTTTTGTTCCTCTCTTTCATCAAATATGAACTAAGTCTCAATAGTTTACAGATATCTGATGATACAAATCCCAACTGTTCTCATTTGGATACAGACAAGACATGTAGAATTTGAAAATTCCCTTATGGACACTAGATCTCTGAATTACTCTTAACTTAAATGAAATCCTCATCAATTTCCAAATAGAATTTTTCATTTTGGGGGTGCTAGTGGGTACGCAACAAAATGTCTTTAAAATATATCTGAAGGATAAAGTTCAAAATAGTATACATTTCTCAAAAAGACGAACAATGATAAGTAACTTGCCCTAGCAGAGGGGAAATACTCTTTTTATTTGGAGACAGTTGGGAATTCAACTCAAAGACTACAACCTTCAAGACTATAATTAGTCTTACACAATTGAGCACCTTACCTATTTCACTTACGGTTATTTACCCAAGTATCTACAAGTAACACAAAATACTTTTTTTTAAACCTGAGAGCAGAATTGCCCACTACTTCGGCCTCACTTCACAAATACATTTTTAAGAAGACAGCATGGCACTCATAATCTTTTCTTTCAGAAAGTTGATACTTCTGAGTCTTTGAGAAAGAAAGCACATTGTGGAAATAAAGAGCAGATGTCTGAGTGAACATGGGGGAGGGGAGTTACACTGCTTCTGATTAGTTCTGTATTCTAGCCCAGGTTTACCAACAGGCTGTGTGACTCTGGACAAGTCATTTTACCACACTATACTCTTCAGCAGTTAAAAAAAAAAAAAGCACTGTAAAAAGTCCACCTCTCTAGAATCCTTATAGGATTTTAGGAAACCTTGGAAGAGGAAGAGAAAAAAATAAAAGAACAGTCATTTCCAACTGCAGAAATGGTTCACGTTGAACATGAGTTTGGAAAAGACTAGAGAAAGCGGAGAAATCAGAACGGTGGTACCCATGAGACAGACTCAGTCCTCATGGAAAAAAGTAGCGAAGTCTGATGGAAGAGAAACCCAACTAATCTGTGAGTTTACAACTGCAGTAAACCTGTACCACTTACTTTCTGGTTATGAAGTGCTAATAAGCAACGACCACAGCTAAGTGTCCTTTGCAAAATTAAATATTAAATCATTTAATCCTTACAATGTTATGAAAGAGGTTCTCTCAGTATTTTTGTTTTAAATCAAGGAAACTGAGGCACAGAGAGATGAGCTGACTTGTATGAAATCACACAAGCAGAAGTGGTGGGGCCATGCTCTGTACCAGCATCCTCTATGGACAAGGCGATGACGGACCTAAAAGATGAACATAAACACTTCAGTGTGGCACTGCAGGACATGCAGATGGGGCTATTTTAAGTGGCTAAGTACTACGAGACGAAGATTACAGGCATGAACTACAGCAAAAATTGCAATCCAAGGATGAACAAAGAGCAACCACATGAAACTTACGGAGCAAATAGATCTTTAAGTGCTCTATAAATCTGGAAAAAAAACCTGAGGATATAATTGCCTAAGAAGAGAATTCTAAATGACTTTAAGATTACTGGAACACAGGTTTATTTGCACATTTTATGGCACTTGAGAGAATGTGAGAAGAGCCACGAAGGAACAGAGATATTAGCAATGGAAAAGGAGAAGTACCATGGGATACATACTATGTATGAGGCACTAGACGTTTTCTTTACAGTTCTTTACCTCATTTAATCCTCATAACACGGTAAATATTATGCCCATTTTAAGAAGTAAAAAATTAAGAGAAGACTGACAACCTGTTTAAGGTCAAGCTGGCACTTAGGAAATTTCTGGTAAACACTAGAGAAACGGTGGAACACACAAAAGGAAGTTAGTAGTATGGGTATTTGGTAAGCTTGGATCAAATTCAATCCCACAGAGCTCGAAGCAGAATTTTTCCCTCATGATCTTTCCAAACACCAGACTGCCAGTCAAGCTCTCAGGACTGTAGACAGGGAAGAAATTCAAGGAATCTGGTAAAGTTGCCCGAGTTGCCTGGGATGCACCTCATCTACTTTCCCTGTCTTTCCGTGTGGTCAGAGAACCATTCAAAGAGACTCAATATCAAATCTGAACCAAAGGAATATGGGGGTGAAAAAAGGAGGTGCAAACATTCATTTAACTATTATGAACATATACCATACGCAAGGTAGAGGCAATGCCAACTCACCTACCTGACACTGGAAAGGAGTGGGTATACATAATCAAAACAGAATTACTCCAGAGCTCTTGGTCTTCATGTTTTTATAGTAAGAAGAAGGAAAAGAAAACTGGGATGAAATTTTATCTCACCTTACTGACAGGCAGGTAAGAAGGAAGAGCTCTGGAAAATAAAATGAAGCAAGATAAAAAGCAATCTAGAAAAGGGCATTTTGATTCCAAGGTGGGAAAAGGTTGGGAAGTTAACAGCCCACGATGGGAAGTACAGAGGGTGCTAGACATCCTCTTCCCTGCTTCCATGTCCACATCCAGAAATCACAGCGATGGCACTTGCAGTGACAAGATTACAGATGTGGGGCAAGTGCGGGCAGTTTGGGGCTTTTCTCCTGAGGTTTCTTCCACCTTCCAAAGGAACTGAGGAGGAACATGGAATGTTTAGAAACTGCTGTCATTTCACAGTGAAGAGAAAAAAGGGAACGTCCAATTTGCTTCTAGGTTGTCCAACCCAGATAATCAAGGGAGGAAAAAAAAAAGAGCCAGTGATTCAGAGCAGAACTTTCGTCCAGAAATAAAGATTGTGCATATTGCATACCTTTTCCTGTGCTAGAGGAACCGGACCATGGTGGAGTGCAAGAGGCAAAGACACTTAAAATATACTTGATGTTGTGAGGAAAACATGGGGCCAGGACTTGGAAATTTACTAGTAACGTGACGTTAGGTAAGACTGCTAACATCGTTATGGTTCAGCTACCAAAAATGGAAAATGGAAAACATCTGCCTTCCCTATTGCAAAGACTATTATGAGCTTCAAACATAAGCAAAAATGTTATGGCTAAAATTTTAAAAAGTAGGGGGAAAAGAGAAAAGGAATTACAACTCTGATCAAAAAGAAAGAAACTTAAAATTTGTATCTATTAAATAAGGTTGAATATAGACAGGTTTGTGGCTTTTGGTAATGAATTAACTGTGAACATATACACTTTATTATTTTTAAAAAAACTGTAATAATCAAAGGAATGCACCTTGAATACAAATGAAAAATTAACCAAAGAAACAAAATTTTAATGCTAGAAGGAAACAGATCATCTAGTCTAAAATATGAATTTAATCTTCCTAACGGGATCCCTGTTTTTCAAGCAGAACAGAAAAAAAATAGCTGTTCTTGTAAAATACTGCTGAGGGTCTGCTTGTTTCATCTCTCCTCTACATGGCTCCAGTAAATTTCTACAGAAGTCCTCCTATGGAACACTTTTAAAACCACAGATTGAGGTGCTGCTCCTAATTTCTAAAAATGAGGAGAATAAGGCTAAGAGGTAGACCTGGTCAGGAGTAGAACTCAATTCTCTTGATTTAGTCTAGCATGTTCTCTACTACGTCCTGTTACTTCTATTTTCTTTCCTTTTTTTTTTTTTTTCTTTTTTAAGGAAAAAAATAAGGGGTTCTCCTTTTAACTTGTAAATAATTCCTAATTCCACTCTCTCTTTTCTTCCAAATCTCTTTATGGCCCAAAACCATTCAACTCTAATCTTTCTGGATACAAGTAATGGATAATACGGGCAAGATCAGGGAGAAGATAAAGTGAAAAAGAAAAAGGAAGAGTCAGCCATCCCAAGATTATTCTGTTCATGCTTAACTAAAGGTAACTCATTATGGGAAGGTATTTAGAAGACAAACTGCGGTGTGGATGGAACCTCAGCCTCCCTGTAATTGCTTGAAACTGTTCAGGTATAAAGTGTTCCAGGGACATCATAGAATACACACGTGTTGTGAACGGTCAACAGCTTGGTCTGATTCTGTGAACAGCCCTTTCACTAAGTGTAGTCTTTTTGGAAAATGGGACCCAAAGAAATAAGTAAACAAACAATGAGTTTTAATTTAAGGCCTCAGAAGAACAATGATTTTTACATTCTATCTCTTATCAGAAATCAATGTTAAACATAACACGCTCATGGCAAGCAATTTTCTAAGAAAATTCTCAGTAACGTTTTCTCCCCAAGAAAATTAAAACTGCTTTTGAGTTCATCGTCTTTCAAAAATGTTGGAAACTTAAGCATACTCAACTTTTTTGGTACCAAACATAACATTTTACATGAACCATCAGATATTAAAGTTTTGACCCTGAATAATTCTTAAGCCGTTCGTAACAGTTAAATCTCACCACCGCCAAGTGCGGGGAAAAGATTTCCAAGTGTGTGTCTAGAAAGTCACTTCGCAGAATGCAAAGGAGCTCAAGTCTAGCTGTGTTTCTTTTTTTCCTTTTAATGGTGCGATCCTAAGACTATTTTTAGGAGTTTACGTTTGTCCCACTGCCTTTCCCAAAATCAGATTGTGATTGCCTCTTCCAGGAAGACAGGAAGACAATACAACAGGGAAACAAGTAAAAGGCGACAATTACAAGGTCGTGAAACTCCACGCCCTCCCAGCTGTAAGCAAGACCTCAGGTCCGCCGCACTCCGGCTCTCTCGGGCGACACTGACCTTAGGAGTCTGCGAAACGCCCCGCTCCAAGTAACTGTTCCTGAAACATTCTCTGGGAAGCTTGGCTTTTCCTAGCAGAACCTGGGCTCTCCAAGCTTCCGGAACTCGCGCGTTTACGTAGTGACGCAGCACCCGGAAGTGCCTGAAAAAAAGAGGAAACTAAACCAACGAGAACCAAGCTTTAGCGCGCCGCGGAACAGCGAATGTCCATGTGCCGAAGGCCGAAGGGCCGAAGAGCCGAAGAGCCGAAGGGCCGAAGGGCCGAAGGGCCGAAGAGGACACCCGCGCGCGATGATTGGTCGGCTGGCAGTGGAGGAAATCCGTATCTGATTGGCAGGAGAGTGGCGAACCCGGGGGGGCCGCGCGTGGAGGGGCCTCGGTGTCAGGGGTCGCTGGGAAGTAGGGGTTCTCGAAGGCAAGGCTTTCCCTGCCCTCGGGCGCCGGCAGCTGGCCTCCGGACAAGCGCCGCCGAGTGGCGGCGGGGCGCCTCCGCGTCTCGGGGGCTCTTCGCTCGCCCCGGGTGGAGGTCCCACCGCGGGATAGCCCCATTGGGAAGGGAGCCTCCGGATAGCGCGGCAGCGGCCGGGCTGGGGCAGTTTTGCGGCGCTGCCGTAGTGGTGGGGGTGGGGGGGCGGGGCTTGTTGGCCTCTGCAGGCTCAGGGAGGCAGGTGGCCCCGTCTAGTCGGCCGTCCACCCTGCAAAACCGCGGCTCGGGAGGCCCTACCGGGCGAACTGGACGCGCTCGCAGCGTTGGGGGTCGTGAGCTCCCGGCCGCAGGGTCGGTGTGAGTCACCCCAGAGCTCTTAGAAACACCGACAGCCAGGTCGCCCAGTTCTGGGGAAGTGAGGGGGGATTTCTAGGACTGGGGCCCGACGGAAGGTATTTTTTGAGCGTTCACCAGGCAATTATGTGTAGCCGGCGTTGAGAATCGCCACTGCCTGCTCATGGATGGCAGTGTCGGGCTGGTTTGCTCTAAGGTTTGAATGAAGTCAGGTGCGTAAAGTTTCCTGCACACAGTAGGTCTTAAAAACGTTTGCGTTCCTGTCTCCCCTGCCCCGCCTTCTCGCCAGGAGCAATCAGTCCTACAACAGCTGTATTGATAGACATTGGAGAGCTCATCGTGTAGAAGCAGTGATGCAAGAAAGCTTTGGGTTTTTTTGTTTGTTTGTTTGTTTTAATTATCCCGTGGAACACTTGTTATTCAGAATTTAAAACATTATAGACAAGATAAAAGAACATTTCTCAGTGAAGTCTAATAACTGTTCAAATTCATTTTTACCTGAAAGATACACAGTTAACACCACAGATACCTGGAATTTTCTTGTCTTCCATACATTCTAAGGAGTTCTCAGGTCAGGCCTAGGAGAATGATGGTGATGGTTTCTCCAATTAATGGAATTCCCATTATAGGAACCAAGCGTACAAGTGATATAGAGTAGGAGCTCCAAGCTGAAAGGGTGTGTAGTTCCCTTAGGTACAGAAGGGGAGGTTTCTGCAGAGCTCGAGTTGGCCAACTAGTAGCCACGAGCCATCTGAAGTGTGGGTAGGCCAGATTGAGATCTGCTCTAAGTGTAAAATGCACACTGGATTTCTAAGATAAGGTATGAAAAGCAAAGAATGGAAACTATTCATTTGTTATATTGGTGACATGTCAACATGAGAATGTTTTGGAAATTTTAAAATTACATATTTGGCTCCCATTACACTTATGGTGGATAGGGCTGTTCTAGCTCTTTGAAGAAGACCAAGTCTTTCATGTAGCACTTGTGAAGGAAGGCAACCATGTACTTCTCAGGTGGACCTACATCTGTACTGTGCTTCACTTAATTTTTATGAAAGGGAGAAAAAGGGACCAAAAGAAAGGCTACCATAGGGGACATTTTCAGAAAGCAGTTTCTAATTCATGGAGCCTTATGTATATCACATGAACGTCACGATATCCGTTGATAAAAGATACCAAGCTATTGAGAAATTTGAATTATGTTTAAGGAATCTGATTAAGAGGGCAAAGCGTGTAGAACATTTAAAATTTCTATTGAAAATGTTTCACATAGGTTATGGGTTTTACCGTTTAATCTCTAGATATGGTGAACTTTTTAGTTTTCCAGTGAGCTAGTAAGCTGAGGTTTCAGGGAAACTTTGTTTCCAGTGTTTTATATTTGCTTTAAAAATATATTTATTTTTCATTCATTTATTTAATAAAAGCCTGCCGCGGGCCAGGGGTATTTCTAAGCAGTGTTGATGTAAAGGTTAACACTCAGACACGGCCCTTACTCTCTTGGAGCTAATGGTTATCAATTCAGAGACAGTGAGAAAGTACATAATAACCGAGGCATAGTGTATTTTGCCATTGAGTAAGTGCTTTACCTCTGTAAATTCAACACATTGTTTTAAACCCAGAATTTATATATTCCTGCTGACATTTTAATGAAGAGTCTTATTAGGACTTGACTATGGGCTTAAAATATATTAGTAAAAAATCAAAGTATACTTAATTCATCTGTTAATTATGAGAACTCAAGAAAAAAAATTAAATTTGACTATTCACCTTTAAAAAGAAAGAAAAGATGAAAAAATTACAATAGCATCTTATTTATGATACCTTCTTTTAGCCTTTCAGCAACTTTTAGGTTCTAAGGAATTTAATAACAGAAATGGAAAGGCGACATTGATTTATGCCCCAACATAGTTTAAAATTGCTGACTTTAAAAACTTAAATTTATTTTAGCATATTACAGAGTTCTTAAATCAATATATTTGAGTCTTTTAGGAAAAAGGTAAACATAAATCTTATGTTAGTTTACTACTGCTGCTGTAACAAATTACCACAAAGTTAGTGGCTCAAAACAACACCAGTACATTAGCTTACATTTCTGTAGTCGGAAGTCCAGCTCGGGTCTCCCTGGGCTAAAATCAAGGTGTCCACGGGTCTGTGTTCCTTTCTAGAAGGTCTAGGGAAGAATCAGGTTTTTTGTTTATTCAGATTGCTGACAAGATTCAGTTCCTTGCTATGGTAGTACTGAAGTCCCTGGTTCCTTGCCAGCTGTTGGCTGAGAGATGTTTCCAGCTTCTAGAAGCCACTCACATTCCTTAGGTTGTGGCCCTCTTGCTCCATCTTCAAAGCCAACAATGGTAGGTTGAGATCCTCTCATCCTTCTGATTTCTCTTACCTTTTCATCTGTTGTTTCATCTCTCTAATTTCAGTTTTTTAAGACTCTGATTAAGTTGAGCCTACCTAGATAATCCAGGATAATCTCTCCACGTCAAGGTCCGTAAACTTAATCACATCCTTCAAGTCCCTTTTGCTGTAGTGAAGTAACATATTCATGGGTTCCAGGGATTAGGGCATGGACATTTTTAGGGGAGGTTATTCTACCTACCACAGATCATACTTGGGTCCATGCAGTATATCCATCATTTCTTATCAGTACTCTCACAGTACTTTAGGATAGAATAATAATGTTTATAATAACAGGTAAATTTTATCATATGTATAATATGTTCCAGGCACTATTCCAAACCCTTTTTCTGCATTTACTCTTAGTCCTCAGAAATGCCGTAGGAGACAAGTACTGTTTTTATCCCCACTTACAGATAGGGAAACAGGTACAGAGTGGGGAAGTAACTTCTCACAGCTATTAAGTGGTAGAATTAGGATTTGAATCTACATGGTCTGATTCCAGGGCCTCTGCACACTCTGAACAACAACACTGTAGAAATAATTTGTGAACGTCTGGATTTACTGAACATGCTTTAGTGATATAGTGACTATGAGTTCAGGCTCTGGCATCACAATGTGTGGATTTATATTCTCCCTTTTACCAGTTACTGGATGACTTGGACAAGTTACCTAACCTCCCTGGTTAGGTAACTGAATTATTAACTGAATTCATAATAACACTTGAGGATTCAATGAGGCACTATATGTGAAGTACTAGAAAAGGGCATCCACGTGAGCTGTTGCTAGCTATAATTTTTGGTGACAATTCAACTTTTAAAAACAGTAGTTTATTGTAAAAAAGGAATGTTTTCTTTACGTAAATTCAGTCTCTTTATGAAATAAAAACTGAAAGTTAAATTTTTCCTTTTTATAAAGTTTTATTTATTTTATTTTTGGCTGTGTTGGGTCTTCGTTGCTGCACGTGAGCTTTTCTCTAGTTGCGGCGAGCGGGGGCTACTCTTTGTTGCGGTGTGCGGGCTTCTCATTGCGGTGGCTTCTGTTGTTGTGGAGCACGGGCTCTAGGTGCACGGGCTTCAGTAGTTGTGGCACGTGGGCTCAGTAGTTGTGGCTCGTGGGCTCTAGAGCACAGGCTCAGTAGTTGTGGCGCACGGGCTTAGTTGCTCTGTGGCATGTGGGATCTTCCTGGACAAAGGCTCGAACCCCTGTCCCCTGCATTGGCAGGCAGATTCTTAACCACTGTGCCACCAGGGAAGCCCTAAATTTTTCCTTTTAAAACACCACAATGCTGTCTCCTTTCCCAGCCTCTAATTTCTCTCCACTGCAGCCTCGCCTCCGTCTTTCTGGTGGTGTTACTTTCTAGTGCTACCTGATCATACACTTTAAACACTTTGTCCAGACTCTAGTTGCCCCAGGTTAACATCCAAATTCCTTAGAAAGGCACCAGGACACAAGCTCCAAATACCCCCTGCTGCCATTCCTCTGCCTAGTATTTACACATCCACCATTTCTAACTTGTCACTGTTCTCTTTTGCTATTATTATTCTTGGAGGGAGACATGGCAGATGCTGGGTCTCTGGCCATAACGCCTTCTAATACTACTCCAAACCTTACCCTCTTCTAATAATCTTTGCTGCCATTGCCTTAATTCATGTTCTCTGCATTTTACCTCCTAACAAATTCGTGGCCTCCTTATCACCCTTCAAGCTTACTCTCCTCCCTGTTCACCAGAATAATCTTTCTAAAGTACAAAACTCCACACATAGTTACTCTTCTTCAAACCCTTCATTGTCTCCCCCTGACGCCAGTTCCTGCAAATATTATTCCTTTCCTTATGTCTCTTAACACCAGTTAGGTGCTTCCACTGTTGCATTCAAGGTATGCTTATTTAAGCACTCGTCTTTCCTTCTAAATCATGATCTCATTGATAGGGAATACGAGATGTTTTGCTTGCATGAATTTATTATACTATTTCATCATTGCCTATTTACATGTCTGTCTCTTGTCACTGAACTGTGGATTCTTTAAGAGGAAGCTTGTTGTTTTATTTCTTTTCTTCCGTGCCCAAGAAATAGGAGGTGCTTAGTAATTGTTGAATGAATGAATAGGGAAAAATAACCCCAAATACATACAATTAAAAAAACGCTGCTTCGGGCTTCCCTGGTGGCGCAGTGGTTGAGAATCTGCCTGTTAATGCAGGGGACACGGGTTCGAGCCCTGGTCTGGGAAGATCCCACATGCCACGGAGCAGCTGGGCCCGTGAGCCACAACTACTGAGCCTGCGCGTCTGGAGCCTGTGCCCCGCAACGGGAGGGGCCGCGATAGTGAAAGGCCCGCGCACCGCGATGAAGAGTGGCCCCCGCTTGCCGCAACTAGAGAAAGCCCTCGCACGAACCGAAGACCCAACACAGCCAAAAATAAATAATAAATAAATAAATAAAGTAGCTATAAAAAAAATCAAGTTCCACAAAATTGTTGCAAAAAAAAAAAAAAAAAAAAACGCTGCTTAAATCCCCAAATGTATCCAAAGCAATTTATTGGGAATATATAAGGTTCTGATTTTAGAAGAAGCATAACTGGTAGTTAAGAGCATGGACTCTGGAGACAGAGTGTTTGGCTTTGAATTTTGGCTCTGCCACTTACTGCCTGTGCACTCTGAACCTTGAGTCTGTTCTTTGTCTGTAAAACAGGGATGATAATAGTAACTATCTCTTAGGGTTAAAAGAGCCAAATGAGTTTGTGTTTATGAAGTGTCTATAGTAGTGTCTACCACATAGCAAATATTCTATAAGTGCTGGTTAAGTTAAGACACAGTCGTTTATGTTCTCATTACTTTTGATAATAGCTAATGTCCTTATAATACAGTGATAAAAACAATAAATAGCCCAGTGTTTTGTAATTGTGATATCTAACTAGCGATGTTTTAGCTTTCAGTGATGTTTAATATCTTATGTTATAGAATGATATATTCATTAAACATTTAGAGAATACTTGTGTATGATCCCTCTCCTGAATAACTTACATATTTTCTCTATGTATTATTTTTCTGTTACCTGCTAAATGTAACATATTACTACAAACATATGGCTTGAAACAACATGAATGTATTATCTCATGGTTCTATTGGTCAGTAGTCCATCATTGATCTGACCAAGGTAAGATCAAGTTGTCAGCAGAGCTGCCTTCCTCCTTTCAGGAGACACTAGGGCAGAATCCATTTTCTTGTCTTTTCCAGATTCTAAGAGGTGTCCACAGTCTCTGGCTCATGGATGCCTTTCTCCATCTTCAAAGCCAGCAATGTTGTAGCTCTCTAACTAATCTGCAGTGATATCTCTTTCTCTGACTACAGATAGGGAGGGTTCTCTGCTTTTAAGTATTCTTGTGATAAAATTAGATCCACGTCCATCATCTAGGACAATCTCCCATCTCAAGATCCTTAATTACATCTTCGAAGTCCCTTTTGCCATGTAACTTATTCACAGGTTCTGGGCGTTCGGGTAAGGGCATCTTTGTGGGACCATTATTCTGCCTACCATACTCTTGTAATGTAAATGAATCCCTGGGACTGCCCTGGTGGCACAGTGATTGGGAATCCGCCTGCCAATGCAGGGGACATGGGTTTGATCCCTGGTCCAGGAAGATCCCACATGACGCAGAGCAACTAAGCCTGTGTGCCACAACTACTGAACCTGCACTCTAGAGCCCACGAACCACAACTACTGAAGCCTCTGTGCCCTAGAGCCTGTGCGCTGCAACTACTGAGCCCACACACTGCAACTACTGAAGCCCACGCGCTCTAGGACCCACATGCCGCAACTACTGAGCCCATGTGCTGCAGCTACTGAAGGCCACACGCCTAGAGCCCGTGCTCCTCAACAAGAGAAGCCACCGCAATGAGAAGGCTGCACACTGCAACAAAGAGTAGCCCCCGCTCACCGCAACTAGAGAAAAACTTCATACAGCAACGAAGACCCAATGCGGCCAAAAAAAAAAAAGTATCCCAGATGAAAGGTACGTGGGCTGTACTTTCTGAAAATGGAGACAATATTAACTAAATTGTGAACAGTTTTGTCAGTATCATTTATCATCTATTCTTCCAGTGGTTGGTAAGAGCCATGTCTTCTTTGCAGAGTGCTAAGGTACTGCAGGGCTCACTGAGCAATGTCCTTATTTTCAAGAACTTTTATTCTAGTGAGGAAGGGAGAATCAGGTTGAATAGCTGCTATGGGCTAAGCACTCTACAATGAATTTCAGATACATTAGTCCCATTTAATTCCCACAATAACTTTATAAGGAGTGGTAGGCAGCCTAGAGAGGCCCTCAGTGACCCCCACCATGTAGTATTCATGCCCTTGTATAATCTTGTCCCTTTGAGTGTGGGCTGGATCTGGTGACACTCCCAAGGAATGCAGTAGGACACTGGTGATAGGATATCATCTCAGGATTAGGTTATAGAAGACCTGTGACTTCCCTCTTGCTCACGCTATCTCTGTTTCACTTTTTCTAGCTTGTTTTGATGAATAAAATTGTGATATGTTATATTGCCCTATACAGAGGCCAAGGAACTGAGGGCAGCTTCCAGCCAACAGCCAGAAAGGAACCAAGACCCTCAGTCCAGTAGCTTGTTAGGAACTGAGTCCTACCAAGGACCAGAACATGAACTTAGAAGTGGACCCTTCTCTAGTTGAACCTTGTGCCTGCAGCCCCAGTGAACTCCTTGACTGCAGCCTTCTGGGAGATCCTGAGCCAGAGGGCACTGTTAAACCTCACCCAGATTCTTGATCCATAGAATTATGAGGTAATAAATATTTTTTAAAGCCATTAAGTTTGGGGGTAATTCATTATGCAGCAATAGATAGCTAATACTGTTTCAGTACAGATGATGAACAAAAAAACCACTTGGAATGTTAAGGCAAATTTGTAGGTCTCCCACTTATTAGTGAAAGCTCTTTCCACTGCAAACAATGATGATAATAATAATAAGAATACTGGTAGTAGCTTACATTTACTGAGCACTTACTAGGCTATGAGGCACCTTTCAAATCATTTTATATATATATTATCTTAGATTATTACAACAACTCTATAAGATAGGTATTATAATTATCTCCATGTTATAAGTAATAGAATTGGAGCTAAGAGAGGTTAAATAAAGGACATGCCCAAGATCTCCAGTTGACTAACAACATACTGGCAAGATTTGAACCCAGTTTGTGTGACTCTAGAGTTTTTCCTCTTAACAACTATAATAAATTGTTCCCTAAGGATCCATGTTATAAGGCAAAGGTGATGAGTGCAGCCGGAAGAAAGGGCAGGGCTCCAAGAGTTCACAACTAGATGAGATTAATCCTGATAAGGGGTACTAGGAAATGCCAGGGTGCCAGGAAGGCATCTGATCTGACTCTCGGAGGCTGGGTAAGATTTAGGTGCGTGGCTCTTAGAGGAAGGAAGCTGACCAAAAGAGGTGGAAAAGCATGAGACACAGATGAGAAAACACCATGTCACACTGTCTAGAGCTGGGCAGGATGAGGAATGGTGGGAGATAAAATTAGAAAGGTAGTTTGGAGCCTGGTTATAGTTATGTAAAAAGATTATGAATATTTTTAAGAAAAAAATCGATTCTTGAGTTTTTTGATAGTAGTTTCAATCACCTACCTCTTAGTTTAAACTATAGAACGGAACTATTAGAGAGGTAATATTCTGGTGAATCTGAAACAGAGAATCTGATTGTATGGATTGTGTGGGAATATGAAATTTAGTTCCAGTGAAGTGCAAAAGAAAAATAGAAATACAAGGAGAACATTTCATGTTGTTAAATTTCTTAACACATTCAAAGATGTGTTCAGTTTATATTTAGGTTCAGTAAAACTGCAAGAGTATCAAAATTTGTAGGCCTTTTTATTTCCTTGTAAAAACAATACTATTAGTGGTTATACTCAAAGCACATTAAGTATTTCACTAAAAATAGAGCCTATAGAAATAAAGAACAAAAAAGCATTATGATTGTGTTTTCAGTTACCTGGGAGTGGACCTTAAAAACAGTACTATGGAAGGGAGTCATATGAAGCAGGGCTTAAAATATTATCCTCTATTTTTCTCAAAACATCATTCAAGTGCACTAGATGGAAATTTAATTTTGTAAGATGTCTGTACTGTTCAAATTTGTTTATGGTGTGAGCTTTCAATTTAGACAATTTATCATTACTTGGAGAGGAACTTTTTCTCTTAAGCCAGACTGAGTTTCCTTTCCAGGGAATAGATGAATCCAGGAAAAATGTTTCCACAGCTCATACCTAGCCAAAAGCAATGGCCATGGAGGAATGGAGAGCTCATTGAATAATGACAAAAGGAAAATATGTAATCCCCTTTCCTGTAGCCTCTCGTGTCCTTGACATGTCTCAAAACTCTCCAATGCATAGACTGAAGCAGTGTACATTTTGATTCTCAAATTTAGGGGTTGAACTTCTGTTTCACAACAGTATTAAGCAAGCAATTACAAATATGAAATACCTACAGAGGCCTGACTCTGGTTTGTCTGACAGTTGTGTGACCTTTGGAAGGTCTCTTAACTGTCATGAGCCTCGGTTTCTTATTCTCTCATCTGTTTGACATGTCCTCAAAGATTCCTTGATTCCTTTTGGTTTTAATGGATTAGGATTCTGAAGGCCAAGTTTGCATGACTGCAGTTTCAGCTCAATGCTATACTTAAACACTTGGGTCTCCATATATATTTTTCAAGCCATGTTTTCTATGTCTGCAGGTTTTCTGCAGTAACATAATTACATCCATAAGAGGCTAAATATGGCTCCTCTTCTGGTTAATTCTGGTCTCATAATTTAGGAGCTGATACTCCCTCCACCTCTAGGGCAGATAGATTCTATACCAGTGCTAGAGGAATAAGCTTGAAGTCATTTCCTTGTAAAATCTCTCTCCTTTCTGCATGTATTTAAGTATTTGTACTGTATATCTTACTGCCATAACAGAGGTAGTCAGTGAGGAAAAGAGAAAAAATATATGGCAATAATTTACCCTGACACCTTTAACCTTATCAACCTCAGCATCCATCCCGAGCCCACAACTCTCAACCTGAGAGCACTGCAGTCAGTCTTAGAGGCAGGGAATTTCTTCAAAAAGAAGCCTCTGAAACCATGATAAGCTGTTCCAAACAAGAGCTATTTACTCATTACATCAGAAGTGCGGGACTGGTCTGCAGCCAGTATTCTTGTATCCCTCAGAAGTGTAGGGAGTAGAATAAAGGTTTATATAGGTGCACTGGAATTTCACATAATTTCTCAACAGCCTGGAAAGCATCCAGAAGTCCCCATCCTTCCTGAGTTTCTTGATTAGCGTGTTGCTCCTCCTGCGACTCATTTTAAAGGATCTAATAAGAAACATTGCTTCTGATTATCTCTGGGTCATAGAGATTCCCTGAAAGTTGGATAAAGGTGATGCTGTAAAATTACAAGACCTGAGCTTAGCATTAAGGAGACTTGATCACTTATGTCCACCATATATATTGAGTTGAGTGCTCTTAGACAAATGGCAGGATTCTTGAGGGCCTCAGCAGGTCATGTGACTTTGAAGAGTATGGCTTAGATAAATTTTGAGAACTCTTTTAGTTCTAAATTTCTACAATTCTATGAGTAAATTGCCACATGCCTGTTGATACTTTGGATTAGACCCAAACACCAAGGCAAATGAATATCAAAGGTTAGTGCTGCTTAGCTGGGCTTCAACATTATCCAGAATTGTAGAGGCTTAGGTTTATCCACTTTGATTCCAAGAACTTCTGAAAAGAAAAGTAGCCCAGAATGAATGTAAGGCTTGCTCTTGCTATACCATCTCTAAGTGCTTTGTTTTATAATAGTCAACTTAGATTTAATAATTTCAAGGTGTTCTTTTCCACCATCATTACAGAAAGACAACATAAAATCTATGATTTCTATATTTACTCCTTTCAAATTCCATCATTTTAAAATTATTCTTATCGTTAGTAAAATCCTACTAAGTTTCACTAATCTAATGACAATGACACGAGATTTTTACTGCATATGTGATGGTATATTACATATATGACACTTCGGAAGGAGACAAACACTTATGAGAAAGCACTTGCCCTTAGGTAGGTTGAGTATTAGGAGAGGAGAAAAACCACAAAGAAGCAAAAATATGAACAGGAGTGAAAGAGTCAAAAATCCCAGGAAATTTTGCAGGAGAATAGAATTAACTAAAAAGGAAAAATGTATGCTTTGGTTTTCTAATAAAATAATTTTGTGAATACTTTGTTAAAGATTATTATACTTAGAAGCAGGTTGAAATCTTTCTTTTCCCAGTGTGCAAAGCTTTCTTTAAAGATAAACGTTGCAGTGGTATTTTTAATTATTGAGGTTGGGTACTTATTTCCTTCTTACAGTCATGTGCTTCCAAAGGGATTTGGAACACGGAAGCATTTCATAGCTGTTTAGAGAAATGAGCACTTAGGTCTTTATAATTACAAACATTACTTCCCAGTTCTATCTAAGTTCAGACTCTATCCTCTGTAGTATTGAAACTTCCAAGTTGTGTTACACCAGTATAATGTATGATCTGTGTGCCTGGATCTTCCAAACATTGCTGAGTCTCTAGGATACATTAAGGCAAATTTGTTTCAGCTAGCTTTGTCCTGAGTAATTTTTTTCTATGTGGCTTGTGAATTACCAAATAAACATATAATTTAGGAAATACAGTTTTATAACATCCTCCTCATTCCCAAGTAATTGTAGCTCAAACACAATATAGCAATAATGTACCTATTATTGCTATCTGGCTATCAATCAGCTGATTACCTGAAGCAGTGTCTAAGCATGTTAATCATAAGCTTAAGATGACCAGAAAATGCTCATTTGGCGGGTAATCATGATGGATCCCTGCTCACCTATCAAAATCTTATACTATATCCAAGTATGTTTAAGTAGTGTTTGGTGAAGGCAAATATTTCTGTGTTGTCATACAGAAGTTTTTAAAATAATGCTAATCTTAAATAAAGTGTAGGTGGCTTTTATTTCAGATTAAGGTTAGACTGTTTCCTTCTATTTGATGAAATAATATGAATGGCAAATATTTATGTAGTACCAACTATTTGCCAGACACTATTCTAAGTGTTTTACAGGTATTAGTTCACTTCATGTCCACAACAACACCATGTAGTGGGCATTATGATGATCACAATCCCATTTTACAGATGAAGAAGGTGAGGCATAGAGTGATTAAGTAAATAGTCCCAGATCATAAAGGTGACAGTTCAGAATTTGCACTTAGGCACCCTGACTCCTGACTCTGGCATCGGTGCTCTTAATTACTGTGATATGCTTTCTCTCCACAAATCAGCCTGCACCTCAGCTCCCCTGAATTTTGAGGCCTGGAGCCGCAGTCTGGGACTTGAGCAACTGTAGCCAAATTCTGCTTTTCACTTAATCACTCAACAGTAAATGAGTGAGATGGGAAGAACTAGCTTGTGGCCAGCGCTGGCTACATAATTTGCAGAACTCAGTCCAAAATGAAAACGTGGGGCCTTTTGTTCAAAAAGTAGGATTAACGATAGTAAAATATAAAGCCTTTTCCCTTCCTTTATGGACACCCTCTTGTCACGAAATTTTTCATTAGCCATTGAATGTCGTTCTAAGTAAAGAAAAATTAAAAATTGAAATTATTAGCATGAATTTTGCCACTCATCTTTGTATTGTGCAATGTCTATTTTCAGTGCAAATAGAAGAGCTTTTAACTTTTATGTGGAATCACCAAAATTGCACGATGCTTTTTTTGTAACTTGTACTTGAATATCTTTTTTTTTTTTTTTCTTACCAGAACAGTGGAAACTCTGCATAAAACTAACTCAGTTGTTTTTATTTTACTTCTTGACACGCACTTTTTACCAACACTTTCTCCTTCTGGCTTACTGATGAGTAAGCAAGGACTGAAAAGGGAAGGGAATGTGAGTTGTCCTGTTTTTTTCCATTCTTTCTGTCTCATAATTTTCAATGTAAAGTAGTTCATTAATAACCGGAACTAGTATAAGAAAGGATATGATAAAGTTCCTTTGTTGTTCAGCTTTCTTATAACACCATTGTTTTTCTTTCTTTTTGAAGCAATTCTGGTTCAAACAGGAAGCATAGCCTTGTGGGGTTCAGTTGTAGAAGCAACACACTTACTGTGTACTTGATTTGCATCGCTCTCAACTTTCGCTTATTCTGGGTCTCCTGGAATCCAGTGCACATGGACACACAAAACAGTAAATGTGAATTGGGAGGTAAGGAACAGTGCAGGCTGACATGCATTTGCTTATATCTCCTCTGCTCATGTATGTGTTCCGTTGTCCCATTGAACTTCACTTAAAAAAAAAAACACACACAAGTTCAAATCTGAGATTATGGAGAATTTCATGATGGCAATAGCAGAGTCCTTTTGAAGGCAGGGCCCTGCACAGGTCACATGGCTGTGATGTAAGCCAGCTTTGGGCCATTAGATGAGATGGAAGCTGGATTGGACTGAAACCACTTTTCCAAGTCAACCCCAAACATCCCAAATATCATATTAAAGATGTAAGGGGTTTGGCCTGGGAGAGTTAGGTGTGGTCACAGGTGTTCAGAACAGGCCACCATGCCTACACATAGGGGATAAGAGCGCTGGGAGCGTCTTTTGTTCTGATATTTGGTCTTTGACCTCAGTTCCTGACACAGGGCTCCTGAAACTCTTGGAATTCCCTGGGTGGTAGCAGTATCTTTTGTTCTAATTAGCCTCCTGGATGGGGGCTGGTCACCAGAGAAGCCAAGCCATGATTAAATTTGGAATTTTCAGCCCCACTCCCGTTCTCTAGAGAGGAGAGAGGGGCTGGAAATGGAGTTAATAATTGTTCATGCCTATGTGAGGAAACCACCATAAAACCCCAATAGCATGGGGTTTAGGGAGCTTCCAGGTGGGTCAACACATCTACATATTGGGAGAGTGAGGCATGCCAACTCCATGGAGACAGAAGCTCCTGTGCTCAGGACCCTCCCAGACCTCGCTCTGTCTGTCTTTTCATCTGGTTGTTCATCTGTATCCTTTATCATATCCTTTAATACACTGGTAAACATAAGTAAGTGTTTCTGAGTTCAGTGAGCTGTTCAAGGAAAAAAACCCAAAAAACCAAAAACAGGCTACAGTGCCTACAAAGACAGTGGAGTTGGCTGGCTACTGCTATTGGGTTGGCCAAAAAGTTCGTTTGGATTTTTCCATAACATCTTATGGAAAAACCCAAACGAACTTTTTGGCCAACCCAATGTATTGAAATGAGGCCCTGCTAAAGAATGATGAAAGATGGCCTGCCATTAACAAATGGATAACTACTGAGTGTAAAAACTGGGTGGTTTTAGCATATTTAAAGGGCAGGTATAGTCAAATGGCGGAGAGAAGAATTAATTGGGAGAGTTGCTGAGATGCTTGAACCCTCAGCCAAGGCAGATCTGTTATGTGAAGGTCAGAGTCCTAGTAGGAAAAGCTAGGAGTTCTGAGAAGTGAGAGAGGGCTCTCTGGGTGTTCCTGAGGATATTGACTCTGTAACCCTTCTGAACCCTCTAGATGTGCAGAGGTGGCCTCCCTTCCCTTCTGTAGAAAGAGCTGGCACTTCAGCTGTGCTGGAAGATGCTGCAGAAGCCTCTCCCCACAGGGCAATTGGGGCCTTGGTCAGATTCAGCCCTCACTGCCTCTCCTGGCTGCCAGGCCAATAACTACAGATTGTATTTTTAAGAGTGCTTGGTCAATGGACCAGAATGTAAACCTGAATAAGCAAGAATTTATTGACTTGGGGGCACTTTCTTGGGAAATAAGGATTAACACCCTAGCGAAGACTCTAGACATGGGGCATGTGTGCTACTGTGGTGACTTTTAGAGACCTAGAAAAACAGTGGGCAACTCTCAGTAAGTTAGAAATGCCTGAGTTGGCCTGGAAGATGGTGGATGAAGGGAAAAAATATGCTTGAGAGAAGTGGGCGCATTGGAGTGGATATATTACGAGAAACCACAAAACCCACCATGAGATTATGTCCCATGAGAGAGCCAAAAGAAGACATGAAAGCCACCAGTAATGTGCTGGAGAGCGATGTAGACTGGCAATGATGACCATTATCAGCCTCCATTTCAAGGTAGTAGGAGAATGAATATGGTTGGTTGGGCACCTGGGTTCTAGCCCTCATTCTAAAATAATTGGGTGATTCCGGAAATATATGAAATATATGAAAGAATATCTAGGCAAATCACTTCAAAAATGTCATTTCTGAAAAGAGAAGTCTTTATGGCTTCCTCAGTCCGTAAAAGTCTATGCCTACTGCCCTCAGCTCTTCACGCATTTTTTTTCAAATTGACTTATTTTCCCCAAATGTCTGAAGAGGTAGATAATATTATTCACATTTTAGAGGTTAGGAAAGAGAAGCTAAGAGAGTCTAGATGACTTACCATGTTTTAAAGTTGACAAGAGAGAGAATAACTTAGTATTGCAAACTATGAAACCAGGTGGCCTATGTTTGAATCATGGCTCTGTAATTTACTAACTCTATGACCTTGGGCAGTGACCTAAGTCTTGAGACTCAGTTACTTTAACTGCAAAATGTGGTTAAGGCTAACATTTGAATTATGGATTATTTGGAACCTTACCTGTGATAATCCAGGTAAAATGCATTACTATTCCTCAGCATGTAGCATGTATTTAATAAGTATTAATTCATAATAAAATACATTTCCTTTGCTGTTAGTGTTGGACTTGTCACTTGAATCTCAAACATATATCATTTGCCTGTCTGGTCTTTCAAACCTCGTTTTTGTTTTGGAATTCTAGTTCACTGGAAGATATGACAAACTATAACTGTTTTTATTTTTAAGGAACAAATTAGTATACAAGTATGAGGAATTTTTATCACTTTCTATCAATTTTCAATATCAAAATTGACAAATCGATGCAGCCCAAATTTGAAAATGTGCAGAAAGGAAGATTACCACTAAATCACTTCATTTATTTTCTCTTTCAAAAATACAGTTTTTAAAACAGCAGGATAAAAAAGGAAAATCATGTTCGAGAAAGGGCTGTTACCCTACTACATTTACTCAGTGATTGATTGCATTTTCCCCCAGGACTTGAAGAATAGAAGAGAACATGAGGGTTGATTGCATCAAAAGTGTGACACGAGTAAAGGAATCAAGAAATCACATATATGTCTGCACAGAAGTCAACTAATAAATCAAAAGCATGTTCTTAGCTAAGTCAGATGTTTCTTTGAAACAGCATATGGTGCAATTCTAACATACTCTGTATTCAGCTACCTAATAGGCTGTTGCTTTCAACTAGTGAAAAATCTAGCAGCACAAATGTTTATAAGGCTGGTAAAACATTTTAACTTTATTTTATGCCCTGATTAGCTTTTTTTTTTATTTTTGAATTTTATTTTATTTATTTTTTTATGCAGCAGGTTCTTATCTGATTAGCTATTACTGGCCTGATGATTACGTTATAAAACCTAAAATCATAAATGGAGAAAATAACCTGTTGGCAAGAGTGAACCCTAATTGTTACAACATCCTATATTATGTGTTCATAGTTTCTTTTTAGCAGTTACTTTGATACAAAATTTAACAAGTTTTCTTTCATCCCATATTCAGTCTGTATTTTTTAAAAAATTGTGGATTTAAATTTCTGCATCAGTTTTAGAGTTGAGAGTCATAAAATTAACATATGTCATAATCATTTTAACCAAATCAAATCCTCATGAGAGTATCATGTCCTAATCAGGAAAGAATAAAGATTATAACCTTTAAAAATGCTAATATGACTGTATCTTACTACAAAAAAGTAAGTCAATCCCATTATAATTGAAGAAAACTAGTTCACATGGATTTTTAAACTTTCAATACTAAAGAGTCCCTGACTGTGTGAAGGTTGCTGTGGGTGTATATAACTTTGTAGCAAAGGAGAAACTTGTTAGACTATAATTAATTGACAAGTGTAGGAGGAATTTGTCTCAGTCGATCATTATTCTATTTTTCACAATTATATTTAATTGCCATTGTATTGTAATGTCAATGTTAGTCAGTGTCAAATCTGAAAACTATATTCTATCCCCATCCATCCCTTGACCAAAAAATGCAGCCACGCATGTTTGTTGGTTACCAATACCAAGGAAGGACAGTCTTCCAGAGGAAATTATCGAGCACTGTATTTTATCAGATTTAAAAGGAAAGGAGGGCCAGAGGATATTAGTGAAAACTTGGGGAATAGAAAACTGAAAAAGAAGTCACTGGTTTCATTTTCTAACCAGTAATCAGCAAGTTATTCTGAATGAAAACCAAAGTCTCTCATTTCCAGTGACCACACTCAGCAGCATCCAAGGAGTTCATGAGAAGGAATAGTGGACTCCTTCATACATGTGGAGATGCTTAAGTGCTCTGAGAGGGCCCTGGAGCTACTTTGCCAGGATTCTGAGATCCAGGTTCTCTTGCTTATTTCTTCCTTTCATTAAGTCTCATTATTTTCCAAGGCCACTAATTCTGTATGTAGTGTCTGTTCACAGCACTTAATATTTCATAAGAGCCTGGTGCTATCAGTAACAGCCAGACAAATAATGGAAAAGCTATGCTACAAAGCCAAGTGGTCAAATGTGAGGGAAATAGCTATATGGTGCAGAAGTACAATGGCTGTTTCAGTTGTGTGATTTTTTTCCCCCATCTGGCTCCCAAGTAAAATAATTGAAGAAAATAAAAAAGGAAATGGCACTAGTGAAATGTTCCCTCCCTGATAGACACTTGGCACACACTGTCTTCATCATTTTTCCACTGGTCCAGGCCCAAGACCAATTCTGTTCGTAGCTGAGAAATATTAACGAGCCTTGAGACAGTAACTTGCTGACTCAGTGTCAAGCCATCCCATATGGAAGACCTTGCCCCTTGCTTGTGCCCCAGTTGCAATAAGGGGTGTTGTCAAGCCTTTGAACAAAAAATGTGACCTTTCCCTGTCTCCTCCCTGCTTAATTTCTCTATGACTTGTTCTTCTCCCTGAATCTTGCCCAATTCTACCTAATACCAGACTTCTGGATGCCTTTGCATCCTTTCCCATTTGCTTACTTATTCAGACTTCTTATTGCCTGCATGTGCTTCCCACTAATAATTATGTCCCACCTTTAGCTGCTGGGATCTTCCTGCCTTGAATTGCCTGATTGCTTAGATTTCTCTATTTGCCATAATTCCCTAACATGCCAAGTGTGGAATCAGAATTATTCCCTTTTCATACTTTGGGATCTATCTTTAGTTGCCTCCTCTTTTCATTCAGGTTTTTTCAGCCTGGTTTTACTGTCTGATCTTCCCTGTGTGCTATGGTTCTTTGATTATGGGAAAGAGGAAGAAAAATGTGGGCAGAGGGCCTGGAAACATGGCAGCAGTGAGAAATCTGAACTTCAGAGTTGTCTCTGCTTTGGAGCTGTCCTGGATAGATTCTTCCATCCTTTGTTGCTTTCTAACTGTAAGGAGAAGGGATTTGTGAAGTCTTGATTAATTTGAAGCTAGTGTGTGTGACAGCTCACAGATAGTGATTTCGACAGCTATTTTGAGTCTATCCACATGTCAGTAGCTGTAATTGCAAGCTTCTTTTCTTGTTAATTCCTGGAGTTGCCTCTCTTCTTCCCCTGCTGTGAAGTTTTGTCCCTCTCCAAAACAGAACACATTTTTTTTTCCTGATGCACAGAGCACACTCATTAATTTCTCACTTAGTGATGATTCATTAATCATGGAAGGGCATGTGAGCTGCAGTTAAAACAACTCCTTTAATTTAATTTAACAAACATTTATTGAGTGTTTAATGTGCAGAGCAAAGCGCTAAGCACAAGACCCAAAGAGACCCAGTTTGGATGATATGTAAATTATTTTTTCATCAGGATAAGTGTTTAATAAACTTTTCTGAATCAAATCTAATTGGTATAGACTTTATTGTGGTTTTATGTTTAGATAAAAGTTTTAACATAAACTTTAGTTATAAACATAAAGAAATGTACTTGGATTGTTTCTGTAGAGAATCAATAAGTTTTATTTAGATAACTTACCTACAGCTCATATTTTCATGAAAACAGTGCCAAGTCAAAAATTAAACCCTGCAAAATACCACAGCTTACACTTCCCTTTTGTACACCCTTTCTTCTCTGTTGATACCATGATGTAGGAATAATACAGAGATAGAATAGGGAAATGGTTAGAAAAGGAGTGATCTTTGAGCAAACTTAGGATATAGTGGGAAATAGTCATTTTAACTTAATTATATCTTATATAATTTAATTATATTGTAGAATCAGGAATGATAGACAGATAAGACCTAAGGATCAAGTTCATTTCAATCATTTTACAGGTAAGGAGTCTCAGACCAAGGGAGAAGACATGATTTGCCCAAGATTGCCTAACTAGTTGGAATTAGAAACCAGCTCTTTTGACCCAAGTCTGAAGTATTAGTGATGACTCTCTGAATGGTGAGAACCAAAAAACAATTCAAACTAACTTGGAAAGTTGTTGGTCATGCCTTTGAGAAGTGAGTGGATTGCAGTTATGGCTTGATCTAAGGGTACCAACTGTTTTAGTTTCATTCAATTCTCTTTCCACTTTCTCCATCTCCAGAATCAGCTTCCATCTTTGGTGGCCTCAGTTCCTCCTAGTGGTGACAGGCTTTATCCATGCTGCTGGTAAAGATGTTCTTAAGTAGCCACAGAATCATGTGTTCCTCGCTTACTGACTTAATGGAAAACATGAAATGAAACTCATTCCTATCATTTGAACATCAGTCAGGATGCTGATTGCCTCTACTTGGATCACATGGGCACCACCATGAAAGTCACCAATGCCCAAAACATGAGGGATCATGATTGGCCAGACATGGCTCATATGTCGACTCTCTTTGGCCAGAGAAACCCATCTGCTACTAAGGGCAATGTTGGGAGAATGTACTGGACAGACAAAAACGATGGCTTCATAGCTCACTATATTAGAAAAAAATCTTAGAAGATTTAAAATGACTCAAGTAAATAAAAGAAAACAGATACTGTTGAAACCTAATTTTGTACTTTTGGAATATTGAAAAAAAGTTGGAGATATTGATTAAGCTATTGTTTGCTCTATTAGGTCTTATTGCAAATAATGAATAATTGTTATCAGCATAGTTCACTCTCCTTTTTCCATAAGCCTCCCTCATGCCCCCCATGATCCAAACCTATCCACTAATAATTAGTAAACCTCACCTTTACGTTCTCTCTTTATCCCTCTTATTTTCAATTGTAAAACTCCAGGTAAGCATCAGAGAAAATTCTTATTAAAAAAACATTTAGGGGTTCTTATTGTTCATATTCTTTCAATTCTTTGATATTGCTTTTGCTTATTACATTATACTAATGAGTTAATGAAGAATGAGTAATTTGCTTAGAACATTGCTACACACAGAAAAAGTGCTATAAGATTTTTTTTTTAGACAAATTAAAGCTTTTTGAAAGTTTATCCTTCTGAATATAATTATTTCTGTGCCTGTGCATTATCAAATTCAGTCCTTGTAGTTAAGTGTGTTCAGACTCATACAATGCACATATTCATTGAACACTTAGGAAGTTCTTTCTAGAACGAGTTAGCCAATAAATGAGTATATATAAACATAAACCCATACACACATTCATAAACAAATACCTGACTTTGGGGCAAAGGGAGTTAACAACACTCATTCACTTCTAGACTTTACTGTTAATCTGTAATTCTGTCTCTGTGAGGTAGATGTTATTCCTATCTAAATGATTAAGTAATTAGCCCACTATAATATTAAGAGTAGCAGATTTGTCAGATCGAATGGGTTTTAGTTCCAGCTCTGCTTCTTACTAGTTTACTTACCTTTGCTAAGTCTTAGTTTCCTCATCAGAAAAATGATGATAATAATAGGATCTAATCGTGCTTGGCAAAAACAAACAATTGGGTTTGTCTGATTCAAGTTTTTCTGAGGAAAAGTTAAAGAATTTAACTAGTAAATAATTTCTGTGTTAAAAGTCAAAAGAAACATAGATAAACTATGGCTTCCCAGTTCCCTTTTACCTCGGTTCCTCCCATTAAGTTGGGTGTTCTAAACTAGATCTTAGACTTTCATTCAATTCCTTGAGCTCCTTTTTTCCAGTTACTTTCACTCCTGCCTCATCGTGGTCATCCCACGCCACAGAAATTCTCTGAGCCTGGAAGAATTTTGAATTCCTCTACCTCTGAAAGACTACCTAATAATATCTCATTCTCACCACCGTCTCTCAGTTTACTAACTCACTCATTGAGAACTCCGGGTCTAGAAATCTCTTCACTCTCCCTATTAGCTTCCTTCTCTACCGCCTATGCTTTAGGCTTATTTTCTCTGAGAGTAGACACCGTCAATATCCCCAATTCTCTTCTCCTATTATCTGTTACTCTCTGTGCGCCGTGACCTTCAATCTCTCTCCATCTCCCCAAACTCTATACTCCAGCAGAACTAAAAGTACTGGAAGTTCCTTGAATGTGCCCTGCTGTTATGGGTTTTTGTTCCTTTGCTTGTGCCACTCTCTACTTGAAATACCTGTCATACAAAGATACATTTAATTTTAAAGTCTTTCTGGGAAAAATCTCTATTAAGACTTTCATGATCACCTGTCTAGGTTAAATCTATTACTCACCCATTTGGTGCCCCACAGTGTTCTGTATCCATTACAGCAAGGCACATGTTCTATTCATTTCCACTTATTTGATTTTTATATCCACCTTCCATGGTTGCTTAATTTCTATATGCTCAGCATCATTGTAGTGCCTCACATGTAGTAGGCTATTAATAAGTATTTATTGGATTAATTTATTAAATGACTTAAGCAAGGGGAAATACTGTCTCCCTGGAAAAATTAAAGTTTTCATTTTTCTAATACTAAGGCACATACAACTCTACCCACCTTTCTCTGCAGCTACTTGGAAGTACAGGGTCAAGCGTGAGAAATCAGCTTTGTTAACCCTCATTTTTGGAGTATTTGAATTCTTTCTTTTACTTTATGTATTCAAAACTTTAGATTATGTGTTCTAAAAAAGTAAGGTGTGTGTATATGTGTGTGTGTGTGTGTGTGTGTGTGTGTGTGTAGAAAGATGAGTAAGTATTGATAATTTCAACAAGTAGTATTTCAGAAAATAACAATATCTTCCTTGACACGTTTTGATACTTATAGGTGCACCAAATTATCAAAGTTTTTCAACATGTAAAATAAATAAGTTGAACATTTCACACGAAGAAAATTTTCACGTGAAGAAAATCGTATTCCAGCACTGAGAGTAAATCTCTCCCTTTTTGAAATTTATAATTATATTCAGTGCATAGAAAGATGAGTATCTTGAATAAATCTAACATTTAAATCTGTAAATTTTAAATAATTTTCTTGACACAAACATTATCTATGGCTCCTGAAAATACCTAGTCAAACATTTAGATCAAATACATAAATGGTATTGTGCTAAACACTGAAGTCTAAGGTCTGTGGTCTAGATTTTTGAGAAATTTAGGGAAAAACATTGAGATATACAAATTGATTATCATATAGAAGAAGAATAACTAGAAAAATACAAGCCAAACCACTTACATAAGTCCTCAAGTTTGGTAAATTGATTTTCACACCAAAGACTTAGCTAATTATGTCAAATATTGGAATGTGTTTCAAAGTTGTATAAACAATAATGCAACAGATAAATGGTGTAATCTATTATAATTAAGATATGTATCATTGTGGTAGAATTTGCAATCAGTATCTTTAATAACATGTGCACATGTAACTTGGGGGAACTCTTGGAATGAGTGAATTCATGGTTCATTATACAGTTGATTTATCAAACAGAACATAATTCATACTTGTTGATATTGTTATGTTTTGTATAATTATCAGAGATATGCTGGTATATGTTTAATAACTATTCTCTGGGGAAAAAAAAGTCCTGATTTGCAATGTTTGCCTATTGCCATGGTGTAAATTCTCCTACCACAGCCAATTTAAAGCTACCACTGTGAGGTTACCTAACACAGTTAGGAAGAAAAGCACACGTTTGGCTCTCGTGAACTCTACAAGCCAGCTCTAGCACACCACTGCCAAACTCTTATGCTTCTGTCGATTTTCAGTAGAAGCCCACTGTTTTGATGCAGCTACATCTGTAATTAAATGATAAAAGAAGCCATACATGTGAGGCAAATTACTTCGAAGAGCTGTACTCAAGGATTCCTTTTATTTCTCTGAATTCCCTCAAACAATTAAATGCAACGGAATTCAAGTTGTGCTTTTGTTTATTTCTAATTAAGCCTGGGATGATAATTTTCTAAGAATTGTATTGAAATTTTCAAATCCAGGAAAGCTTTACCCATCCATTCTGTTATCTGGGCTGCTTGAACATTGCTCTTAAATTGGGGCCCATAGGTCTCAGAAAATGAGAAAATATCAGCTTCCCAGCAGGTTCTGTTTGAATGTACATCTATAATTGATGAGATGTATTCACGTATTAGCGTTTGCTTTTTTTTTCTTCAGCTTTTGAAACTTTTCCAGATGCCATTATGAGTTAGTTCCTAAAGATTAGGTCTCTGAAGAGATGCACAAAGGCTTTGCTTAGAAAGGATATGACATTTCTTCGTCTGTAAGTTGGAGACAGCATTATATTATGGAGGAAAACAACTTAGCTTTTTATGGTCACTGTCTATTGTATAGAAAAAAAAACCCTGCTTAAATAAGCAATATTTTAGGTAATATAAGTAAAACTTGTGCAAGGTTACTAGTTACTGAAACTAAAGCTTGTTTGAATGTTTGTTTTTAATATTCAGATGGTTGCAGCTTTATCTTTTACATATATTTAGTGTCTTTGGGATTTTTCAGAGTGATGTACAAGCAAAGGTATGAGCGTGAAAAATGTTTGAATCAAATAAAACCAAATGTCTTTCTGAGCATTGAAGTTTATACATTTTTATTGTATTTTTATGAGTTTTCTAGAGGGGATTATCTTCCAGAACACCCTAGTTTCATCAATCTGAAAATATTTCTGCAATAATAACCTTACTCTTCAGGTTTCTTTAGACCTGTTTCCCAAATTGTGTACCAGAGTACCTTGATGGTCCTTGCAAGAAAAGGGGAGATTATACAGTCAAGTATGAAAATGGTTATATACACTGGCCCCTATTAAAGAGTCAAGATGCACATAAGAATATTAAAGACTCTGAGAAGTCCTGCAGGTAAAGAAATTGTTAATATTTGCTTTAAAGCATCTCCCAGTAATATTGACCCTGGACCCTCTTTTTATGTTATCCTATTAACATCCATGAAGCATACTTTTGGGAATATCTTCTTTACAAAATCTTTTAGAAAAAATATTGAATTTATACTTTTCTTGTCAATATTATACAACACACAGCTAACTTAAAATTCAGAAACAAGTTTCTACGTTTTGTAAAAATTGAAAATAACAAAAATTGACTCAAGAGATATAGATATACTAAACAAAACAATGATCATGGAAGGAACTCATTACATTGTTAAATTAGGGTCTTGGCTGTAAAAATACCAAAGAATTTCATGGATGAATATTTTCAAACCTTCAAAGAACAGGTAATTCCTACGCAATTTAAATTGTTTCAGGCATAGAAAATAAAGGATTCCAATTCGTAAAAAAAACCCAAACTACTATGACACTGACTCCAAAATCTGACAAAGACACCACAGAAAAGAAAATGATAAATCATCTCACTTATGAATATTAATGAAAGACAGTAAATAAAATCCAGAGAATAAAATGCAGCGCTACATTAAAAGAATAATATGTCATGACCAAGTGGGGTTTATTTCAGGAATGCAAGACTGTTTAGCAATATGAAATCTCCTAGTACAACTGACTACAGGTCAAAGAAGAAAAACCCTTCATAAAATAGGAAGAGAAGAATACTTGTTTAAATAAAATGATATGCATATCTCAAACCAGTTTCTAGCATTGTTCTTGGTGATGAAACACTTTCAAGCACACCCCCTGAAGTCAGAAATAAGTCAGGTGTGTGTTGTTTTCCCATTATTATTTACTATTTTTCTGAAAATGTTATAGACAGTGAAATTAGACAAAAGGATGAAATAATGATGATAAACATTGGAAAAGAAGGGGCAAGATTATCACTATTTACAGATAACATGATTATATATTTGAAAAACTCAAGAGAATCAATAAGAAAAAGTACTATTAGAAAGACTAGAGGAATCCAATAATGTGGTCACAAAATATATACAATGGCTTTGGTGAAACAATAAACGAGAAAATGATATAGGGAAAATATTCCAATTATAATTGCAAACAATAAAAAAAGTAGTAACAAGCCAAATACCTCAGAATAAGTGTAACAAGAAATATATAGTTGCTAAATGAAGAATGAGATTTGAATAAATGGATACATACACCTTTTTTTTCTGGATAACAATATGCAATATTAAAACTATGAAAAAATTCTAATTCACATATATAGCCATTGTAATTCTAATTAAAATCCCAGCAGAGTGACTCTGAAATTCACCTAGAATAATAAATATGTAAGACTAGGCAATATATTTCAGTATTTTTCAAGTTTCTGCCATGAATAATATGATGTAAAATAACATTAGCCAAGTAACAGAATATTCCTAAGATTTCACTGGCTTAATATAATAGAAATGTATATGTCGTTTAAGTCACAGTCGGTGAGGGTTTACCTTGCTAGATGTGCCTCTTTGTGATTGTTCAAGGATCCAGGCTTTTGTTATCTTGTGGCTCCACCTTTGTTTAAGTCCTCCGAGTTCTACCCGTTAGAGTTGCTTCTTAATGTCTTTGCCCATAAACACATATCACTCCCAGGCCAGATCTTAGACACACAGTCTTAACCTTTTGTGGAGCTAGGAAATGAGATCTAGCTGTGTACAATGGAAGATAATAAAACGTATTTTGACAAAACAGAGCAATCTGGCAACACTTTTATAATCAGAAACCAAAAAGCAGATTCTAAAATACATAATATGCATCAACTGTATCTGTCTTAAATATCGACAATCCAATTAACTAAGGGTATCAGTCCTTTTTAAAATACAGACTTCCCCTCTTAGGTTGAATAATACTATCTTGCAAAAAGAAACTAATTGTTTGTAGCCTTATGGTGTGTAGAAACATGCCTTAGCATTTGTGCACAGCTGCGCTAGTTGGAGGCGCTAAGTGGGTAGATTTTCTAGTAGTTCTCAGTGCTTTCAAACTTCGCTGAAATTTGTGTGGCCTTGCTGCTTTCTCCTACATCTGGAACATAGAATGAACAAAGCACATGGAACTCAATCTGGCAAATGTGTGGTACTGACGACATCTTGAGAACATGGGTGTCTTTCAACAATTATTACAGTCTGTGAACACTGATTTTATGTTGTATGAGCTATGAGCTTGGGAAATTATATGAGGATGTTTCCTAAACATATATTCCAAGTGTAGCCACTTCATAGTATTTTTGTGAGAATCAATTGCAATCATGTGTGCAAAATTACTGTTTTGCATAAGAAATGTACAATTTGGTAGATCTTTTAGATCTTTATTCTTTCCTCAAGTATAAATTGAGCACTTACAGCACCCAGACACTGTTCAAGGCACTGGGCATGATGCCGTTCATGAAAAGGGACACACTTCCTGCTTTCAAAGAACTTCCGGTTGGGGGTGGATGGCATACAGGGGACATAAATGAATATATAAACAAGTAGAAAAGATAATTTCAAATAGTGATAAGTATTATGAGTAACATTAGACAGCCTACTACTCTAGAGACTGGAGGGGAGCAGGGGCTGACTATAGAGCTAGGTAGGCGTGGTATGTTCCAGAAGGCAGAGCTTGCGATGATACCTGTATCATGAGAGGGGCAAGTTTAACAAAAAACTCTCAATAAATATTTGCTGAATGAATGTGTTTACTTATTTATTTTTGATTCATCTTTAAATTCATTTTACATCATGAGGTAAAAGATAAAATCTTTTCAACAGCTGAAGTAACTCTAAATAAGCATACAAATGATTTTCCTGATCTAAATGAAGTTATATGTTTGGACATCAGGCAGAATGACAGCTCAATCTGTCAGCTTTTTAAACGAACTAGAACTTTTAAAAAGAAATAGAATTTTGTAATGAATGTAGCACTTAAAATTAGCCACAAATGTAAATGTTATGGCTTCTACTTCTGGCTACTCTCCCCGGGTCTCTGCTTTCGCGCTCACCCTGCTCTCTTCCTTTACAACACGGTTAGTGTCATCATTCTTGGTGACTTTATCCATGTAGCTCCTCCATCCTAGCAATTAAACAATTATACTTGTTTTCTCATCTATAAATTTGGACTCATAATTCCTTCCTAGTCACTCAGAGGACTGATGTAAGAATCAATTGTCATGATTTATGTGAAAATACTATGTTATAAAGCATTATTTTATATTTTTCTAGGCTTGTAGACCATTCTAATGCACCAGTGCTGTAATTTATTAAATGAGTCTGTTGCTGACTTTCTCCACTGTTTCCTTCATAGGAAAAGAAAAATGTACTTCTGGTTAATTAAATGCATATCTAAACTTTAAATAAAAACCATTTCCTAGGCTGGGCTTCAAGATGGTGGAGGAGTAAGATGTGGTGATCACCTTCCCCCCCACAAATACGTCAGAAATACATGTACATGTGGAACAACTCCTACAGAACACCTACTGAATGCTGGCAGAAGACCTCAGACTTCCCAAAAAATATGTATGTTTTTTTCCTTTTTCTCTTTTTGTGAGTGATTATGTGTATGCTTCTTTGTGTGATTTTGTCTATATAGCTTTGCTTTTACCGTTTGTCCTAGGGTTCTGTCTGTCCGTTTTTTTTTGTTTGTTTTTTGTTTTTTAGTATAGTTTTTAATGCTTGTTATCATTGGTGAATTCCTTTTTTGGTTTGGTTGCTCTCTTCTTTCCTTTTTTTTTTTCTTTTTTTTATTACTTATAATTTTTTTTTTACTTTTTTTTTTTTTTTTTTTTTAAAGATTTATTTATTGATTGATTGATTGATTGTTATGTTGGGTCTTCGTTTCTGTGCTAGGGCTTTCTCTAGTTGCGGCAAGTGGGGGCCACTCTTCATCGCGGTGCGTGGGCCTCTCACCATCGCGGCCTCTCCCGTTGCGGAGCACAGGCTCCAGACGCGCAGGCTCAGCAGTTGTGGCTCACGGGCCCAGCTGCTCCGCGGCATGTGGGATCTTCCCAGACCAGGGCTCGAACCCGTGTCCCCTGCATTGGCAGGCAGATTCTCAACCACTGCGCCACCAGGGAAGCCCTACTTTTTAATAATTATTTTTTATTTTAATAACTATTTTATTTTCTTTTTCTCTTTCTTTCTTTCGCTCTTTCTTTCTCTCTCTCTTTCTCTCTCTCTCTTTCTTTCCTTCCTTCTTTCTTTCTTTCTTTCTTTCTTTCTTTCTTTCTTTCTTTCTTCTTTTCTTTCTTTCTTTCTCCCTTTTCTTCTGAGCCGTGTGGCTGACAGGGTCTTGGTGCTCTGGCCGGGTGTCAGACCAGTGCCTCAGAGGTGGGAGAGCCGAGTTCAGGACATTGATCCACCAGAGACCTCCCAGCTCCACATAATATCAAATGGTGAAAGCTCACCCAGAGATCTCCATCTCAATGCTAAGATGCAGCTCCACTCAATGACCACCAAGCTACAGTGCTGGAAACCCTATGCCAAACAAATAGCAAGAAAGGAACACAAACCCACCCATTAGCAGAGAGGCTGCTTAAAATCACAATAAGGTCACAGACACCACAAAACACACCGCCAGACGCAGTCCTGTCCACCAGAAAAACAAGTTCGAGCTTCATCCACCAGAACACAGGCACTAGTCCCCTCCACCAGGAAACCTACACAACCTGCTGAACCAACCTGAGCAACTGGGGGCAGACACCAAAAACAATGGGAGCTATGAACCTGCAGCCTGCGAAAAGGAGACCCCAAACAGAGTAAGTGAAGCAAAATCAGAAGACAGAGAAACACACAGCACATGAAGGAGCAAGGTAAAAACACACCAGACCAAAAAAATGAAGAGGAAATAGGCAGTCTACCTAAAAAAGAATTCAGAATAATGATAGTAAAGATGATCCAAAATCTTGGAAATAGAATGGAGAAAATAAAAGAAATGTTTAACAAGGACCTAGAAGAACTAAAGAGCAAACAAACAATGATGAACAACACAATAAATGAAATTAAAAATTCTCCAGAAGGAATCAGTAGCAGAAAAACTGAGGCAGAAGAACATATAAGTGACCTGGAAGATAAAATAGTGGAAATAACTACTGCAGAGCAGAATAAAGAAAAAAGAATGAAAAGAATTGAGGGCAGTCTTAGAGACTTCTGGGACAACGTTAAATGCACTAATATTCAAATTATAGGGGTCCCAGAAGAAGAAGAGAAAAAGAAAGGGATTGAGAAAATATTTGAAGAGATTATAGTTGAAAACTTCCCTAATATGGGAAAGGAAATAGTCAATCAAGTCCAGGAAACACAGAGAGTCCCATAAAGGATAAATACAAGGAGAAATATGCCAAAACACATATTAATCAAACTATCAAAAATTAAATACAAAGAAAAAATATTAAAAGCAGCAAAGGAAAAACAACAAATAACATACAAGGGAATCCCCATAAGATTAACAGCTGATCTTTCAGCAGAAACTCTGTAGGCTAGAAGGGAGTGGCAGGACATATTTAAAGTGATGAAAGGGAAAAACCTACAACCAAGATTACCCTACCCAGAAAGGATCTCATTCAGATTTGACAGAGAAATTAAAACCTTTACAGACAAGCAAAAGCTAAGAGAATTCAGCACCACCAAACCAGCTTTACAACAAATGCTAAAGGAACTTCTCTAGGCAGGAAACAAAAGAGAAGGAAAAGACCTACAATAACAAACCCAAAACAATTAAGAAAATGGGAATAGGAACTTACATATCGATAATTACCTTAAATGTAAATGGATTAAATGCCCCAACCAAAAGACATAGACTGGCTGAATGGATACAAAAACAAGACCCATATATATGCGGTCTACAAGAGACCCACTTCAGACCTAGGGACACATACAGACTGAAAGTGAGGGGATGGAAAAAGATATTCCATGCAAATGGAAATCAAAAGAAAGCTGGCTTAACAATTCTTATATCAGACAAAATAGACTTTAAAATAAAGACTATTACAAGAGACAAAGAAAGACCCTACATAATGATCAAGGGATCCATCCAAGAAAAAGATATAACAATAGTAAATATTTAGGCACCCAACATAGGAGCACCTCAATACATAAGGCAAATGCTAACAGCCATAAAAGGGGAAATCGAGAGTAACACAATCATAGTAGGGGACTTTAACACCCCACTTTAACCAATGGACAGATCATCCAAAATGAAAATAAATAAGGCAACACAAGCTTTAAATGACACATTAAACAAGATGTACTGAATTGATATTTATAGGACATTCCATCCAAAAACAACAGAATATACTTTCCTCTCAAGTGCTCATGGAACATTCTCTAGGAAAGATCATATCTTGGGTCACAAATCAAGCCTTGGTAAATTTAAGAAATTTGAAATTGTATCAAGGATCTTTTCCGACCACAATGCTATGAGACTAGATTAATTAATTACAGGAAAAATTCTGTAAAAAATACAAACACGTGGAGGCTAAACAATACACTAATTAATAACCAAGAGATCACTGAAGAAATCAAAGAGGAAATCAAAAAATACCTAGAAACAAATGACAATGAAAACACGACAACCCAAAACCTCTGGGATACAAGAAAAGCAGTTCTAAGAGAGAAGTTTATAGCAATACAATCCTACCTCAAGAAACAAGAAACATCTCAAATAAACAACCTACCCTTACACCTAAAGCAATTAGAGAAAGAAGAACAAAAACACACCAAAGTTAGCAGAAGGAAAGAAATCATAAAGATCAGACCAGAAATAAATGAAAAAGAAATGAAGGAAACAATAGCAAAATTAATAAAACTAAAAGCTGGTTCTTTGAGAAGGTAAACAAAATTGATAAACCATTAGCCAGACTCATCAAGACAAAAAAGGGAGTAGACTCAATCAATATAATTGAAATGATAAAGGAGAAGTAACAACTGACACTGCAGAAATACAAAGGATCATGAGAGATTACTACAAGCAACTATATGCCAATAAAATGGACATCCTGGAAGAAATGGACAAATTCCTGGAAAAGCACACCCTTCTGAAACTGAAACAGGAAGAAATAGAAAATATAAACAGACCAATCATAAACACTGAAATTGAAACTGTGATTAAACATTTTCCAACAAATGAAAGCCCAGGCCCATTTGGCTTCATGGGCGAATTCTATCAAACATTTAGAGAAGAGCTAACACCTATTCTCAAGCTCTTCCAAAATTTAGCAGAGGGAGGAACACTCCCAAATTCATTCTACGAGACCACCATCACCCTGATACCACAACCAGACAAAGATGACACAAAGAAAGAAAACTATAGGCCAACATCACTGATGAACATAGATGCAAAAATCCTCAACAAAATACTAGTAAACAGAATACAACAGCACATTAAAAGGATCATACACCATGATCAATTGCGGTTTATCCAAGGAATGCAAGGAGTCTTCAATATATGCAAATCAATCAATGTGATACACCATATTAACAAATTGAAGGAGAAAAACCATATGATCATCTCAATAGATGCAGAAAAAACCTTTGACAAAATAAACACACATTTATGATAAAAACGCTCCAGAAAGTAGGCATAGAGAGAACTTACCTCAACTTAATAAGGCCATATATGACAAACCAACAGGCAACATCTTTCTCAATGGTGAAAAACTGAAACCATTTCCACTAAGATCAGGAACAAGACAAGGTTGTCCACTCTCACCACTATTATTCAACATAGTTTTGGAAGTTTTAGACACAGCAATTAGAGAAGAAAAAGAAATAAAAGGAATCCAAATCGGAAAAGAAGAAGTAAAGCCGTCACTGTTTGCAGATGACATGGTACTATACGTAGAGAATCCTAAAGATGCTACCAGAAAAGTACTAGAGCTAATCAACGAATTTGGTAAAGTAGCAGGATACAAAATAAATGCACAGAAATCTCTTGCATTCCTATCCACTAATGATGAAAAATCTGAAAGAGAAATTAAGGAAACACTCCCATTTACCATTGCAACTAAAAGAATAAAATACCTAGGAATAAACCTACCTAAAGAGACAAGAGACCTGTATTCAGAAAACTATAAGACACTGATAAAAGAAATTAAGGATGATACAAACAGATGGACAGATATACCATGTTCTTGGATTGGAATAATCAGCATTGTGAAAATGACTATACTACTCAAAACAGTCTACAGAGTCAGTGCAATCCCTTTCAAACTACCACTGGCATTTTTCACAGAACTAGAAAAAAAATTTCACAATTTGTATGGAAACACAAAAGACCCCAAATAGCCAAATCAATCTTGAGAAAGAAAAACCGAGCTGGAGGAATCAGGCTCTCTGACTTCAGGCTATACTACAAAGCTACAGTAATCAAGACAGCATAATACTGGCACAAAAACTGAAATAGAAATCAATGGAATAGGATGGAAAACCCAGAGATAAACCCACGCACATATGGTCACCTTATATTTGATAAAGGAGGCAAGAATATACAATGGAGAAAAGACAGCCCCTTCAATAAGTGGTGCTGGGAAAACTGGGCAGCTACATGTAAAAAACCGAAATTAGAACACTCCCTAACACCCTACACAAAACTAAACTCAAAATGGATAAAAGACCTAAATGTAAGGCCAGACACTATTAAACTCTTAGAGGAAACCATAGGCAGAACACTCTATGACATAAATCACAGCAAGATCATTTTTGACCCACCTCCTAGAGAAATGGAAATAAGAACAAAAATAAACAAATGGGACCTAATGAAAGTTAAAAAAGTTTTGCACAGCAAAGGAAACCATAAACTGACAAAAAGACGACCTTCAGAACAGGAGAAAATATTTGCAAATGAAGCAACTGACAAAGGATTAACCTCCAAAATGTACAAGCAGCTCATGCAACTCAATATCAAAAAACAAACAACCATATCCAAAAATGGGCAGAAGACCTAAATAGACATTTTTCTCAGGAAGATATACAGATTGCCAACAAACACATGAAAGTATGCTCAACATCACTAATCATTAGAGAAATGCAAATCAAAACTACAGTGAGGTATCACCTCACACCAGTCAGAATGGCCATCATCAAAAAATCTACAAACAATAAATGCTGGAGAGAGTGTGGAGTAAAGGGAACCCTCTTGCACTGTTGGTGGGAATGTAAATTGATACAGCCACTATGGAGAACAGTATGGAGGTTCCTTAAGTAACTAAAAATAGAACAGCCATACGACCCTGCAATCCCACTACTGGGCATATACCCTGAGAAAACCATAATTGAAAAAGAGTCATGTACCACGGTGTTCATTGCAGCTCTATTTACAATAACCAGGACATGGAAGCAATGTAAGTGTCCATCGACACATGAATGGATAAAGAAGATGTGGCACATATATACAATGGAATATTACTCAGCCGTAAAAAAGAAAGGAAATTGAGTTATTTGTAATGAGGTGGATGGACCTACAGTCTGTGATACAGAGTGAAGTAAGTCAGAAAGAGAAAAACAATTACCATATGCTAACACATATACATGGAATCAAAAAAAAATGGCTATGAAGAACTTAGGGGCAGGATGGGAATAAAGACGCAGACGTAGAGAATATACTTGAAGACATGGGGAGGGGGAAGGGTAAGCTGGGATGAAGTGGGAGAGTGGCATGGACTTATATATACTACCAAATGTAAAATCGATAGCTAGTGGGAAGCAGCCGTATTGCACAGGGAGATCAGCTTGGTGCTTTGTGACCACCTAGAGGTGTGAGATAGGGAGGGTGGGAGGGAGACACAAGAGGGAGGATATATGGGTATATATGTATATGCATAGCTGATTCACTTTGTTATAAAGCAGAAACTAACACACCATTTTAAAGCAATTATACTCCAATAAAGATGTTAAAAAAAATATTTCTTAGCACTGCTTTAAAACGTAGTGTGTAAGTGAATATGAATGATAATTCTTGGAGTTTTGTCTCCTCAGCTGATTGTCATCTCTGTGTTTTCATGGAAGTGTTTTTGGAAATTTTGTTGATTATCATCCACTTCATGAATATGAATTCTTGGGGTTGAAAAGATCACAAAGCAAATAATAGAAAAATAACAGAGCCTATCTTTTTGTTAAGAATTCTCCGACAGGAGGGGATAAGCTGATCAAAGAGCGCCCTGAAATATTGTTCCATAAATAGCTTACATAACTTGATTTTAGAGATAGAGCATTCTAGAAGCTGAGTGACAAGGATCTTGGCTATCTTCAATATGCCTTTTAAATGTTATAGGTTTAGAGTTTAATATACTGTACAGGGCAATTTAGTCAGGTAACATGAAGTTACTTTTGGTAAAGTGTTTTTGGCAGAGTTAATGGCAACTTTGTTAGGAAAAACTAGGTAATTTCTCAATTCCACTCTCAATTATACCAGAAATAGCTGTGATTTTCCACCAAAAGCTTTTTAAAGAACAATTGGTGAAAGATTCTAGCACGGATGGAGAACTCTTACCCAAAATTAAGCCCTATATCATACATTAATATGGACTTTTTTAACCAAGACTCCTTATTTCCTGGGAAATGGGGCTGTGCTCATTTCCATTCTTTCCAAGTGGGTGTCAATTTTGGACCTGTAAGCATAAATTGAGGCCAATTCCTGTATGTGCTGTTGGTAAAGTACCTATGTGTCAACAACCCTCTGGAATAGTGTGGTTCAATTTCCCCCAGAAGAAGCATTCTTTTTAGGGAGAAAATTTATGTTGATTATTTTCAAATTATTGGAACTCCTCAGGCAATTTTCCAGCTGGCCAACCCCTATATACTGACTTGAGAAGAAGTGCCAATTTTGGATTTTTGGCAGTCTCTAGCATGACCTGGTCAACTTCAAGAGGCAGCTCAGGGAGAGATTTCTGCATCACATTTTAACACAATTACTAGTTTGCTTCTGGATGGAATCCAGCACTTTATTTTTTAATATATGAAGCTCAATATCCCTTTAAAATCACTTTCTCTTTATGTTCTATTTGTGAGAAACTGAAGAGGCTCTAAGTTAGGAAAAATCTAAAACAAAATATTCTTTCATTTATGGATTTTAAAACTAATTTCTCTGATATTTCCATTCATTATGTGATCATTTTGTATTTTTAGTGGAATTAATTTATTTATAGATGCAGAGTAATAATAATGATTATCTTTAAACTCTTGAGCAGTCTATAAATACTATTACAAAGGAATGAGACTGTGTGCTTCTCAAAGAGAACTGTGTTTCCTCTACATTATAGCACTACAGGGCACCACAGTGCCTAGCTTTGAAACACACACACACACACACACACACACACACACACACGATCAAATTTTCACAATACATATCCAACCTCTGGGAGCAGCAAACATTTATTACTAACAATGATAGAATGTAGGTGGGACTGAAAAATTCTAAATTGCTGGGGAATAGCTTATTGATGCCAACGAAAAGAGAGACATAAATAACTTTTGAAAGCGTGACCATGAATAGATTCCCTAAGTTAACCAAGACTTAGTTTTTACACCTGCAAGATGAGGATAATAATACTCAACTTATATGATAATTATGAATATTAATCAAGCACCATGCCTAGTGCCTAGTAAATATTTAACAAATGATAATACTTCTGAGTATCAGTATGGGCTTTGAAGTCAAATTGTCCTGGGTTTGAATTTTGGCTCAATCGTTTACTAGCTGTATTATGATTGGGCAAATTAATGAACTGGGCCTCATTTTCCATCTAGTGTTAGATGAATGAAAAGTATATAAAGTAAAGTATATAAAGTGTGTAGCCCAGATGTCAATAAATGTTGTTTTTATAATTAATAAAACATGATCAGTTTGAAGATGCCCCAGTGGTAGAATTGGGTGGCACCAGCTGGCTCAGTGCTTTTCAATTTGCCTCCCATGGTGCTTGATTATGGGATAGACATTCTCTCTATGATGTTTATGTAAAGTGTAAAATACATTGTTTTTCCACGTGAATTTTCATTTGAAAAAAGAGTTGTGTCGCTAAGAGAAGCTTAAAAAACATCCATTTAGTCCAAAGTCATTAATTAACAGATGCGGTGGTTGAACCTCAGGAAAGTTAATAATGAAGCAGTCAGGATTGGAATTCAGGTCAGCAGAATTCTGACTCGAAGTTATATGATATTTCCACTATTTCATTCTCAGTGGTAGTTTAGTTTTCACTTTAATTATATGGCTTCAGGAATCGAGACAATGTCTGCAATTTTTTCTTGAACTATGTGCTAATTAAAAGAACCATATGCTAATTAAAAACAAATGTTTCTAAAATTTGTTTTAAAGAATTACTAAAAACGAAATGAGGGGAAAATACTATTATTAGGTGTATTAGTCTAGATTTTCCAGAGAAACAGAACCAATAGGAGATATACAGTTCTATCTATCTATCATCTATCTATCAATCTATCTTCTATCTATCTATCTATCCATCATCTATCTATCTATCTGGAGAGATCTATTATAAGGAATTGGTTTATATGCTTATAGAGACAAAGAAGTCTCAAGACCTACAGTCAACAAGCTGGAATCCCAGGGGAGCCAATGGTATAGTCTGAGTCTGAGTCTGGGGGCCTGAGAACCAAGAGAGCCTATGGTGTTAACTTTAAGTCCAAGCTTGAGTCCAAAGGCAAGAGAAGACCCAAGTCCCAGCTCGAAGACTATCAGGCAGAGAGAGCAATTCTCTCTTGCTTTGCATTTTGCTCTATTCAGGCCTTCAGTGGATTGGACAAGGACCACCCATATTGAGGAAGGCAATCTGCTTTATACAGTCTACCAATTCAAAAGTGAATTTCATCTGGAAATGCGTTCACAGACACACCCAGAATAACCTTTAACTTAACATCTGAACACCCCATGGCTCAGTTAAGGTGACACATAAAATTAACCATTACACTAGGTAAAATACGTTTTTATCACTGATTTCCAAGTACCAGGATGCCTAGTTTTACTTCATTTCAATTTATCATGCTTTGCAGATGTTTCGTTTTTTACAAATTGAAGGTTGTGGCAACCCTCCATGGAGTCAGTCTACCGGCATCATTTTTCCAACAACATTTGCTCATTTCATGTCTCTGTGTCACATTTTGGTAACTCTCAAAATATTTCAAACCCTCCACCGGCAAAATGATGATGACTTGTTTACAGCTCAGATGATGGTTAGCATTTTTTAGCAATAAAGTATTTTTTGAATTAAGGTATGTACCTTAATTTTTTTTAGACATAATGCTATTGCATACATAATAGATTATATTATAGTGTAAACGTAGTTTTTATATGCACTGGGAAACCAAAAAATTCATGTGACTCACTTTACTGTGATATTTGCTTCATTACCGTGGTCTGGAACTGACCCCACAGTATCTCCAAGGTATACTTGTATAGATTTTTAAGATGTACATATATTCTCCAATATCAATATTCACTCATTCTCAATACATGAAAGTTTAGTTTTTCATATGGCTAAAATAAATTTTCTACATATTCTAATGTGTTCATTCCCCAGTATATTACTTATTTAACATTGTCTGAGTCTTTCTGTTTTACGATAATTTATTGCTTAAGTAACTTGCCTATCAATTTGGTCAATATCATTTTATTATGTTTAGAATTCTTGTTATTCTGATATTAGTTCAGGGTATTTGATAATAGTTCCCTTAAGTCTTGAATTTCCCTTAAGTTTTCTTGGTATACACAAATATTCTGAAGTAAGGAGATCAAATAACCCAAATGGGTTTATTTTGAATCCAGAAGAAAAACAATGTCATGACATTTATAAGAAATAAAATAATGGCAAGGATTTTCTGTGGTCATTCATACATAGCAAAACAGAAAAGTGTGAATTAATCAGATCATCTGTTCATACTAACCTACTCCCTAAGATTATTTTACTGTCCCTTGGCAGAGAGAGGGGGAAAAACAATACTTTCTTTCCTCTCTTCTTCAATATTTGACACTTTATGGAATTATAAAAATAATTAGGAAAGATTTCATTCAATTTTTACCTTGATGGTATTTGATAGCATATTTCATCCCATAGTTGATATATTCTGACACCTATTTATTAAGATGTATATAAAATTTTCCAAAAAATTGAAAGGTAGCATGTTAATAGATGCATTTCTACCTTTAAAATACCAGTTTTAGTAACTGTCTAAATATTGAAAGTGTTACTCAATTAAAACTCCTGTGAAGTTATGCTATATTTCTATTTGAGCAAATTATTATTAATTTCTACTTCACCCAATTCAGCATTTTTGAGCATTTGACCAGGACTTGGATGAGGTTCACAAAAGTTTTGTGAATAGCAAAAATTGCATCATGATAGAAATTTAATAGAACAAACTTGGAATAGTTTGGAAGCACTTTTCTATATACAATACTTTTGCTTAGAAAGGTGATCACTAGGCTATCTTCCTTCATTTCCTTAAGTCGTTAAAGCTGTTAAACACCCTCTCTTTCTTTTCTTTTCTTTTTTTTAACATCTTTATTGGAGTATAATTGCTTTACAACGGTGTGTTAGTTTCTGCTTTATAAAAAAGTGAGTCAGCTATACATATACATATATCCCCACATCCCCTCCCTCTTGCGCCTCCCTCCCACCCTCCCTATCCCACCCCTCTAGGAGGTCACAAAGCACCGAGCTGAGCTCCCGCTCTTGCTTAAACATTCAACTCTTCTGGATTCTATGGCACCACATTGCTATCTGGGAACATCAAAAAGCCACTCTTGCCTCTCAGTGGGAATGCACACAACCAAGCCTCAAGACCATCTTATGGCATCTCGCCTCCACTGGTTTACATCCTTGATTATGACTTTTGCAATTTGATCACGTAGTAATTGACTTCTACATTGCTCTCAGAAGCTTTGTTATGAGCTGCCCCAGGTGCCTGCTATTTAGCAGGACAGGCCCTTCTCCCCTCATGCCCTAGATCCAGAGGGTCCAAGATAATACATTTCCTCTGGTTTTATTCCTGCTTTGGTGCTCTGCTGTCTCCATTGGCTTTACTTCTCGTTTCATAAGCTTGCCTAATGCACTTATTTATTTTTCTCCTTTATCACACCACCATGGCTCACAGCCTCTGGTGCCCCCTTTCACCTGAATCCATATCAGCTTCGGTCTCTCTCTTGGGCTTCCACCCACATTTTTTTTATAACTCTATATTTGATTGATTGATTGATTGATTGATTGGCTGCGTTGGGTCTTGTTTGCTGCGTGCAGACTTTCTCTACTTGCGGCGAGCAGGGGCTACTCTTCGTTGTGGTGCTCGGGTTTCTCATTGTGGTGGCTTCTCTTGTTGCGGAGCATGGGGTCTAGGCGCGCGGGCTTCAGTAGTTATGGCTCGCGGGCTCTAGAGCGCAGGCTCAGTAGTTGTGGCTCACGGGCTTAGTTGCTCCGTGGCATGTGGGATCTTCCCAGACTAGGGCTCTAACCCGTGTGCCCTGCATTAGCAGGTGGATTCTCAACCACTGCACCACGAGGGAAACCCTTCACCCGCATTTAAAACCACTTACCAGACATTTTTGGGGTGTTTTGCTCTCACCTCAAATTAACAGGTTTCCCCTACCTTCCATTCTTCTATATCACTGCCCATGACAACAATACTATCTTTGTAATCTCTCTAAGATGTTCTCTTTCTTGTTCTTCATTTAAGGCTGTTACTAGATTGTTCCTTTTATTACTTCTCTTAGATATGATGTTCCTTAACAGTTCTTGCTTATTTAACCTAATCTATTGACTGTTAATTCTAATTCATCAACAAATTTGCCAAATGAAGTCTCTCATCTTATCTCTTCCAGGTACTTCAGCTAGATTACTCCTCCTAAAACATCGCTCTATGCATATCACTGCCTAGATCAAAACCATCAGTGACTATCTCTGCCCAGTTAATTGGAGTCCACACTCCTTATGCATTATTGAAAATCTCAAATATTCTGGCCCCATCCCACCTTTTCCACATATCACACATGACTCCCTCTTTCCAAACACAATTTATTTGTAATGCCCCAATACGCCACACATATTATTCTCTTCACCTTTGCACACAGGATTTGCTTCACCTAGCATGGTTACCCTCATCATAATTGCTCTGAATTTTGGTCATTCTTGAGTCATTCTTTAGTCCAACTAAAGTTCTACCTCTTTCATAAAATTTCTGACAGGTAATTTTTTTTTTTTTTGGAACTTCTAAAGAACTCCTTTCACTCATTTGGCAAAATTGTCAACACAATATTAATACACACTATCTTAGAGGCATATATTTTCTCTTCTCAAAAATAATGTTAAGTCCCTTAAGGGAAGTGTCTTAGGAGTTTCGTATTCCCATTGTCTATATTAATTTGCATATAATTTGTTTTGATATAATAGATAAATCTGCTCTTGTATTTTAGTTTCTTATCAGCTTCATATCCTATTTAAGATCTAGATTTTATCCTAAAAAACATTATTTTTCAATAATTTGATTTCTCTTTTCTGAAGTACTGTACAGTGGTTCAGGATTGGGTGCTTGAGTGTCCAGGTAGGGGAAGGTCAACTGGTGAAACATCTGCCCTTCCCCTATTTCTTATTTTAAAAATCTATATTGGGAGGTTTTATTCTATGGTTTTACCAGCACAAAACTCTATATTGGAAAGGTGAAACTCAAAGTCACATGGACATTTAGTATTGTTTATTTTAACATTATCTTTATTAAATAGGATTAGTATTTTGGAAATATTTTACCTAATAAGCAAAACTTTACAAAATAAATTGAGGGGGTTTTGTTAACTAAAAGCTCAAAAGGTTAACTGTGTGATGTATCTAACAAAAAGTGAAAGCATGATTTTTATTGCATTTTAAGAAATTTAGAACAATTCTGTCAGGTTAAACACTTTTCCAGTATGAGACACATCACTTGTAGGAACATTGAGAGAACCTGATAGATTTAGAGGTTAGTACACGGTATGTTGAGGGAAGTCAAAAACCATAACTTTGAGAAATGACAAAGTATTGAGGATAGTATTTAGCTCAAAAAGAGAAATACTCATAGAAATATGGTACATATTTTGAAGGGCTATCTTATGGTTGAAATGTCAACTTGTTTTGTGTGATTTCCAAAGGCAGAACCATAAACAATGAGCGTTATAGAGGCATAATTTAGCCCAATATCAAAAATCATATTCTATTGGAGGGTCTGAAACATGAGATGGACTGCTACATGATGTATAGATACTTCCATGTTGTTGAAAATATTTAAAAAGAAATGTTTATTTCCTTATCTTTATTAATGTTTCCTGTGCACTTAAATTGTACTTTTATGACACTACTTTCTACCTTGCTTAATAGTGTAGTAAAATGTTAAGAGTAACACACGTGTAGGTGTGTATGTGTGTGTGTATCTTGAAGCTCTTTTTTTAACATTAGCTGGGGCTTCAGGGGTTAAAAACATATAATCCTTGCCAAGTCACCTCACCTCCATAGAAGTTCCGGATGAGTTAAGAATTTGAGAAAGCAGTTCTGTTAATGTTAGTAATCAGCCACTTTAATTTACTGTATGGGGTTAAAGGATTGACAGAGGACACCTTTAGAAAAAATTATTCTTTAGTAAGAAAGGGGAGTAAGATACTTTACTCTTACCTGAAGCCAGTGAGTAGAACTTTAAAGTTTATTTATATCCCTGAAGTTTAGGGAACTGGTGTCTGACTCTTGACAAGAGAATTCTAAAGGCAAAAAGAACGTAGGCAAAGCACCTGTTTGGCAGCAAAGACAAAGGGAAAGAAGACTGCCTTGCAAGCCAACTGCACCTTCATATTTGCAGGAAGTTTGTGTAAACTTTTCCTTAAGCCAAGTAGACCCATGGGAGAGAGACATTGAGGGGAATACTTTTTCATCGACGAAGATCACTGGGAAGATTCAAAGTTTCAGCTGCTGGAAGGAAAAGAGTCGTCTGCATCATGGAAATTGCAATTGGAGATATCTAACGGGGTAAGCTCTGAGAAACCCAGTGAAGAGTCCAGAAGAAATAGTCAACCCTGAGTATATGAAACCTAAAGTACATGGATGATTTTCGATGACAGTACCAACTGCCCACACAAGCCTGGGGGGAGAGGGTCATTTCTCCTTGTCCCTCTCTCCCTGAGCCCCAGGAAGGACTGGATACTGTGACTTGAGAGTGAATCTCAGTAAAGCCACTAGCTAAGGGAAGACCTCCTCCTCTGCTAACTTTCCAAATTGTGGTAGCACTAAGCTAGATGAGGGAAGACCTCAACTGTTGACAGTTCAGAATTTTGATTACTACACTGGACTGGACATTTTAATTACCAAACTGAGACTGTTAATATGAATACAATGAGGAGAGGACTATTAATTATTCAAGACAAAAGTGATAAAACTTGCTTCAGGTGTCATCAGGGGCAAGAAAAGAATTAGCCCACAGAGTTGTTTATTTATAATAAATAAACCTGGAATCTATGAATTTGTGAGGCATGTCTCCATGAAGAATGTCATATAAGCTATACAACCCTCTGGGGTAGGAAATGACAATATTTCATGATTTAAATGCTCCCAGCTGTATATTTGAGACCTCTTCGATTATTCTAGGCCAGAGGTGTATTTTTGATATAGGAGAGGACATGGAGAGGCACCCTCAATCTGCAGAGTTCTCTCTGCTTTATGTCTTGTGGTTGTTTATCTCCTTGAAATTACTAGTAAATCTTGAGATGAGGTAAGATCTCTCATTAACATGCATCTAATTTCACAATCAGCCTTTATGGGTTACTTAAAAACTTATTTAATAATTAGACTAAACTGATTTTTATTTACCTGGACATAAATGAATCAAATGTGAAACTGCCCCAAATTTCATCCAGTTGTTAGCAAAACAGGTCAGGAAAGCTGGTGTGAACACACAGGTGGGGAAGAATAAAGTTATTTTCTACTTGTGCCCTTCAAAGTCCAGAATGTTTGATAAATCATGCACAATATTTATTTGTGTACATGCCTTTTATTCTCTTTTAGATTGTAAGCTCCTTAATCACAGCAGAAAAATCTTCATTTTTTGGTCTATTTTTAAAAATTTACTTTTTAACATCTTTATTGGAGTATAATTGCTTTACAATGCTGTGTTAGTTTCTGCTGTATACAAAGTGTATCAGCTATATGCATACATATATCTCCATATCCCCTCCCTCTTGAGTCCCCCTCCCACCCACCCTATCTCACCCCTCTAGGAGGTCACAAAGCACCGAGCTGATATCCCTGTGCTATGCAGCTGCTTCCCACTAGCTAGCTATTTTACATTTGGTAGGGAATATATGTCAATGGTACTCTCTCACTTCGTCCCAGCTTACCCTTCCCCCTCCCCATGTCCTCAAGTTCATTCTCTACATCTGCATCTTTATTCCTGTCCTGCCCCTAGGTTCATCAGAACGTTTTTTTTTTTTTTTTTTTTTTTAGATCCCATATATATGTGTTACTATACCGTATTTGTTTTTCTCTTTCTGACTTACTTCACTCTGTATCACAGACTTTAGGTCCATCCACCTCACTACAAATAACTCAATTTCATTTCTTTTTCAATTGTATATGTGTGCCACATCTTCTTTATCCATTCATCTGTCGATGGAAACTTAGGTTGCTTCCATGTCCTGGCTATTGTAAATAGAGCTGCAATGAACATAGTGGTACATGACTCTTTTTCAATTATGGTTTTCTCAGGGTATATGCCCAGTAGTGGGATTGTTGGGTCATATGGTAGTTTGATTTTTAGTTTTTTAAGGAGTCTCCAAACTATTCTCCATAGTGACTGTATCGATTTACATTCCCACAAACAGTGCAAGAGGGTTCCCTTTTCTCTACACCCTCTCCAGCATTGATTGCTTTTAGATTTTTTGATGATGGCCATTCTGACTGGTGTGAGGTGATATCTCATTGTGGTTTTGGTTTGCATTTCTCTAATGATTAGTGATGTTGAGCATCCTTTCATGTGTTTGTTGGAAATATGTATATCTTCTTTGGAGAAATGTCTATGCAGGTCTTCTGCCCATTTTTGGATTGGGTTGTCTGGGGCTTTTTTTTTTGATATTGAGCTGCCTGAGCTGCTTGTATATTTTGGAGATTAATCCTTTGTCAGTTGCTTCGTTTGCCAATACATTTTTTTCCATTCTGAGGGTTGTCTTTTCACCTTGTTTAAAGTTTCCTTTGCTGTGCAAAAACATTTAAGTTTCATTAGGTCCCATTTGTTTATTTTTGTTTTTATTTCCATTTCTCTAGGAGGTGGGTCAAAAAGGATCTTGTTGTGATTTATGTCATACAGTGTTCTGCCTATGTTTTCCTCTCAGAGTTTTATAGTGTCTGGCCTTACATTTAGGTCTTTTATCCATTTTGAGTTTAGTTTTGTGTAGAGTGTTAGGGAGTGTTCTAATTTCATTCTCTTACATGTAGCTGTCCAGTTTTCCCAGCACCACTTATTGAAGGGGCTGTCTTTTCTCCATTGTATATTCTTGCCTCCTTTATCAAAGATAAGGTGACCATATGTGCGTGGGTTTATCTCTGGGCTTTCTATCCTGTTCCATTGATCTACATTTCCGTTTTTGTGCCAGTACCATACTGTCTTGATGACTGTAGCTTTGTAGTATAGTCTGAAGTCAGGGAGCCTGATTCCTCCAGCTCGGTTTTTCTTTCTCAAGATTGTTTTGGCTATTCAGGGGCTTTTGTGTTTCCATACAAATTGTGAAATTTTTTGTTCTAGTTCTATGAAAAATGCCATTGGTAGTTTGATAGGGATTGCACTGAATCTGTAGATAGCTTTGGGTAGTATAGTCATTTTCACATTGCTGATTCTTCCAATCCAAGAACAGGGTATATCTATCCATCTGTTTGTATCATCTTTAATTTCTTTCATCTGTGTCTTATAGTGTTCTGAATACAGGTCTCTTGTCTCTTTAGGTAGGTTTATTCCTAGGTATTTTATTCTTTTAGTTGCAATGGTAAATGGGAGTGTTTCCTTAATTTCTCTTTCAGATTTTTCATCATTAGTGGATAGGAATGCAAGAGATTTCTGTGCATTTATTTTGTATCCTGCTACTTTACCAAATTCGTTGATTAGCTCTAGTACTTTTCTGGTAGCATCTTTAGGATTCTCTACGTATAGTACCATGTCATCTGCAAACAGTGACGGCTTTACTTCTTCTTTTCCGATTTGGATTCCTTTTATTTCTTTTTCTTCTCTAATTGCTGTGTCTAAAACTTCCAAAACTATGTTGAATAATAGTGGTGAGAGTGGACAACCTTGTCTTGTTCCTGATCTTAGTGGAAATGGTTTCAGTTTTTCACCATTGAGAAAGATGTTGCCTGTTGGTTTGTCATATATGGCCTTTATTAAGTTGAGGTAAGTTCTCTCTATGCCTACTTTCTGGAGCGTTTTTATCATAAATGTGTGTTTATTTTGTCAAAGGTTTTTTCTGCATCTATTGAGATGATCATATGGTTTTTCTCCTTCAATTTGTTAATATGGTGTATCACATTGATTGATTTGCATATATTGAAGACTCCTTGCATTCCTTGGATAAACCGCAATTGATCATGGTGTATGATCCTTTTAATGTGCTGTTGTATTCTGTTTACTAGTATTTTGTTGAGGATTTTTGCATCTATGTTCATCAGTGATGTTGGCCTATAGTTTTCTTTCTTTGTGTCATCTTTGTCTGGTTGTGGTATCAGGGTGATGGTGGTCTCGTAGAATGAATTTGGGAGTGTTCCTCCCTCTGCTAAATTTTGGAAGAGCTTGAGAATAGGTGTTAGCTCTTCTCTAAATGTTTGATAGAATTCGCCCATGAAGCCAAATGGGCCTGGGCTTTCATTTGTTGGAAAATGTTTAATCACAGTTTCAATTTCAGTGTTTATGATTGGTCTGTTTATATTTTCTATTTCTTCCTGTTTCAGTTTCAGAAGGTTGTGCTTTTCAAGGAATTTGTCCATTTCTTCCAGGTTGTCCATTTTATTGGAATATAGTTGCTTGTAATAATCTCTCATGATCCTTTGTATTTCTGCAGTGTCAGTTGTTACTTCTTTTTCATTTCTAATTCTATTGATTTGAGTCTTCTCCCTTTTTTTCTTGATGAGTCTGGCTAACAGTTTATCAATTTTGTTTATCTTCTCAAAGAACCAGCTTTTAGTTTTATTGATCTTTGCTATTGTTTCCTTCATTTCTTTTCCCTTTATTTCTGTTCTGATCCTTATGATTTCTTTCCTTTTGCTAACTTTGGGTTTTTTTTTTTTTCTTTCTCTAAATGCTTTAGGTGTAAGGTTAGGTTGTTTATTTGAGATATTTCTTGTTTCTTGAAGTAGGATTGTATTGTTATAAACTTCCCTGTTAGATATGTTTTTGCTGCATACCATAGGTTTTGCTTGGTCGTGTTTTCATTGTCATTTGTTTCTAGGTATTTTTTGATTTCCTCTTTGTGTTTTTCAGTGATCTCTTGGTTATTTGGTAGCATATTGTTTAGCCTGCATGTGTGCGTATTTATTACAGTTTTCTTTTTCCTGTAATTGATATCTAGTCTCTAGAGTTGTGGTCAGATAATTGATACAATTTCAATTTTCTTAAATTTATAAGGATTGATTTGTGACCCAAGATATGATCTATCATGGAGAATGTTCCATGAGCACTTGAGAAGAAAGTGTATTCTGTTGTTTTGGATAGAATGTCCTATAAATTTCAATTCAGTCCATCTTGTTTAATGTGTCATTTAAAACGTGTGTTTCCTTATTTATTTTCATTTTGGATGATATGTCCATTGGTGAAAGTGGGGTGTTAAAGTCCCCTACTATGATTGTGTTACTCTCGATTTCCCCTTTTATGGCTGTTAGCATTTGCCTTATGTATTGAGGTGATCCTATGTTGGGTGCCTAAATATTTACTATTGTTATATCTTTTTTCTTGGATGGATCCCTTGATCATAATGTAGGGTCTTTCTTTGTCTCTTGTAATAGTTCTTATTTTAAAGTCTATTGTGTCTGATATAAGAATTGTAAGCCAGCTTTCTTTTGATTTCCATTTGCATGGAATATCTTTTTCCATCCCCTCACTTTCAGTCTGTATGTGTCCCTAGGTCTGAAGTGGGTCTCTTGTAGACAGCATATATATGGGTCTTATTTTTGTATCCATTCAGCCAGTCTATGTCTTTTGGTTGGGGCATTTAATCCATTTACCTTTAAGGTAATTAGTGATATCTATCTTCCTATTACCATTTTCTCAATTGTTTTGAATTTGTTATTGTAGATCTTTTCCTTCTCTTGTGTTTCCTGCCTAGAGAAGTTCCTTCAGCATTTGTTGTAAAGCTGGTTTGGTGATGTTGAATTCTGTTAGCTTTTGCTTGTCTGTAAAGGTTTTAATTTCTCCGTCGAATCTGAATGAGATCCTTACTGTGTAGAGTAATCTTGGTTGTAGGTTTTTCCCTTTCATCACTTTACATATGTCCTGCCACTCTCTTCTGGCTTACAGAGTTTCTGCTGAAAGATCAGCGTTAACCTTATGGGGATTCCCTTGTATGTTGTTTATTGCTTTTCCTTTGCTGCTTTTAATATTTTTTCTTTGTATTTAATTTTTGATAGTTTGATTAATATGTGTCTTGGCGTGTTTTTCCTTGGATTTATCCTGTATGGGATTCTCTGTGCTTCCTGAACTTGATTAACTATTTCCTTTCCCATATTAGGTAAGTTTTCAACTATAATCTCTTCAAGTATTTTCTCAGTCCCTTTCTTTTTCTCTTCTTCTTCTGGGACCCCTATAATTCGAATGTTGGTGCATTTAATGTTGTCCCAGAGGTCTCTGAGACTGTCCTCAATTCTTTTCATTCTTTTTTCTTTATTCTGCTCTGCAGTAGTTATTTCCACTATTTTATCTTCCTGGTCACTTATCCGTTCTTCTGCCTCAGTTATTCCGCTATTGATTCCTTCTAGAGAATTTTTTATTTCATTTACTGTGTTGTTCATCATTGTTTGTTTCTTCTTTAGTTCTTCTAGGTCCTTGTGAAACGTTTCTTGTATTTTCTCCATTCCATTTCTGAGATTTTGGAACATCTTTACTATCATTACTCTGAATTTTTTTCAGGTAGACTGCCTATTTCCTCTTCATTTGTTTGGTCAGGTGGGTTTTTACCTTGCTCCTTCATCTGCTCCATATTTCTCTGTCTTCTCATTTTGTTTAACTTACTATGTTTCGGGTCTCCTTTTCGCAGGCTGCAGGTTCATAGTTCCCATTGTTTTGGTGTCTCTCCTCAGTGGGTGAGGTTGATTCAGTGGCTTTTGTAGGCTTCCTGGTGGAGGGGTCTGGTGCCTTGTTCTGGTGGGTGGGGCTGGATCTTATCTTTCTGGTGGGCAGGGCCACATCTGGTGGTCTGTTTTGGGGTGTCTGTGAACTTAGTATGATTTTAGGCAGCATCTCTGCTAATGGGTGGGGTTGTGTTCCTTTCTTCCTAGTTGTTTGGCATGGGTCATCCAGCACTGGTGTTTCCTGGTCATTGAGTGGAGCTGGGTCTTAGTGTTGAGATGGAGCTCTCTGGGAGCACTCTCGCCAATTGATATTACATTGGGCCAGGAGGTCTCTGGTGGTTCCAATGTCCTGATCTCGGCTCTTCCACCTCAGAGGCTCAGGCCAGAAACCAGGCTGGAGCACCAAGACCCTATCAGCCATACTGCTCAAAAAAAAAAAAAAAAAAAAGGAAAAAAAACAGAAAGAAAAAAAAATACAAAAAATTGAAAAAGAAAAAAATTATTAAAATAAAAAGATCAAAAAATAAGAATAATATAAAAAGGAAGAGAGAAACCAAACCAATAAACAAATCCACCAGTGATAACAAATGCTAAACACTAAATTAAGATAAACATAAAAGTCAGAAACAAATCAGTCACAGACAGCAAACCCCAAGTCTACTGTTGCTCCCAAAATCCACTGCCAGAATTTTGGGACGATTCATTGTCTATTCAGAGGCAGGGTACATCAAGTTGATTGTGGGTATTTAATCTGCTGCTCCTGAAGCTGCACAGAGAAATTTCCCATTCTATTCTTTGTTTACACAGCTCCTGGGGTTCAGCTTTGGTTTTGGACCCACCTCTGCATGTAGGTCACCCTCAGGCATCTCTTCCCCACCCAGACAAGTGGGGGTTAAAGTGCAACTAATTAGGGGGCTCTTGCTCATTCAGTCCAGTGGGAGGGGAGGGAATGGTAGTTATAATTGGAATGAAGGGTAAGCCTGCAGTGGCAGAGGCTGGCATGACATTGCAACAGCCTGGGGCATGCTGTGTGTTCTCCCAGCGAAGTTGTCCCTGGATCACGGGACCCTGGCAGTGGCAGGCTGTACAGGATCCTGGGGGCGGTGTGGCATGTGGATAGTGACCTGTGCTTGCACACAGGATTCTTGGTGGCTGCAGCAGCAGCATTAGTATTTCATACCCATCTCTGGGGTCCAAGCTGATAGCCACGGGTCATGCCCATCTCTGAAGCTCGTTTAGGTGGTGCTCTGAATCCCCTCTCCTCACACATCCTGAAACAATGGTCTCTTGCCTCTTAGGTAGGTCCAGACTTTCTCCCCAACTCCCTTCTGGCTAGATGTGGTGCACTAGCCCCCTTCAGGCTGTGTTCACGTAGCCAGCCCCAGTCGTCTCCCTGAGATTTGACCTCTGAAGCCCAAGCCTCAGCTTCCAGTTCCCACCCACCACGGCAGGTGAGCAGACAAGCCTCTCAGGCTGGTGAGTGCTGGTCAGCACTGATCCTCTGTGCGGGAATCTCTCCGCTGTGCCCTCTGCACCCCTGTTGCAGTGCTCTCCTCTGTGTCTCTGAAGCTTCCTCTTGCTGCCCAGCCCCCTTCTCTGCCACTGAAGGGGCTTCCTAGTGTGTGGAAACTTTTCCTCCTTCACAGCTCCCTCCCAGAGGTGCAGGTTCCATCCCTATTTTTTTGTCTCTGTTTTTTCTTTTTTCTTTTGCCCTCCCCAGGTATGTGGGTATTTTCTTGCCTTTTGGGAAGTCTGAGGTCTTCTGCCAGCATTCAGTAGGTGTTCAGTAGGAGTTGTTCCATATGTAGATGTATTTTTGATGTATGTGTAGGGAGGAGGGTGATCTCCACGTCTTATTCCTCCGCCATCTTGAAGGTCCCTCCTATGGTCTAACATCTTCATTTTTATGTTCTCACTTTCTATTATGTTAAGTTAAATATGAAAACTTTCAAGTGTTGTCTGGGGATGAGTATGAGTTTATTTTAACCTTTATAATGCACAATTCTATTAACTATTTAAAATATTCAATGTTTAACTATTCACAGTGTGGGCCTATCATTAAAAATTGCAATTTGTCAAACACCATTCTCTTAAATGTGCTTTTTATAATGAAAGATTTCAAAGGCCCAGAACTGACTTATTCAAACAATATTCTTTTTAAACACAATATCAGAGTAAGTATTTTGGTAACTCCATGAAATTAATTACTTATAACTGGATTTGAATTGTGTAGATAATTATATAGAAACATCACTGTATTTGGAATTGCTTGAATTCTGGTAGAAATAGAACTTATTGGCCTTGTGACCTTTGAAAAGTTTCTCTTTGACTAATTTTGTGTCTCCCTAAATCACTATGTCTTCATCTCAGTCTATAAAATTTGAGATATAGTGGTTGCTTTGCTTACACTCCAGATAGTTATGCAATAAATGCATTTAATACATATTTATCAAGTGTCTAATATGCAGCAGAATGGTAACTCTTTGTCATGTCTGAAGATTTATTCCTAGTCCTTTCTTATTCACTTTTCTTTGCTAACTTTTAAAATTGACTTTAAGTCCTATTTTACATACCAAAAATGCGCTCAATTTAAGTGTATAGTTTGATCTGTTTTTAACAAATGTATACCTAGCATATATACACCAGTGACACAAACATCATGATCAAGTTACTAACATTTCTATCTCCCCCAAACGTTCCCTACAACACTTTGTAGCTAATCCCCATCCTTTGCCTCCACCTCATGCAACCATTGATTTCTGTTACTAGAGATGAGTTTTTCCTGCCCTAGAACTTCATATAAGTGGGTTCATGAAGTGTGTACTCCTTTATATCCAACTTTTTTGCTCAGCATAGTATTTTGGAGATTCACTCATGTTGTTGCTTGTGTCAGTAGTCCTTTAATAACTGAGGAGCATTCCCTTGTATGAATACACCACAATTTGTTTATTCATTCACCTGTTTATGGACATATGGGTTATATTAGTTTTTGACTATTATGGATAAGAGTACCAACAACAGTTATGTACAAATATTTTGTCAACATTTATATTCATTTATTTATTTATTTGTAATACCTAGAAGTGGAATTTCTGGGTCATTTGGGAAACATATTCTCAACCTTATATAAGAAACTATCAAACAGTTCTCCAAATGGTTGTACCATTTGTTATTCCCCAAAATGGTACAAAATGGTTGTACCATTTGTTATTCCCAGCATGTGAGCATTCATGTTGCTTCACATTCTTACCAATACTTTGTACTGTCAGTATTTTAAGTTTTTGCCATTTTAGTGGGTATGTATTGACACCTCATTTTGGTCTAAAGGCATTTTCTTCATAATTAAAATATTTAGCATCTTTTCATGTGCTTACTGGCATTTCATATATCATCTTTGATGAGGTGTCTGTTAAAATAATTTGGCCAATTTTTTCTTTTCACCTGGGTTGTCCTCTTAGTTCTGACTTGTAGAAATTACATATATTTAGGGTATCAGTCTTTTGTCAGATATATATATTTTGAGTATTTTCTCCCAGTCTATATCATGCTTTTTAACTTTATCATTTTTGAAGAGCAAACGTTTTTAATTTAAAAAATCCAAAACATTTTTTCTTTTATGGTTAGTGCTTTGAGTGCCCTTGCCTACTCCATGGTTGCAAATAATTTTCCTTACATTTTCTTTTAGAAATTTTATAGATTGAACCTTTACCTTCAGATATGTGATACATTTTTTATGTGAATTTTTAGATATGGATGAGATACCTAGTCCAGTATCAATTATTTCATCATAGCTGGAAGCAGATGCTCTTTAGGTCCCCTCTTTGCTGTATTATGCATGATCAGTAGAGTTCAGCATCACAATGAATTTTCCCAATTTTCTGGGAGCATCTTGGTAGGTGAATACAGCTGTGTGTTTGTGTTTGCCTGTAAAAAGACACTGGTGAAAGGAACAGTTTGTTCTATTTCTCTGATGTGTTATGTAACTGACTCATACAGGATCTTACAAACTGGAAGAAATGTCCCATGGTCAGACTTGAATTGCTGTACTATATATGTGTATTATTCAAATAAGCTATGTATATTGTTATATATGCATATACATGTAGTTATATATACAGTTATATATATATATATATATATATATATATATATATATATATATATATATAGTTTTTTTTTTCAAAGAGCATTCATTTGTATAAAGTATATCAATTTGTCTTCACAATCTGTTCAGAGAAATAGGTTAGTCCAGGTGGGGACCATATTGTATTGATGAGGAAATCAATACACATTGAAGATTTATCCCTTGTTCATAGGTTCCTAGAGGCAGACAAAGTTAAAATTTAAGTCTTTACCCCAGTCCCAGTGTTTTTTCTACTTTAAAAGGCTAATGCCCATTGATGAAGAGAGAAATAATTTTTGGTTTAAAACTTAATGTAGGAGAGAATGTACAGAAGTAGAGATCAGGAAGTGGAGTAATACAGTGGGAGATTGGTAATATAGTAATAAGTTGATAAGTAGAAGCTTAGAGGGACCAACTTCTATTAACACCAAAATATAGAGGATACATAGACAGTGGCAACATATAACTTCTTGGACTAGTTACATCTGTTCTTTGGTTAAAAAAAAAAAAAAAACGATAGATCACTAGGCTATTTTGTGTTCTCTGTGTTAACCACTTCTTTTACTCTTATGTAGATACCAGATGAAATGGGTGGTGGGGAGAAGTCTGCTTCTTGGTTTGTTTTTAAAATAGTTGTTAACAGTAATGTCAGTTAATTTTTATGTACTACCTACACAAAACACTTTCAATTTTTTTCATATTTTAAAGAAATCTTGTAAGAATAATTGTTGGAATAATAACTCCAGGGTGCATGTATTTTAAAGATAGTTTCTAGAACACAAAAAAAATCACTGTGTAGTAATTGGGAATAATTCCAAAAGCAATATGAAAACACATTACTTTCCCCTATATTTACAAGCACTAATATAGGAAAATATATTAAACCAAATCTTTGGGGACTTAAGTAATATTATGTGTCATATACTTGATGTTGGAATAAGTATTTACAGATTTCTCTGTATTGGACTTTGATTTTTTCTCGCACATTTTGAAGCTTGCTTGATTGTGAATGTGTATGTTAAGTTGGGAATTTGATTCATGCTTATCAGGGAGGTTTTATTTTTGATGGCCTTCCTTTTACCTTTTAGTGCACTAAATAATCCTCTGCTTCTAGTCTACGTCACTTTACAAAGCCTGCTAACCTCAGGGTTGACAAGGGTTTTTATTTCTTCTGTACCAACCACATATACCTTACATATTGGCATTTTAATGAGGTAACATACTGTTATATTTTCAAGTGAAGGAAGGCAATTTCCTTTTTGGTGGGCGGTTTTCTTTTAACGATCTGATTTAGCTTTTTAACTTGATTCAGTTTTGAAAAGAAATATGACTCAACCCTTCTCATTTTATACATGAAGTATGATTCCTGGAAAATTCAGTAGCAAATGCAGTAATTTCTAGCTTTAAACAAGGAAGATCTTTACTTCTTAGACTATTTTATTTGAATACTACTTGTAGTTCAGGGTTTTTTAAAAAAATTCTTTCTTTAAATTAAGATGATACATCATTCCCTTTAATATCAATTTTACTCCAAAATTTGAACTATTGAAGAATCATTCGATTTAAGTAGAGATGTATGCTGTTTTCTATTGTTTAAAATGTTAGTCCTCTCTCAAAGACTGTGAGAAGGAGTGTTATTGTTACATGTTTTCACAGGGCAGTTAGCCATATTGATGACAATTTTATTTATCTATTTCTGATTTATATTATAAAATTATATATATAATATATATAATATATATATAATATATATAAATATATCTTTAATATATATATATAAAATTATATATATTTTATTTATATTATAAAAAATGTGGACTTTTTTGATGTGGATTTTTTTTGATGTCTTTTTTTTTAAAAGACATTTTTAAAGTCTTTATTGAATTTGTTACAATATTGCTTCTGTTTTATGTTTTTTGTTTTTTTTGTGAATAATGAGGCATGTTGGATCCTAGCTCCCGGACCAGGGGTCAAACCCGCACCCCCCTGCACTGGAAGGCAAAGTCTTAACCACTGGACCACCAGGGAAGTCCCTTGATGACAATTTTAAAACTTGCATGCTCTATAATATAGCGATTCTAGAAAACCATCTAACAGAACATTTGTTTAGGCATACAAAATTACTTATAAATTAAATGCATTGCAACATTATCTGAAATATTTTAAAAATGTAAACCACCTGCATAGAAGCTCCGTGAGGGCAGGGACTTTATCTGTTTGATCTGCCTTGTGTATCAGGGCCTAGGATACAGTAGGAACTCACTAAATATTTATTTAATTTGTTAAATATATTCTCGAGGATTTTATTCTTTGTGATGTTATTATGATTGGAATTTTCCTCTCAATTTCATTTTCAGGTTATATCTTGCTCATATATAACAATACAATTGATCTTTGTGTATTAATCTTGAATGCTGATTTTCACTATATCAGTAAATGCTATTTTCTGTATTCTTTTTTTTCTAGATCCTCTTCCCATAAGATAAACTGTCATGAAATTTTTAAACAATTCATAACAATAATTCAATAATTATTTATTGCAAACAATACATGTCCTTTTAACAGAGTTACCAATACAGAAAAGTGTAGGGAAAAACATAAAAATCAGCACCCATATTTAACCATGAGTCTAAATGTGTGTCTGTGGGTGTTATGTGTATTGATGTGTGTTTGATCACAGAGAGATTTGTTTTACATAGATGGACATTCTTATCCTTTTGTGTAAATAAAATAGTTTTACATCATTAATTTTAATGACTGCCTGATAGTCTACATACTATAATTTATTTAATATAGTATAATTTATTTAATTATCAGTTAACGTTAAGTTAAAACTTACAGCCATTGTAAATAAGACTAACATGAACATTCTCCAATGCATAACTTTGAGATAAGTTTGTGTGATATCTCTTTAGGAGAGAATTCCTGGGAATGCTCTTGTTGTGCCCAGAAATGCTTACATACAACCCTAGGATCCAGTAGAACCTTGATAATAATTTACTTTCCCATCAATATTACATGAAAATCTCAATTCCCCACATGCTGGCTAATGCTGTTTTTTTTTTCCTTAAATTTTTAAACCATTCCAAATGTACTTTAATCATTTACAAGGTATTCCTAGTTATCAAGGATACCCCTTTACTCAATTTTTCTTAATTCCAAAAAGGAAAGAAAAAGAAAGAAAAGAAAGAAAGAAAAAAAAAAAGAAAAAACAGGTAACAATTTTCCTACAGGTGTTATCTTTAAACCACGGGATTCAGAATTTTAAGGGACATTAGTGGTTCTTTTTCGACCTCAACTGTTAAAAAGAAACTATTTTCTATAGCAATCCTGATAGACAGCTGTCATGTTTTTAATGACTACCTCAGTTGAAAGAGAACATGACTAACCTCAGTCAAATAAATAGACATGTTTTATTATTAAAACTTTCTTTTCTTGTCGTGGGTGAAAATCTACCCTTTTGAAATTCTACCAGATGGATCAGACTTGTTTCTGAGGCAATAGAGCTTTTTTTTCACTGCTTCTTTCACATTAGAGGTTTTTATATATGAGAAGACATTAGTTGTGTCTTAGTTCCTTGTTTCTAGAAATTTTCTAGCATAATTAAAAAATTACAAGATTCAGTTTTTGTAGACTGCAGTTTGGTAAATCACCTCAAACTCTATTTAACAAGCTATTTTATTCCTTCACTCTGCGTTGCTGATAGGTTTTAGAAGTTTGATAGTTTTTATATGTAATCTGGATACACTTAAATAAAAGTAGGATTTTGAAGAAACAAAACATTAAAAAATTAACAATTAAAACTTTTGGGGATAATCTGACTTTCTGCAATTTAGTACAGAAAGTGATTTTCCCCATTTGGTTAAGACTGTGAGTAGCAAAAACATAAGTGAAGGTGGTTTCTGTCTAGTAGAAGAACCTCACGCTTGTATCCTGCCCTGCAAATTATATGTTAAAATCTTAAATTTGTCGTCTGTTTATATCTTAACATGGATATGCAGAAAATCAGATAAAACAGTAATACTCCAATGTTCTATTTTTTTCTTGAAAACATTTCCTATAACCTTAGGGATATGGATGAGCTCATTTGAAGTATTCACTGGTTTTTCTAATAGAGATTTTATTGATTTTGGTATATAGTTTGTTAATAATTAATAACATTAAGTTTATATTCCATTGTGACAAGATGGATAAAGAGTATATATCTCTCTCCATTTCTGTGAAGGTGTTTTGAAGACTTTTATTTTTTTGTCTTAAAAAAAAAGAAGAAAAATGTCTAAACTGTCAATACAAAATGCATAAATATTTATAAATACTTAGATTCTTCTTTTTAGTTGTAATACTAGATTTAACCAGGATTGGATGAATAGTAATTTGAACTAGACTAGCCTGTGGCTTTTTGACCTATGCTGTATTGTAATTACTGCTTTTTGGCCAAGACTACTCTACACCTCATTGCCTCATTGCAACCGTTTTCTGAATCTTATTAAAGTTAAAAAAGTAAGCAATAAATGTAGCACAATGTTAATGTAAACGTTGTCAACCAAATTGGAGGTCTCACCACCCTTTTACTCATTGTTAATTTACCTTTAAGTGTCCACAATGGGCAGGTGATACTCTTTCCTTTTCATATGTGAATGATGAATATATTTCATGCTATTTCACATTTTGACACTGATTCTCATTACAATTTTTCTTTTCGTAATATGCAGCTGATGGGAAGTCAGTTTTTCTGTATATGATAAACTCCATCATTTGCACTGTAGTGTATCTCTTGGCAGTGAATATATTACAATAACACATCCCAGTGGTTTGAACAGAAAGAACTCGAGTTCTAATCTAGACCCAGACCCTATGTTTATCTGTTTGTCAAATGGACACCCTACTCAGAAAAATAAATATTCCTAAAGAGCTCTTGCTTCATTTGTCCCCTACCTCAAACCCTAACAAAACTGGAAAAAAATTTTTTCTTATAAATGTTTAAATGTGTATTATTTATGAGAAAATTTGCATTTAATAACAGCCATATAATATTAATATTTCATCATTCAGTAATCCTACCAGACCTTGGTTTGGATGGCAAACACCTGAATACTTTTTAAATATTATGAAGTATTTCAGCCCAATTCCTTATTATTGGCCCTTTTATTTCATGAAAAAGGCAAAGAAGTGATAGATTTATCATGTAAGTGAAGAAGACGAGAATGAGAATTTGAGAATGTGGAGCTTATATTTTGTTATTAAAGTAGATTGTACTAAATATAATCAATTGTTCAGATAGTCTCAACATGGACGAATCAGGTGAGACACGCTGTTTCAGAATCACACAAATGTCTCAAACATTCCATATGGCGCTTAGTGACATCTTAAGGTGTTTTAGTCTACTTTTGTTAATCAAATTCTCATTAAGTCTAACATAGACTAAGGGTTTTTTCTGTTTTTTTAAATTTTTGGCTGCATTGGTTCTTCGATGCTGTGTGCAGGCTTTCTCTAGTTGTGTGGAGTGGGGGCTACTCTTCGCTGCGGTGTGCGGGCTTCTCATTGTGGTGGCTTCTCTTGTTGTGGAGAACAGGCTCTAGGCACGCGGGCTTCAGTAGTTGTGGCATGCAGGCTCAGTAGTTGTGGTGCACGGACTTAGTTGCTCCGCGGCCTGCGGTATCTTCTCGGACCAGGGCTCGAACCTGTGTCCCCTGCATTGGCAGGCAGATTCTTAACCACTGCGCCACCAGGGAAGCCCTAGACTAAGGTTTCTTTAACTGTTAAAAATTTTTATGTCAATCTACTGAAAACAAATTAATCAGCTATTATTTGAGCATTTTATACCTGTTATTTTAAGATATAAATATTTTAGTTTTTCTCATTAAAAACTTTGTTGATTTTAAATTATCTTCTTAGATAAACATAATTATTTTTCACTTCCTTTCTTCCATTCTTTTCTCTTCCCCCCATCCATCCATGGATGGGACTTCTCTTAAAAGATTTTTTTCCAATTCCCATTCATGAAAGATACCAACGCAACAAAAGAAATGATACATAGATTAAAAAAAAAAAAAAAAAAAGACAGAAGCAGTTTTGTCTTCAATGGTACTAGAAAGAGTGTCACATGTGATTCTGCTCAAAACTCTTCTTTGAGATGACGTGGTAACCTTCGCCCCAGGTTTCAGTCACTTCTGCTTTTCCACCCAATTTCCCCCATTGGTAAGAAATATTTCCCCAAGAGTACCTTCCATCCCACCTGTTTTATCTACTTTCTTTATCTTTGGGCAGATGAAATTGTTAGCAAGGTAAGTAAGGTTTTAAATTGCTTCACTGATAACCAATAGAAATTCCAGCTGATAACTAAGAAGTTGAAATCTTCCATATCCCTATACTTTGGCTGTATTTTGCCATCTTGCCTCTGTACGTTTTGTAAAGTCGTCAGAGATGTACCATTTCATTGCATCTATTTGGCTACAGAAAATGATGATACACTCTCACAGTCATATTTTTCTTTTTATTCTCTCTTCTTATAATCTCTCCAAATCTGCTTCTACTACAAAGATTTTTAATACAAACTCAAAATACCATCCTCAAAATATTATGTTACTCTTCTTCCCCATTTCAAATGCTCATCTGGAGTTATATTTTTATTTTGCTTAGTTTTATTTTCTCAGGGTGTATTTTTCCATTAGTAACTTTCAATTTTAAAACTTACATCTATACATATTAGGGATATCTGTGAGAAATATCTGTTACCTTTTCTTCAATAAAACAATATAATGCCAGATAATTTAAACTTTCAGCATATTTAGTTGTCATCAGAGATTGTATTACTTTTGAATCCCTTATCTTTTTGTTTTGTATGAATCACTGGATACTTTCTAACACTATCATTTCTTTTCCACTTTTATTAGTCTTCCACCATAGCCTCTCTCTCTCCATAATTATTTGGGAGCTATTTTCATCATATCAGCTAACTTCTGAAGAAATTAGCTTTTGATATGACTCCAGCCTTTATAAGACCACATCGCTTTCGTGTCATTGTTCTTATACATACTTGGCAATTATTTTTTATGATTCCAGAATCTTGACAAAACCATTTGACTTTTTCATTCCATTTCATGTAGATTTTGAAGCTGCTGACTACCTTCCTGTTCAACTCCACGGTATCACTATTTACAGTCATGAAACAGATTTCTTTCAGTTTGCCACAACTTTTCTTTGAATTCTTCTCCCCAAACCTAGTATAACCTGAACGTGTCTTATGTTACTTAAAAGCATTCTTCATTTATTCTACAATTCTAATGAAATATGGACTAATAGCCTCAAGTAAGTAATTCATATCACTGTGCCTTGAGGATTTGAAAACAAATGGTCCCTACCACTAAAAGTACTTACTTTTAGATAAAATACAAAGGGGCCTTATGCTAGATTTATTATGATTTATACACAACTCCATAATATTTACCAATTGTTTTTTAAATAACAGCTTTACTGACATATGTTACATATAAAATTCACTCTTTAAAAATATACACTTCAGCCATTTTTAGTATATTTTCAAAGTTGATCTATCTTCATCACTAATTTTAGAATATTTCATCATCCCGAAAAGAGACTTTATTCCCATTAGCAGTTTTTCTCCATTTTCTCCTCCACTCAGCTTCTGGCAACCACTATTATATTTTCTGTTTCAATTGATTTACTTATTCTGGACATTTCACAAAAATGAAAACTGGAACATGTGGTCTTTTGTTAACTAACTGTCTTCTTTCATTTAACATATGCTTTCAAAATTCACCCATGTTTTAGCATATGTCTGTACTTCATTTATTTTAACACTTGAATAATATTCCACTGAATGAATATTTGTTTATCCATTCATCAGTAATTAGACATTTAGGTTGTTTCCACTGTTTTGGTTACTATGACTAATGTTGCTCTGAACATTTGTGTAGACATATATTTTAATTTTTCTTGGTTACATAGCTAGGAATAGAACTGCTGGGTCATATGATAACTCTATGTTTAACATTTTTAGAAACTGTCAAATGTTTTTTGAAGTGGCTGCAACATTTTATAATTCAACCAACAATGAATGAGGATCCCAATTTCTCCTCATACTCACCACCATTTGTTATTATCTACCTTTTTTATTTTAATCATCCTAGAAGTGATATCTCATTGTGGCTTTGATGCGTATTTCCCTAATGATTATTGATGTTGAAGATTTTTCATATACTTATTGGACATTTGTATAGCTTCTTTGGGGAAATATCTACTCAAATCTTGTGTCCAGTTTTTAAATTAAGTTGTCTTTTTATTGTCAAGTTATGAGTTCCTTATATATTCTAGATACAAATTGCTTGTCAGATATATAGTTGTAAATATTTTGTCCCATTCTATGAGTTGTCATTTCATTTTCTTATGGTGTCCTTTAAAGCAAAAACTTTTCTAAATTTGATGCATTCCAGGTTATCTATCTATATGTTTTTTTTTCAAGCAAGATAGAAGTTTATTCACTTCTGTAAAAAGAGAGCTGAAGGAAACCAATTCAGGGCTGCTGTGAGAGCTCCATGATACTCGAGGACCAGCTGTCCTGCGTGCCCAGGTTATCTGTATTTTCTTTTGTCCATTGTGCTTTTGGTATTATTTCTAAGAATGCATTGCCTAATCTGTTTACAAATATTTACATCTATGATTTTTTCCAAGAGTTTTATAAGTTTAGTTCTTACATTAAATCTATGATCCATTCTAAGTTATTCTAGTGTCCCAGAGCCATTTGTTGAAAAAATTCTTCTGTCTCCATTGAATCGTCTTGACACCCTTGTTAGAAATCAATTGACCATAGACATACGGATTCAGTTCTGGACTCTTAATCTTATTTGATTGATCTGTGTATCTGTCCTTATGCTAGTACACTGTCGATTGCTGTAGCTTTGTAATAACTTCTGAAATGATGTGCAAATCTTCTAACTTTGTTTTTCTTTATCAAGATTGCTTTGCTTTGGATATTCCAGGTTCCATAATTATTTTCAAATGTGGTAAATATGCTTAAAAACCGTTAGTTCTTAAGTAGCATTTAGCTACTATCATTGTAAACTGTAGCTTATTTTTTTTTAATTTGCATTTTCTGCAGTTTTTACCACCTTATTTCCAGGAGTGCTAGAAACTCATACCCTTTCCACGTACATGGGTAGAATAATTGTTAACTTGGCATCTCATGAAACACAATACTGGCTTTATTTGTTGAAGAGCTCATGTACATGCTTGATTTGAGTGTTAAGATTTGCCTGGGAGAACAACCAAGTGCATATTGCTATCTTAGAAGATCTACAGTTATAACATAGGCTTTCCCATGTTGTAGAAATAAAGGGTAAGAAGTAAAACCAGCTGATTGGACTCTACTTAGTGATGGTCTTAGTAACGATCTAGCCTCAGACTAGCCTTCTTGGTAAACACTGTAAAAAATATCTCTCTCCTCTCTCATGGAAAATTAATTATTATTATGAATTTTAATCATTGTTTAATTTTTGCTTTTAATGATGAATTATTTAAAAAATTTAACCTAAAGTTGATATTATTATTTACACTAGACACACTGCATTAACTAGATAATCTGTCTGTAGTTGCCCAAAGTTGAGAAACTCTATCCTGGAGATTAAAAAGAACATTTAACAAATATTAAAAATTTTACAAACTTTCCAGGAGTAACCATGTGCCTCAGAAACCGAGTAATATTTTACAATTATTTGAAGACTATTTTCTTCAATTCATGGAGATAAAATGTCAAGGCAATGATAAAAATCCCAGAATAGCTCATATGTAGTTTTATTTTGCCTTTGTATCTGGTGTTGTGATTGCTGTTGGAGGGCTTTTGCTCTCTTTAACAACACAGTTTTGATTTTCTAAATGAAATGCATCACAGAAAAACTATCTAGTGAATAATTTTAATAACAATTTATGGAGCTATCATGGGACAAGCAGTCCTCTAACACTTATTTGCCCTTGAGATTTAGAAGAAATCATATCTCTAGTGCTCATAATAAGAAGCTAATTTAACTGAGTTCAAGTTAGCTGTGAACAAATGGATTAACAAGCACCTTATTAAAATTTTAATTTACATTTCATTTATCACATTTAATAGAATCAACTTTGTTGTTTCAGGGCGGGGAAGAGCATTAATTTCCAAGCATAACTTTAGGTACCATTAATTTCAAATATTTTTATTGTTGGTTTTCATAGCTACCATAATTATGTACCCTACATAGCAAGGAAATAAAAGATGCATAACATAACATTTTGTTGTTAAAGACCATTTAATTATTCAACAAATTAAAAACATTTACATTTGTATAGCTTTTGAATTTTCTTGCCACTGTAGAATGTTTAATTAAGGTAATTTAAGATCTTTGGTCCTTTCAGATTGTAATTTAGGTAGTTACATATTTCTGTGTCTGGAGGAATAATCTGGATTTTCATTGATAATGTTTTGACTTAAGGCTTTATTTCTCATGCTACTTATTTTTCCCTTTGTCTCTGAAGTATTTCTGTTATCTGCATATGACAGTATTTTGATCACATTTATTAACAAAAATTCATGCATTTATTGGCAATATAAGAATATTGCTATGTCATCAGGAGAAAATGACTCTATATATGATAGTATTTACTATAATACCAACAAACAAGGGACTAATGAAAAAATGTTGGAGTATACAAGTGTTAACTTTAACAGGGAAAAAGAAATACTTGAAATCATTGTGCATATTAAAAGCTTTTACTCAGTCTTGCCCCTAATGCAAATCAGTCGATTACTTGACCAGGATTGAAAGGCTATTCTTACCTTTTACTTTTGATCTGTCTTTAAAATTGATTTATAATTATTATCCTTGAACTCTGGTGGTTCTTATGAAATAATTGATGGCTTTGATCCATTTTTACAATGCCAATCATAAGGCCTTGATATACTTGAAGGCACAACTTTAATCACCTTATAGATTTCTGAGTAAGGAAAAAATAAGTATGTATTGAAGGGCCTTTATTCTGTTTTCAGAATTAGTATCCTGTCAAGATATTTTTCAGATTATATCATCAACATAGTAAGAAGTAACATTTCCTTAAAGTGAGACAAGTGATCTAATTTTAATGACAGCTCCTGTGAATGTCAGGCACCCAGATATAGTTTATAATGTTTAGTAATTACAGCAATCTTTCTCCTCTTTTACTAATTATTTCAAGAAAAAGAAGTAAAAGCTTTAAGAATGGGCACAAAAGGCAGCTATATTGGATCTTTTTTGTAAAGCAAATAGCTTTCAAATCATTCCATTAGCTGTCATCACAGTACAAAAAGAATTAATCAAAAGTGACACCAATTTCAAGGGCCTGACAAAATCTCATGAGAAAAACAATCCCATCATAAAAAGAGAGAAATTAACAGTACTGTCCTTGATTCCATAAAGAGATTTCACTTTTTTCCCCCTGTGCATCCACATTTGTATTATAGAAGATTATATAGAAAATGCATGTTTTGATTTCTTCTAGTGCATTTAATGCAAGGAACTAAAGTACTAGTTAAAGTGAATCAATACATTATTCAATATCTTGTTTTTTCCTGAGTTATTCTTTTTTTCAGACAATTAGTATCTTGTTACCTTGGTATCTTTGTTAGCTTATTTTCTTGATTTTGACTATTTTTTTAGCATAATATCTGAAATTGTTAGAATCTTGTGCAGAATGGTGGAGAATCACAACAGACAACTAAAATATGCATCGCTTAAAAACTAAAAGTAAGATAAAAGTAGGGAAGGGCATATGAGAAAAAGGTACCTTTGCTGAGCTTAAAATGGAAATATCCAAGAATTTCTAATTTGATATCATTTATTGTATAGTTGGTTTTGAGTACCTACTAAAATAAAAAGACTTTATGTTTACTTGGAGTGTTCCAAGGCTGTATGCTCTTATTTGTTAATACTTGATAATTGGTAATTCCTTGATATGCACAGGGGTAATTATTACTTCTATTTTTTAGTAGAGTTAAGCAAGGCTCAGAGTGATGAGATTACCAAGATAAGAATTTATTAAAGTGGGGCTGTCAGACCTGGGTCTCTAATTACTTCTTCAATACTTTTCCCACTACTTTACAGCTCCTATCTTACTATGTTCTGCGCAAAGCACCATAAGCCTCAAACTTTAGTAAGAGGTGAGTAGGAGAAATACATTAAAGCTAATTCCTTCTTTCTAATTGTTCCATTGGGATCTATCAGTGAACAAAACAAAGGTCCCTGTCTTTGTGACATAGAAGAGGAAGACAGAAAATGAGTAATAAACACAATAAATAAATGAATAAATAGATGAGTGAGTTAATAAATAGACAAATAAATGGAAGATACTAAGTTCTATAGAAACAAAGAAAATCAGGGCTTGGAGCATTGGGAGTGCTGGGGCAGAGGTGTGGGAGAGATTGCCCTTACTAAAGTTTCTTTCTTCTTTTGTTTAGGAAAGTGTGTAACAATTTCTACATGCCTCATTATAATATACATAAAAAATATAAAGTATAATAATTTAAAGATAAATTATATAAATGTAAATTATATATGTGTGTGTATATACACACACACGTTTGATCATTATTCACAAATTCTCTATTTGTGAATTCACCTACTTGCTAAAATTTGCTTGTAACCCAAATCAATCCTCATGGCACTTTGTTGATCATTCACAGACACGCACATATACAGAGTAGCAAAAAAATTTGAGTCACCGATGTACATATTCCCAGTTGAACAAGGCAGCACTTCCTTCTTATTTCAGATCTCAGTCTGTAAACAAGTATCCTCTTCACTATATATTCAGTGCCACATTTTCTACAACGTTGTCCTTTTCGTTGGTGATTTTGCTATTTAAAATTGACCCCAAGCATAGTGATGAAGTTTTGTGTAGTATTCCTAAATGCAAGGGATTATATTGTGCCTTATGGAGAAAATAGGTGTGTTAGATTAGCTTCATTTGGGCATGAGTTATAGTGCTGTTGGCTGTGAGCTTAACGTTAATGAATCAATGATATATATTAAATAAGATCTCTTTAAAGATAAACACACATAAAACAAGATTATGTACAGTATTGATAGGTTGATTAAAATGTTGTGACTAGAGGCTCTCAGGAACCTAATCCTGTGTTTCCCCTAGGGGAAATGATTCAGTATTTGCTAATTCAGACTTTGTAATGACTTTATAGAACATAACTCCTGTGAATAACAAGTAGTAACCACATAAGGTTATAAGGCATTTAATATATATTAAAATTAAAATTTTAATTGCAAATGATTCTAATTTCCACCAATAAGCCTGATTATTTCCTTGCTAGCTACATACTTTATGTTTAGTATTATTCTATATGATGTAAGAGCTTAAAAAGCATTTTTCTTGAGGAATTACTAAGTGATTCTGGTTGAGATTTCTCAATCTGATCCTGTTTCAGGAGAAGGTATTTTGGAGCTCCTTGAAAATGTTCTATTAGCTAGGATCTTACCACTTGATATGTGGCTCATTTCAATACCTACTCTATAACACTATGCTCATTTCTGTATTTTTCTCCCTGATTTTCTCTTCATGCTTCAGTCTGGATATTTTCTATTGATCTATCTTTGAGTTTACGAATCTCCTCTTATGCTGCATCTAACCTACTGTTAAACTTATTGAGTACATAATTTCAGTTTTTATATTTTCTTTTGTAGAATTTCCATTAGACTCTTTTCTATAGATTCTAGTTCTGTTTTAATGGATGTTGTAATGAGTCTTTGAATATGCAAAATTAAACTCAGAACTGACTATAGGGTAGAAAGTTAAATTGGTTTGCCTAATACTAATACGGTGAGATGGCTTGGAAACAGAGAAGTAAAGAGACAAGGAGAGAATATTGAGGGTAAATGTATGTTCTGAGGAATATGGTGAAGGATTGGACAGACCAGTGAGAAGTGCTGTAATATAATCATACCACCTCTCCCCTCATTGCCGCACACGCATACATACCATACACACACGCACACACACATGCATTATTTACCTTATACCTTCTGCTAAGACTGTTGCTCATGCATGCTCTTGTGAATTACTTTGGGGGAAATCAAGGAAAAAAACAGCCAAACTTCACATTTAAAGCAGTGAGATTAAAACAACTGAAGAATATAAAATACAGGTGAGATTAAGTTCTAGAAATTTGGAGCCAAGTGTTCCCATGAAAACCTAATTCCCTAAGAATTCACAGAAATCCCATGTAAGGTATTGGACTTCCTTTGTAATATGGGATAAGGCTCACTAAGCTGTTATCAGAAATATAACTAATTGAAGCAAAGTGCAAGCTTGCAGAAGTTTTCTCAGGAAGAATTGTTGAATGGAGCCAAGGATGGGCCTATCTGTAACAAAAATATCTTGAAGAAAGGCACTCGCAAAGTTAGGAGGGTAACAGGATTGATGGTGTCTGAAAGTCAAAGCAGCAGAGTGTCTTAAGGAGAAGGGAGTAGTAAACAGCATCACATATAGTTATTAAGTAAGACAAGACTGCATAAATATTTTTTTTTTTGATCACTTAAATCACATGAAGCTTTAGCAAGAGCAATTTGAGCCAGTAGCTATGGTACTAGAAGCCAGAAAGTAGTGGGCTGAAGCATAAACTGCAAATGATAAATAAATGCAGTAAGCACTTAGTACTTTTCCAAGAAGCTTTGCAGTAAGGTAAGGAGGAAAAAAGGAATGATAGATAGAGAAGGGTTATGAAGTTCTCTTGTAACATGTACTGATAAGAAAGGGCCAGAAGAGAGAAAGGAATTAAGCATACACCAGAGCCCTCCTTTTTAACTTTTTTTCTGGTGTGTGTGACACAGACTATGTTTACTACAGTTTGCATGCCTTTTGAGGGAATTACTGGTGTCCTGAAAAGCTAATTGTTTCTAGGGTAAGAGCCTTTGCACCAAAGAGAAAGAAAATGAATGATGGACCAAGGTTCTTGAGACAGAAGGAATGAATGAGATCAAGAACAAGGGTGAGGCATGTCTTGAAATTGAAGGAGTTACCATAATTATTTCTCTTATAACATTAAGTGCTTTTGGAGACAATAAAGAGACGGCATACATTACATACATTGACTTTCTGAGTAGTTCAACAAGATTCTAAGTCTACTCTATAGGTGGAGAGATGAGAGGCTGACCAGAACTTTCTTCCAATCAAAAGAACATAAAGTTTGGAATTCCCCAAACCTGTCATCTCTCAGGTCGCTACTCCAGTCAGAGACAATCCTTTCTCTATGCTTCAAGGGCAGTGTGTACCTGCCTCTTATATATCAATTAACCACCATGTTTGATCTTTGCAAATTATTTATTTATTTATATCCCTGCCTTATGCTAATAAAAAGGCAGATGGATTAAACTTGCCATGTTATATTGTAATTGTTTGCTTCTGTCTGACAAATAGTTGACAGCGGCATATTTTTTTCCTACATTGCTAAATATGTACTGAATAAATGAGTTAAATTATTTTTCAAGTTGCAATGTAGTGAGAGCAATGAGAAATCTGATACATATATAAGTGATTCCTAGGAAACACAGATTCTGCATAACCATCATGAGTTGAAAGTTAATGTTTGCTCTTGAGTATTACCCATATGAAAATGTAAGCAAGATTATAGACTGATTAACACCCTGATACTGAATTCAAACTCTTGTAGTTTGTATTAATAAAATGATAATAACTACTGTTTTAAGTGGCACCCCTGTATATGGGACACTTATGTATGTATTTATACATATGCACACACACACACACACACACACACACACACACACAGAAAAAACTGAAGTTGCAAGAGAATATGTAGCTTGTTTAAAGCCATAGAACTTGAAAGTGGAGGAGCAGTAATGAACCAAAACTCCGCATCTTCCTTGCAGATTCTATCAATATTCCCATAACTCTCATGAAACATGCTAAAGGAGCAGGTGTATTTTCTGATTGGTGCCTGAATCAGGAAAAATTATTGTCTTTCTGGAGAAATATTTTTCATGTCAGTTTTCTAGTACATTCTCATAGAATTAGGAGAGGCTGAGTCAGAGCACCATTCTCCTTGAATACTACAGACCCACTTTCCTTAGGACATATGACATATGATACATTTTGATGTGATTATTGGTAAGTTGCCATGTTAAGAGACCGACCCCAATTAAAATGGCATCCAAAACAGTTTGTTTCTCTTGACCATTCAACTCTGCTGATAGTGTGAAGGGTCTGAGATTTTATTCTACTTTGAAGCTGAGAATGTAACCTGTGACAGTGTCATATAGGGTAGCAGAAGATAGGAACTCTGAGGTCAGAGACAAAGACGTATCTCACTCCGGGCACATCAGCGACCAGCATGAACACTGACATATTTGCACCAGTTTTCCTTGGCTCCTAGTTCCACAGTGCAATGTGAATGGGCCCGGATGGATGCCTGTGTGTACAGCGTGCGTTACTGGACTCAGAGAGGATCCCTGAGTTTAGGGAACCTGAGTGTTTATAACGGGCAGTGTAATGGCCCTTCGCTCTGCAGGGAGACACGTCTCTACCTCTCAAGGCTCTAAGCAAAACTGTCTTTTGCTCTGAAGGGAGACAATATATTTTCCAAGGGTGTTTGTTATACAAACACCTTTGAAAAAAATTGTCTGGAACAAAGGGTAGTTAGTGACTTGAAACAAAAGGGCAGTCAATGCCTCACTTCACAAGATGTGTAGAAATGTGAGAAACTCATGGAAGATTGTTTCCCAACAGGCTCTAAAAATTCATCTCTCTTTGCAAACTTGAATATGTTGCTGGGAGCTGTTTCCATTTTAATTGCTCAGTATACTATGTCAGTTACTCAGCGTCCTCGCTTAGAAACACGCATTTTGATCTCATTAGGCTGTGGGTATGATTATCATATGAATCATAAATGGTGGTATGATATACTCACCAACTTAAAGTAGGAGCAGCTCTTATTTCTCTTCAATTACATATAATTACCCTTGGAAAACTGTATGAAAAGACTCATTTTACACTGGTGTGTCACTTAATTACACATCAGGAGTGACATGAAAAATTCAAAATATTCTATAAAGCTTTTTTTAAAAAAAAATAAACCAAGACATTTCTCACTCCAATATTAACCAAAATCAAGAGTTTGTGGATCACCAAGGTTCTTGCATATAAACTCAGGTTTCTGTTGCTCAAACTGGGTAACCAAACCTTGCTAGAGCTTCCAATTTCCTACCTGGGAAGGTTATGGGAGCCCCAAGGGTGTGTTGCCCACTCTGCTCCAGGCTGTCTGCATGCTTTCTTCCTTTTTCGATTCCTGTGTGCTCGTTCAGTCCATTCCATCCCTTGTTTTGTCTTCTTTTTTAAATCCAAGGCTAGTTGGAGAATATAAAGCCATCTCTCTCACTCTTCTCTTCTTAGCTGCTTTGGGAAACACACACAGAGATGCTTTTCTATTGGAGGATTTTAATGATAATCACTGTGGAGAAAGCAAGTGAGATGAACTGCATTCAAATAGGAAATGGCAAAATTGCAGATATCAGACAAAAAAAAAAGTTCTTAGTGTGTAAGAATCCTTCAAAGGCTCCCCACTTCTTACCAGATAAAGTCCAAACACCCTAGCTAAAAAAGCTGGCCCATCGTATTATCTCTACTTCTCTTTCTATCCTCATGTCACTCATCACTTGCGGTGCTCCTGCATTCACCACACTGTTTCTGGCCAAGGTCTCCCCTGTATTCATGCTTCACCATGCTTAAGAGACACTTTTTCCTCTCATGTTTGCCTTATTTATTCTTTCCCTTCTTTGAAGCTCTACATTCAGAAGTTTTGTTAATTAATCGTCTGGAAATTTTCCCTGACTATAAGAGGTATGCCCATAATGTACCATGTATATTTTTATAATGTTCTTAACCCAATTAAAATATTATAATATATAATTATAAAATTATATATCTATATCTATATATCTATATCTGTATCTGTATCTATCTATCCTACTCCTAAACTACGAGTCAGTGAAGACAAGCATTTCCCCAGGACATGTGGTAGGTATTCAGTGTTTGTTGAATGAATGAGTAAATTCCTCTTTACTCATTCCTCTTTCCAGAATCACCCCTGCTGGTGCTAGTCTCACACTGTATATTCTTCCAACCCTAGCACTTCCTTTGGCATCGTTGCACTCCTTACTGCGTTTTCACCCGTGCTCTTTCCTTGTCAGAACAGCAATCTCTGAGTCAAGCCCAACTCCCTCTGTTAAGCCTCCACTGATAAACTGCTGCCTCCACCTCTGATAGACTGAAAGGATGCCCCCAATGAATCCTGTATTGATACTTGCATTGTCACACGTAAAATATTTTTAACACATTATTTTTTTTTCATGTCTTTCTTTAACTACTAAGTTGAAAGCCCTTGAGAATGACACAGTCTGGTAATTATTTTTGCCAGCCCAGAACCTAGCAAAATGCTTGCTTCTTGATAGTTTGTTGAATGAATAAATTGATTATTCAATAAATGATGACTCTTTACCTGCGACAACTGACTTCCATGCTGATTCAGTAATGGAAGCTCAGGGCTTCTGCTGCCCGCGTTTGTAATATTGAGGGTGGCATTCATCAAAGTCAATTTTTATCTCTGGCTTTTTTTCCTGGTTTGAAGAGGTAATAAAAGCAGGTTAGACATCTCTTTTATCTCAAATAAGGCATTTGCATTTCTGAAGACCTCTTGATTAGTTAACTCCTAATTATCCTGCTTTTATCCAGCCAACTCATTATAATCTCTAGCTAGACATTTTTTTAACAAAAACATGTTTTCATCTAAAGGGCCTTGGATAAAAAAATATTTGCTTGAGAAGAGCGTTTGAAGAAACTTTCCTAGGCATTTTGCAAGAACAATTCATTCAGGAATAACGGCACGAACACTTTTTGAACAACCACTCTTTGCCTGGCAAATCCCCCTAAATAGAAATCAAACGAAGAGATAAGATTAGACTGGATAAAAGCAGAGAAGCGATTGTGTTAGAGCCATTTCTCATAATATGCGGGGTTTTCTGACTACTTAGGAATGTAAGAGAGGGATGTGTGGTAGTATATATCTATTTAAAATGCAAAGACAATAAGTATATTCTGGCTATGCTTTAGGAAACACAAAGAAAACAATGTCAAGTTAATAGCCACCTTGACAAAATATTTAGAAAACCAGAGGTTGGAGGAGATACAAATGCAGCATTCATAAGTTAGACTGGTAGATCTGGTGGCTAGCTGCAAAAAAAAGGTATACATGTAAAATATATATGTATATATTTAATAATTATTCAATACAACCTCATTTTTGTAAAACACAATTCTAGATATCATAATGTGTAGAAAATTAAAGAAAATATGCTCCCTGCACTCAGAAACTCTTATTTTGCAGGGGAGGGTGAGAAGAACTTTGTTCTCAGTTTTAGAGGGACTAATTTAGAACTGAGACCAAGGCCTGTTTTGCAGTCTGACAGATGCCACACATGGGTTAAGAAGATCCAATCATAATTAAATGCAACAAGTTATTAGTTGCTCTATAGTTAGTTTTGAAACCGAGTTCCCCTAAAACCAAGTTTCCTTCCTGAGTTTATGATTAACTTCTCTCTCCAAAACTTTATTCCCTTTCTTGTTCTCTCTGACCTTAATCCTGTACTAACTGAACTCTCACCAACCAGAGTCAGATGACTAAATTGCTGTTGTTAACATCGTTAATGTACTAAAATTTCTATGATACGTATAGAATGTACACAATAGTGTACATGTATACATATACACTATATATACATATTAGTGTACAAACTCAGGTTATTTCTCCAGGGCAAGATGAACTAAAAGACCCCCAAGCTATGGACCACCTGGCTGAAAACTGTAAACCAGAGACATCCTGACACCTGAAGCTATGGGTAAGAAATGTCACAGACGTGTCATAAGTTGATGACTAATCACAGCCTCTTTGTTCTTCCCTGTTAAAAAGCCCCCTGAACTCAAAGACCAAGTGGGAGTGGACCTGAGGCTTGTCTCCCACTCCCTTGCTTGGTGCCCTGCAAGAAACCCTTACTTTGTTACAAACCTGTTGTCAGTGTTTGGCTTTTTGCTCTTCCAGCACACAAACCCTTGTTCGGTTACAGTTTCTGCTACCTGTAGGTTTGCCTGGACCGGGTGGGTCACCAGATAGTGGTGGGGAAGGCTGGACTGAGACAAATGGGCACACAGAGGACTCAAGCAAACCAATCTTATTTAAATGATTGTTCAGCACTCATTCATAAGAAACGCTGAAGAAGATGCTGAAGAAATGCATCCTGTAGGGAGAAATCTAGAGAGAAGGTCATCTGTAGCAGTATTCAGCACTTCTTCTTTTTTTTTTTTTTTTTTTTTTAAGGCTACATTTTATAGCTACTTTATTTATTTATTTATTTATTTTTGGCTGTGTTGGGTCTTCGGTTCGTGTGAGGGCTTTCTCCGGTTACGGCAAGTGGGGGCCACTCTTCATTGCGGTGCGGGGACCGCTCTTCATCGCGGTGCGCGGGCCTTTCACCATCGCGGCCCCTCCCGTTGCGGGGCACAGGCTCCAGACGCGCAGGCTCAGTAGTTGTGGCTCACGGGCCCAGCTGCTCCGTGGCATGTGGGATCCTCCCAGACCAGGGCTCGAACCCGTGTCCCCTGCATTAGCAGGCAGATTCTCAACCACTGCGCCACCAGGGAAGCCCCCAGCACTTCTTCTTTTATTTCCCCTTTTTATTTTCAGGTCTGGCCGAATTGTGTTTCCCCACTCAAACGACAAGTCAGATCTGTAAGGAGATTTGTGGCTATCATTTGTTACTTGCGTGTGCACCTTATTGGGTAAGAGTTGTTGCACACCAGAAAAAACTAACTTGAAAAGACACACACACACCCTGATGTTCATAGCAGCACTATTTACAATAGCCAAGACATGGAAGCAATGTAAATGTCCATCGATAGTTGGATAGATAAAGTAATATGTATATATTACTTTATATATATATATATATATTACTCAGCCATAAAAAAGAATGAAATAATGCCATTTGCAGCAACATAGAAGGACCTAGAGATTATCATACTGAGTGAAGTAAGTCAGGCAGAGAAAGACAAATATCATATGATATCACTTATATGTGGAATCTAAAATAGACGCAGATGAATTTATTTACAAAATGGAAACAGGCTCATAGACATAAAAAAACAAACTTACAGTTTCCAAAGGGGAAAGGGGGTGGGGGAGAGATAAATTAGGAGTTTGGGATTAGTAGATACAAACTACTATGTATAAAATAAATAAACAGGGGCTTCCCTGGTGGTGCATTGGTTGGGAATCTGCCTGCCAATGCAGGGGACACGGGTTCGAGCCCGGGTCTGGGAAGATCCCACATGCCACGGAGCAGCTGGGCCCGTGAGCCACAATTACTGAGCCTGCACGTCTGGAGCCTGTGCTCCGCAACAAGAGAGGCCACGACAGTGAGAGGACCGCGCACCGCGATGAAGAGTGGCCCCCACTTGCCGCAACTAGAGAAAGCCCTCGCACAGAAACGAAGACCCAACACAGCCATAAATAAATAAATAAATAAATAAATAAATAAATAAACCCAAAGTTTAAAAAAAAAAAAAAATAGGTAAACAGCAAAGTTCTAATGTATAGCACAGGGAACTATATTCAGTATCCTGTAATAAACCATAATGGAAAATAATATGAAAAAAATATATATGTATAACTGAATAACCTTGCTGTACACCAGAAACTAACACATTGTAAACCAACTGTACTTTAAAAAAAAAAAAAAAAAAACAGTTGTCGCACACCATTTTCACACACAGGAACTTAGCAAAGTCTATTACCTTGCAACCATAAATTGTACTTTTGCTGAAATTCTTATTAAATCCTTTTCATCCTTAATTACGGATTTCCAAAAAAGTGTTTCATCTTCCTTTAAAAACCTTGACCAGGAAAACTATCTTACTGGAGTTGACTCTACTTAATGGTAGATGAATATGGTATATGAAAATTCACAGAGAGCAGTGCCACTCAATTTTGCCAAACTTCTCGCTGTTACAAGTCTTGTTTAGTTATGTTTCTGCTGTTACACACCTGTGTTAGAGGACTTCATTATCCAGAGAAGTATGTTTTAGTGCAGAGTTTTATTTTGAAGGTAAAAAGTGGCTGAAGTTTTAATCTACTGTGCAAGTGCACGGGTGAGTGGAACAAACATTGTTCAGTTACTCAGAGGAAGCTCTTCACTTTTTATCTGAAGCCAAGATTTCAGGACTAATAGAACTCTTCATCAAGCTTCACATATTTTAATTCAGTAGAGGTAGGTTTTGGATAAATCCCTATCATTATAGCTATAGCCACGTTCATAAGTACATTGAGTTAGTTTAGGAACATGGCCTGGGCTAAATGTTTATAGGTCATACCAATATCTATCTATCAATCCTTCTATCTATCATCTATCTATCTAACTATTTATTGTCTAGTTAGTAGCTAGCTGGCTAGCTGGCTATATATCTACAAATCATCTGTAATATCTCCATTTTATAGTTAAGAAGTTGAAAATCAGAAATAATAAGTAACATTTAGTGAGTAGAATGTCAGAATTAAAGATTCTCTTTCAATTCAAAACCCTATGGACACCCCTGCCCCATCCATGAAGGCATATACTACAAAAATCTAACAGGTAAAATACTATCAATTTTGAAATAAACGTTTTTGAGGACATGTCTCAATGATCTATTACAAAATCTGAGGGGGTATGGAGCTCTCTTTTAAGACAGTCTTGATGCCACCCTCTCCTCTTCCCATACTTGATTCCATCATTTGAGGTACTAAGTGGCACCTTATAGTGGAGAGGGTAGGAAGGAGGTCTACTGTCTCCAAAAGGCATGTATATTAAAGTAGAAGTGAGCAGTGAGGCATTGGGAAGAAGCTTTCCTTTACTTATAAAGTGAGCGTGGTTGGTTACATAAATTTTATCAGTCAGATAACGTGTTATTTCAAAAGTTTCTAAGAGCCTAGCCCAGATAAGAGGCAAAAGAAAAAGAAAGAATTGCTGGGTATGTTCGCAAGAATGATGACGAGGGAATCTGATCTGAGAGGTAAGTTTCTGAGTTTGGAGAATCTGGAGTGGGTCTTGAAAGGGGAAAACACTGGAAGACATGAAGCCAAGGAATAATGCCTTCTATTTTACAGCTGTACCTAAGACTAACTTTCTTGTTAATTAAGGAATATAAAACACTTAGAAACTAGGTTAGAGTTTTCAAAATTAAAGTTAAATTATCTAGAGCAAGTTACTTAATGTTGGATTACAATATTCCACTGCTGATAAAGAAGTAATATTCTCTGTACTTCCTTGGAGAGTAGGCTCAGTAGTCAAGTGTATAGATGCCACCACCATTTCATCACTCATTCATTCTACAAATATTTGATGGGTTCCTATTTGATGCCAGGCACTGTAGTAGCCCTAGGAGAGTCAACAGTAATAAGACATCCATGACCACTGCTCTCATGGAGCTCTGCCCTTTGAGGCTAGGGTTGATTTCTTATTTTCTTTACTCTGTTTGAAACTCCCATCCACCAGCACTCTTTTTGGTGTGTCGCTCCCCAGTCTCTGCCATTATTCCTATGCATCTACTTCAGTTCGAACTTGCAGGAATCTTAGTACTTTTTTCTAAGTCTGGATGATTCTAGGTGTGAGGAATACCATGACAACTACTGGTCTAGGTGGCAGAGGGCCACAATTTCCTCCTGAAAGAGATTTTTAAAATCCCATACTTTGACATTCATATGAGCAGGAAGGCAGAATCCAGTTTTGTATATGAGAAAATTTAGGTGAGAAAAATCAAAGCAGGAAGCCAAGGGTTCTCTGCATGCCTACAGGTGTTGAGGACTAATCTTTAAAAGCAAAAATAGTATTAAGCCCTAAAAACTAGAGTGTGAGTCTTTGAATAGTTTTTAAAGTAAGTTGAGGATGGAAACAGAAATCTGAGCTTGGCTTACATCACTTTTGAATATTGAGCTGGCAACAAACCAATAGACAGCCATTCAAGCAAAAGTGAGGGGCTAACTTGAAATAACAAGTCAATGGGATGTGGAGAAACTAAAGAAGGTAAAAAAGATGGCAAAATGTTAGGCTGAGGTCAGTAGCAACACTGGAATTTCTCTCTGAAAGGCAAGTGGCAAAATCAGGCTAGCTATGGAGTGAGTTTTTAAAGTGTTATTTGACTTAAAATTGTGACCCAGGTGTCAGCTTCAGTTATACTTTAGCTTCTTAATACCAGTGTATTAGTCAGCTTGGGCTGCCATAACAAAATACCATAGTCTGCGTGCTTAAACAACATAAATTTATTTTCTCATAATTCTGGAGACTGGGAAATCCAAGATCAAAGTGTTGGCCAGTTCAGTTCAATTTGTCCACGGAGGCTCTCTTCCTGGCCTGCGGATTGCTGCCTTCTCTTTCTGTCCTCACATGTCAGAGAGAGAAAGAGAGACAGAGACTGATAGACAGAGACAGAGAGTTAGAGAGAGACAGAGAGACAGAGAGAGACAGAGAGCAAGTTCTCTTGTGTCTCTTTTCCTAAGGCATTAATCCCATCATGAAGGCTCCACTCTCATGATCTCATCAAAATCTACCTATGTCCCAAAGGTCCCATCTCTAAGTACCATCACAGTGGAGGTTAGGGCTTCAACATGTGAATTGGTGGGGGCGGGGGGGGGTTGTACAATTAATCCATAGCATTCTACCTCTGAACCTCCAAAATTCATGTCCTTCTCATATGCAAAATGCATTCATTTCATCCCAACATCCCCTAAAGTATTAACTCATTCCAGCATCTACTCAAGAATCTAAAGTCACATCTAGGGCTTCCCTGGTGGCGCAGTGGTTGGGAATCTGCCTGTCAATGCAAGGGACACGAGTTCGTGCCCTGGTCTGGGAAGATCCCACATGCCGCGGAGCAGCTGGGCCCGTGAGCCACAATTACTGAGCCTTCGTGTCTGGAGCCTGTGCTCCACAACAAGAGAGGCCGTGATACTGAGAAGCCCGAGTACCGCGACGAAGAGTGGTCCCCTCTTGCCACAACTAGAGAAAGCCCTCGCACAGAAACGAAGACCCAACACAGCCATAAATAAATAAATAAATAAATAAATAAATAAATATTAAAAAAAAAATAAAGTCACATCTAAATACCATCTAAATCAGATATGAGTGAAACGAGGTATGATTCATCTTGAGGCAAAATTTGTCTCCAGCTGTGAATCTGTGAAACGAGACAAGTTATGCACTTCCAAAGTACAGACATAGGTGGGACAGGCATAGGATAGATATTCCAATTCCAAACGGGAGAAATAGGAGAGAAGGAAAAAATGATGGGTCCTAAGGAAGTCCAAAACTAGCAAGGAAAATTCCATCAGATTTTAAAACTCGAGAATAATCCTCTGGTTTGATACTCTGCCTTCTGGACCCTCTGGGGTGACGGTCCACGGTAACCAGTAGGACTTGTTCATTCACCCACTCTGCTGTGGAACATTTCCATGTCCTGTGGAAATGTTGAGCCCTCTCCAAGGTGTCTGTGAATTTCTCAGTCTTAAGTTCCCACAGTTTCCTATATCTTTAAGCTTTTCCTCCTGGGTGTACCAGCTTTGGCTAGCACTTATATTCAGAGAGGAAACTTAGCTCTTTCTGAAGTCAGCCTAAGAAACTGACTCCTATACATAACATTCGCGAGCATGTTGTACTTCACTGAGGATCTTTGGAGAGGGTTTTTTACGAATGTAAAAACATTAAATTGACACTAGTCATTTTATTCTTCAAATGATCTTTCACCATTCCAATTCAGGTGGGTTTCCACTGGCTGATTTCTGGTACTGTCCCCACCTACACATGTCCTCCTTGTTTGCCCTTCTTCTTCTCCATTCTCCCCCTTACTCTCAAGAACAAAGCAAAGCCCTCTCCTTGTAACCTACATTTGCCTTTCTTGCCTTGAATACTGCTGACGGTTTCCCAGGCTTCCAACTTCCACCCTCTGCCTCAATTGGTTCAGCAAATTCTTTTCTTAAAAACATTCCCTGCCCAGGGAGAATTATGATGTCGAGTGTTAAGATAAATAAATAAATATATGTTCCATATATATAATAGTTTGATGGATTATATGTATTTCTTTTATAACATATAAAAAATAAGAAAAAAGCATGGAGAGCAAAGGTAATCTCTGATTTTACCATTCCCAGATGATAATATTTTAACCTTGCTGCATGTTTTATTCTTTTTTCTTGTAACTTATTTTATGCATTTATATATGCAGATATAACAAAATGGTATAATATTTAGCAAGTTAACTGATAATTTGTTTTATCCAATTACATTTAACAGGTATTTTTCAATGCCATTACATGTTTTTCTACATCATTACTTATAATGGCTACTAAGTATTTAACTGAATATAGGAAGAGAGCATAGTTCATTGGTCTTCTACTATTGCACATGTATTTTTGTTTCTAAATTTGTGCTAATATAAACAACACTTTGAAACACATTCTCAAATGTAAACCTTTGCTCCACATACACCCACACTGATTTTTAAAGATAAATTCCTAGAAGTGAGATAGCTACATCAAAGGATATTTGTTGCTGCCTTGAATAGAGTTGTTAAAGCCTTTTCAGGCAGCCCAGCTAGAGATAACCCACCTTATGTTTAATGGGGCCATGTCCTCTAAGCAGAAAGAGCTCCACTGGGGTCCTGGCAGAGTGAATCGGAGCCAAGAGTTATTTATTGTGGTCAAAAAGAGGTTAGAACTTCAACATGAATCCTCTTTTTTGATGACCTAGGGACAGGGACAAGGCATTTTTTCATTCATGTCTACTCCTCGCAATGTATATAAATTCTCATAGACACATATATTGCTTCTCCCATCCCATCTCAAAATGCATACACTCCTGTACAAGCACACAGTGTTTCACGTTGGCCAGGACAGTGCCCACAGAAGATGCGGTTGCTTTCAAGCAGTTCAAAGAACTCTTAGAGTTTAAAGTTTCATTTTATTTTAAAATACCATTTGCTTTCTGACTGTTTTTGAAGTGTGCAAAAATCACCCGTTCTTCCAGGGACAAATTTAGAAGTGAATTTATACATAAGAATGTAGAGAGATGTTTGTGTGAAGTGGTACTAGACAACTGTTATCATCGCAGTATCTGTAAGTGTCCTCTCAGATGAGTACAATATTCCCTGTTGTGTCAAGTGCCCTGTAGTTGCATTACATCCTCCCTCCCATTAAAGTACCACTTAGTACAATGGGGTGCAATTAAACCAATAGAGCATTGGTGGTCTGAAAGGTAGCTCTCTTCCAAAGTGCTTCATTTACTCCTCTGGGTTAGTAATGGGTGGTTTGGTGGGTTATTCAGAAGTAAGAAAATATTTCAGATCTAGATTAAATGGGACAGAAATTATTATATCTGATTAGCATATTTTCAACTCAACTTTTCTACAAACATAGCCTTCATTTATCATTATCTTTTCTAAGGGCTGATAGAACAATAATACCCTTATGTAGCATACTCTAATGCTTTGTGGGGAAAATGATTTCTGGATTTTCCCCTGAATGTATTTTATTCTTCTCTTGTGTTTTGTCTTTCAGCTTGAATCATAAATTCATACAGAAGTGGTTATTTCTACCATAGGTACAGTCCTAATATATTGTTCATGCTCAGACATATTAAATAAGGATTATAATGATAAAAATTTAGTCCCACGGAGACATTATTAGATTTTGCTTTATCTTAGATTACATGTCGTCCTCCTGGTAATATGTGATAGCTGGGTGATTTATGTGTTCTTAAATTTTTTAAATATTTCAGTATCTGACTTTATAGCTTCTTTTGGCTAGTTTTTCAGAAGTTTCTAACTCTACAAATTTTGTTTCTTCCATTTTTCTACCTAAAGACTGATATGAAAAGCTTTTTAATATCTTTGCCATTTTCCAGTTATAATAAATTTCATGTTCCTCTTGGTTTATTAGGTCTATTTTTTCTCAATTACCTTTTCCTCAATATAGAGTATTTATGAAATTCCATCTTGTTGCTTTAGTCTTACAGCTAGCACTTTTCCCTGATTTATCTTTTCCCCTTTACATTTAAATTAATGCTATGTATTGTTGCTTTTCTCTTATTTATATTTATTTCTAGGACCTTTAAATAACAGTTTTTTGTATACTTTTCTTGAATTTCTATCAGCTGTTTCTTTCTGCTTTGCAATAGAAATTGTATGTAGTACTTTTTTAAAGTTTTACACTTATATCATTCAGTATACTATAATTATTTCCCAAACTTTTGTCTTTAATATAAACTGTCTGTGGATTGCCCAGCTCTCTAATGCTTCTACTTTAAATTTACACAATAGAACATTCTTAAGCTACACAAGTGGTAACCTGCATTAAAAAACAAAAAACAAAAAACCCCAGAAAACAAAAAACAAGACAACCAGGTCCAAAATGGAGTTCCTTAGGCTAAGCCTGACATCACCAAACTGAGACTTCATTACAGTTTTGGCTTTCCCAGAAATGGAATCTTGAACCAGGAAGTTAGGAAGGTCTGATCAGCATTAGTTAGGTCATCTGCCTGAGAGACCCTGCCATCCTCTAAAGGAAAGTAACTTCGAAATCACCACCCCACCTTTTTTTTTTTTAGTATAACTTCACTTGTTCTTGCTTCCTTTACCCATAAAGTCTTTCATTTTGTACAGCTCCTAAGAGCTCCTTTCTATCTGCTAGATTGGATCCTGTCCAATTCGAATCAATTTTTGCTCAGATAAACTCTTAAAATATTTAGCATGCCTCAGTTTAACTTTTAATACCCAATTCCCTCTATTTCCCCATTTCTTTTCTTTTTTTAAAAATTAATTAATTAATTTATTTATTTATTTATGGGTGTGTTGGGTCTTCGTTTCTGTGTGAGGGCTTTCTCTAGTTGCGGCAAGCGGGGGCCACTCTTCATCGCGATGCGCGGGCCTCTCACTGTCGCGGCCTCTCTTGTTGCGGAGCACAGGCTCCAGACGCGCAGGCTCAGTAATTGTGGCTCAAGGGCCTAGTTGCTCCGCGGCATGTGGGATCTTCCCAGACCAGGGCTCGAACCCGTGTCCCCTGAATTGACAGGCAGATTCTCAACCACTGAGCCACCAGGGAATCCCCTATTTCCCCTTTTCTAGGCTTGGAATCCAGCAGAGACCTTTTGTGGAGTAGACAGAATCAGCTACCAGGATTTATGCCTCAGAACACGTGGGTGGTCACCCACACATATGCAGCGATTTGGAGGGGTTCTCTAGGAACTGGCTTCTCCAGGTGTGGGCCCCAAACAGCCGCCCTGGCATCACCTGGAAACTTGTTAGAAACACAGACTCTCAGCTTCCAACCCAGACCTGTTCAATCAGAACCTACTTTTCATAAGATCCCCAGGAGATTCCCAGGCACATTCAAGTTTGAGAAGCCCCTTTTGGAGAACTCAGTGGAGAGCTAGAGGGATCCTTTCCTCCTGGGGTGGGAAGAGGGCTGAATATGGACCACAGGTCAAATGGCTGAATAGTAAAATCAATCTTTGGCTGAAGCCAAGGTTGAGGCCAATAATCATTATTATAGAATGTCTGGGATACAAGAATAAATTTGGAATTTTACCACAATTCAAATAACATATATATTAATATTAATCATTTATATTTAAAGGTTCAATTTTTTATAATTTGATATTATAATTCAGAAACAATAATTTTTCAGTAGTGTCAGCTTCTAGATTGCTCCTGCAGGCACTCTGCTATATGTTAGTATAGAAAATAGATGCCTCCTTTCTACTGATGACACTGGAGAAATAAGATATGTCTCAAAAAATGTTATGACCTAAAAAACTTATATATCTAAAAATATTAACAGCATTTTCTAGGTTTATTTGCTTTAATGCTATGAATACTAATACAGAAATAATTTTGCAAAGATTAGAATCATAAACTTATCTATGTTTTGTTATTCTGCTTTACAGTATTTACATTTTCATAAATACTGTTAACTCAAAAAGTATATAATGTTCTCCCCAGGGTTATCTAACTCATTATTTTAATATCCTTACTGTCTTCTTAACTACTCTTTTAACTTGTTGAAATAAAAAAAAAATGGTTTCACTTGAAATGAAGAGCTTACAAAATGCTCATCAATTATCATGATATTTTATTCTGGCAATAAAAACTACACAATTATATCTCAACTGATTGATAGGATTTGAATATATAAAAACATAGATTTTCACCAAAAGGATATCTTGGATATTTTCCTAAATATGAAACTAAATATTCAGATATTAACAAAAACCTGAAAATCGTGCTTTGTATTCCTCATGGTTGTTACTGATTGTGTAAAATGCTAACCTACTGTACTCACATCCTCATTAGTCATTCATAATTTCTGATTTAACAGAAATGATACTGAAGTATGCATTTGCCTGAAGATTAAACCCTTGGAGTCAATTTTGGCTGAATAATAGGCTAAAGCGAAACTTCACTGTTTCCCCGATTCATTACAGAAGCTACAGTTTTATATTGTGCCTAGTAGAGTATTTTATCAGCAGTGCAATGGTTATATTTATGACAAATATTTTTTCTTATATATATCTTCTTATCATGTGCTTTAGTTTTTTAATGTATCAAACTTTATTCACTTTGTTTTCAAAAACAGAGTGAATTGGAAAACTTTTCTATAATAAAACTACATGTAACAAAAATTTTAAAAGAAAATATTTTCTTCTACTTTTGCAAATTAAGTATATAAACTCTTTCCAAACATGCACGTTACCAGAATTAATCTCTCATTTAAAATGAGAAGTTTTCAGCCTGTTACAGAACACAGAAGGTTTTTATTTATTTATAGTTGTCCCCAGTATCCATGGGGGATTGGTTCCAGGACCTCCAAGGAGGCCAAAATTCATGGATGCTCAAGTCACACATATAAAATGACCTAGTATTTGCATATATCTTAAACCTATGCTCCCTATACTTTAAATCATTTCTAGAATATAGTACCTAATACTATGTAAAGGCTACATAAATAGTTGTAAATACAAGGTAAATGTTATGTAATTAGTTGCTATAGTGTGGCAAATTCAACCTTTGCTTTTTGGAAATTTCTGGAATTTCCTTTTTCTGAAAGTTTTTAACCTGAGGTAGGTTGAATCCAAGGATGCAGAACTCATAGGTATTGATTTCTGACTCTATTTATTTATTTAGGTGTACTTTGCATGTTGGCACTGGATGCTTTGAATCTGGTCACTTTTTCAATTGCTTGCATACTGATCTTTTGATATCTAAGGTTCAATAATTTTTGGAATAATTTTTAATTGAATAATTATATTCAATCTTTATAACTTCTTAATCATTAAAGATTACTTGATTTTTCTAAAATTAAATTTATTCTATTCTATTTTCTCAAGTTTTCACGAACAGATTCCAAGCCCTACTTTTTTTTTATATACATTTATTTTATTTATTTATTTTTGGCTGCGTTGGGTCTTTGTTGCTGTGTGCAGGCTTTCTCTATTTGCGGCATGCAGGGGCTACTCTCCATTGTGGTGTGTGGGCTTCTCTTGTTGCAGAGCACAGGCTCTAGGTGCGTGGGCTTCAGTAGTTGTGGCGTGTAGGCTCAGTATTTGTGGCTCGCGGGTTCTAGAGCATAGGCTTAGTAGTTGTGGCTCACGGGCTTAGTTGCTCCACGGCATGTGGGATCTTCCCAGATCAGAGCTCAAACCCATGTCCCCTGCATTGGCAGGCGGATTCTTAACCACTGTGCCACCAGGGAAGCCCCCAAGCCCTAATTTTGAATTCTAGAAACTGCATATTTTAAAAAAATATAAAATTTCTTATATTCTTTGAAAGCTCTACTATTCCTCTGAGAATAATCTATATATATCATTTCTATTGCTATCATGATAACTTTGATGATCAGTCGGACCACCTGTAGGAGGCAAGGAGGAAGGATAGCCTTCAAGTTCAATATTTAATAATTATCCCCATGCTAACTAATTAACTAAATCTCTGAGGGAAAATGTTATATAGATTTCTGTGACAAGTAAATAAAGTGAGATTCTGTGACTAAGCATTGATTTGACAGAGATTCAATACAAATTCATCTATCTATACAAATTGACAAGTATCTAAAGCAATCCAATCAATGCAATGCTGGTAAAGAAGAATGTGGAAATGCCAGATGACTATCAACTACAATGCCAGTACTGGCTGTCTAATGACCAGGAAGGAAAATAATTGCTTTCATTTTATTATAGAGATATTCTCATTGAGGTTGAAAATGAATAAACAAGACATTGCTAGTAGTAGTCACTGCAAAAAGTAAAATAGAGAACAGAAAGTAGGGATGTTAAGAAATAAAAACATTAGATATTCAAGCATAGCCCAGGCATCAGCTAAAGTCATAGTTTCTAATATCAAAAAGAAGTAGACAAAAGGTTATGGGTTGTGTTTCAAGCTTGTGGTCTATTGTCTGTGTATCGAGAATAGAATAATGAAATAATGAATGAATTTATGTTACATTAGCATATGAAATTTGACAGCACAGGATGATTACAATATAAATCTACCAATTGGGATTTACTCATAGAGGTAAACTGTAGAAATATGTGTACCAAAAAACGATGGCCAGTGTGGGGTAAAATAGAATCAAGAAGGTACCAAATTACCCAAGGTATTATCAATAGCTTTCACAATTTATCTACTATACATTTTAAAATAAATATACATAAGGTGACCAAACTGATATTGATCTTTCTATCAAAAGAATACCTAGCTGATTTTGAATGGATGAGTTTTTGTTTGTTTAGAAAAAATATGTCTTATATAGTTAATAAAGACCTATTTTTCTTAATACATTATTATCATTTTTTTCTAGTACAATTCTATGTAGTAAAACATGGCATTTCCTTACTGTCTTTTTAATAAACATGTTTTTTTAACTGGGTCAGGGTCATAAATACTGCTTCCAGTGCTTTCATTCAGGACAGTTAAAAGTTGCCTATAGATGGCCCGAGCATCCTCACAAATCTTGGGTATAGAAATGGCCCAGAGACCCCTATACTCTTAAGCAATGGGCTGTATCACTACATGGTAGGTTGACTATAAAATTTATTGTCCAAACGGAGACACTTTTGAAAGTGAAAGGGAGTGCTATTAATAATTACACCAGGACAACAGGCATAAACCACAACTGTCTGGGGCAAACCAGGACATATGGTCATCCTATTATATGGAGACAGTACAATGATGTACGGATGGGATCTTTGAAGCCTAAAATGTAACTTGGTTTGGGATTTTCTCTGAGCTCGAATATCTTGTCTTGTCTATGTGTAAGTTCTGTTTCCTCATAGCTAGGCTATTACAGAGTTTTGTAGGGAAACAAACTCTTTTTTCCCCCATTTTGAAAGAAATATAAGCCAACATCTATGTTAGATGCTGTTTAGATGTGGAGGATAATTTGAAGATGGGATGTATTGCAGTATTGGTAGTTACCTTTACTGCATGGGCTAGTGCTCTTGTGATATTGATAATACGATAAGAGCTTCTGAAGAGCTATGGTTTAAGTCATTTTTCCCAGAATTTATTTGAATGAATTCTTAGTATGATATCAGTTATAATTTTATTAGTTTTGAATTGTATTGAATTATTATAAGAGAGAGTAATTTTTAAAAATATGTTAGGGTTTCCCTGGTGGTGCAGTGGTTGAGAGTCTGCCTGCCAATGCAGGGGACACGGGTTCGAGCCCTGGTCTGGGAAGATCCCACATGCCGCGGAGCAGCTGGGCCCGTGAGCCACAATTACTGAGCCTGCGCGTCTGGAGCCTGTGCTCCTCAGCAAGAGAGGCCACGATAGTGAGAGGCCCGCGCACCGCGATGAAGAGTGGCCCCCACTTGCCACAACTAGAGAAAGCCCTCACACAGAAACGAAGACCCAACACAGCCATAAATAAATACATACATAAAAAAATAAAAAATAAACATCTGATTGTCTAAAAAAAAAAAAAACAAAACCTATTCCTTAAAAATATATATATATATATATGTTAAACTTTATATTGTGGCCAAATTAAACATATAAAGGAAATGTTTATTCTCTACTCAACGGATATGTCTATTAAGCCAATTATTATTCAGTTCTTTTATGAATTACATTTTGACTATTAAATCTGTCAAATTCTGCGAGAGATATACTAAAGTTTCATACTCTAATTTATTCAACACTTTATTGCACTGTTTATTTTTTGTTTTATGTATTTAAACTATCTATTGCTGATATATGATATGAATTTATTATTAATGTGTGTGTATTGAAGGCTGCTTATATCTTCTTCATGAATTGTGATATTTCTCATTAGACAGTGGCACTTTTTATCCTTTTCTGCTGCTTTTAACCTTATAATCTACCTCATTATATATCCATTCTAGCTTTCTTTTATTCTCATTTGCCTGGTATCTCTTTGCCCATCCTTTTATTTTCAATCTTTTTTTACTCGCTGAATTTTACTTGTGTGTATCAGTTTAGATAGGAAAATACTATGTTTCACTCACAATTTAACCCTGACATTTCAGAGACTTAAAAAAAAAAGCAAAAACAAAGTGTATTTTTGTCTCTTACTAAATCCAATGAAGTTTTTTTTCTTTCTTTTTTTCTTTTGACTTTCTATCTCCATTGCCCTCTACCCGATGTTACAATAACTCAGGCTGTTTCAGTCTTGTGGTTCTGCCATCTCAACAGGAGGTGTCTGTAGTCACTGCAGCAGAAGAGAGACTTGGTACCCATGCCTCCCTATTAAACTATTTGGCTCAGAACCCATTGGCTAAAACTAGTCATGTGACCCACTGAACTGCAAGAGGCCTGGGAATGTGGTCTTCCATCACCCAAGAAAAAGAGAACTTAATAATGCTTAATACTTTTAATGTCAATGATAATGGGTTTCTTGAAAATAAAGTACAGCTATTTCTTTTTTTTAAATCTTGAATAGTATCTCTATCTTTTATGCAAGGAGTTCATTCTGTTTATACTTAGTAAAGTGAATGATATACTTGATTTAATGAAGCATTTTTGTTCCCTTTTCCTTCTTATTTTTTGTGGGTCAAGTTGCTATTTTTTCTTTCCTTTTGATCCTTTTTCTTTCATTTTGTTCCTTTTTATTCCATTCATCTTTACTTTTTTCTTTCTCTGTTTTTAGATATAATCAGAAATATGTATTTCTGCTAATATCTGAAAACAAGATACGATCTTCTTCTTCCACAGAGTTTTACCTGGTGTATTAGCTGGCTAGGGCTGCTGTAACAAAGTATCACAAGTTGGGGGGGCTTAAACAACAGAAATTTATTATCTCACAGTTCTGGAGGCTAGAAGTCTGAAATCAAGGTGTTGGCAGCATTGGTTCCTTCTGAAGCTGGGAGGAGAACATTTCTAGACTAGCTTCTGCTGGTTGCTGGCAATCTTTGGCATTCCTTGGCTTGTAGACACATCACTCTGGTCTCTGCCTTCTCTCTGTGTACATCTCTGTGTCAACATTTACCCTCTAAGTATGACCACATCTTAGATGTTACATCTGCAACAACACTGTTTCTTAAAAAAGTCACATTGTGGGGTTAGGACTTAAACATATGAAATTTGGGGAAATACAGTTCAATTCATAGTACTTGTTTTCCACCTGTTTTATTTTCCTGTTATCCCTCAACCACACCAACAAAAAAAGCTCTGTAGAAAACTTTTACTTTCCCTCCTTCCCCCTGCCTATAATTGCTATCTTTGCTTGAGATAGGTTAGAGCTGTTCATTGTATAGCCTTTATCATTAAGAATGCTTATTTAGTATTTATATTATACATTTTCAGTAATACCCTTATATAGTTAGATTTAATATTTGATATAAAATATAGAGAGACATAATCATGTATGTAATAAATGTATAATTATAAATGTCAGTGTTCTTTTCTCACTGCTATATCCTTTATGCTTCATTGTCCCTTACATCAATGTCTCTCATTGGGTTCACTTGTAAATTGGTTAGATTTTCTTTTTTTCTGCCTGCATTTCTTTATACGGAGCTTGTAGGTGAATACCTGAATTCTTACATATCCTCAAACATTTTACTTTGATCCCAAAAGATGAATGATGTGTTAATTAGTGTCATGTGCATCTTGTTTTTCTTCTTGGAATCTTGTAAGATTTCTTTACCCTTAGGGTTTTGGAATGTTGCTACTACATGCCTTAGGAGGTTACCTGTTCTCCTTCACACCCGGAAGTTAGCGAGCCAATCAATTTGAAGACTCAGGACATTCTTTATTTCAGGGAAATTTTCTTCAAAGACTATTTTAGGCTATTGCCTTTCTGTTATCTCTTTTTTTTTTCCTCTCTCTGAATTCCTGTTGTTCTAATGGATGGGCTTGTTTTGTGTAGGTCTTAGCCTATCAACTGTGATGCTATTGTCTAGGATTGCCTGGGGCACTCACCTGAACTCCTGTGGCTTGTGGTGAGCACTGTTGAATGATGTGGCTGGACCGATTCCTGTGGTTCTTACTATGATTGCAAGACACACCTCAGCAACAAACATCAGGGAATCTTGAAAAAAAAAAATTTATCACTCAAAGGTTCCAGAAGATGTACAGCATGCCCAAGAGGCACATAGGGGAGGTTGTAGGGAGAGAGAGAGAGAGGGAGAGAGAGATTGGACCTGAAGTTCTGCTTTTATTGGGGTAGGAGAGTGGGGCATCCAGTGTATGGAGGGTTCATTCTTTATTGGTGAATTTTAAACGTAAGAGCGGGAAATAGGGTGTGGGAAGGGAAAATTGGGCTCACGGGGCAGTCAGTTTTCTAGGTTACCCAGGGCTTTCTAAAAGGGGAATTCATGGATTGGGAGGCCTGGCTTCTCATATAATTGTGTAGCTAGTAGCTGCATCATACATCTGGCAATATGTTTATTCAAGGTGAATGCCTTTGGAATGAATGCCTCAGCAGTCAGAAAGCTCAATGTCAGGCACTTAACATTGTAGGCCTCCCAGGTCTACCTTTCAAGTCTTATATCTTTTCCCTTATGATTTTCCTCCCTTTATAATTTTTCTCTGAGCACTGGGAAGTTTATCACATGTGAGAACTCATAAGTGATCATTCTTTCCTTCAAATCATCTACTGAGTCATTTAATTTAAATAATTTTAATATTTTCATTCATATTTTCCCCAAATCCTCCATCATTTCTGTTTCACTGGGTGTGTGTTCTGATTGTCTTTCCTCTCTTCAGCTGCTGGGGCTCCTTAGATGAACTGCTATTTTTATTTTTTGGCTTCCGAGTGCTCAAGTTGTATCAACCATGTTTCTAGCTTCTGTAAACTTGATGTTTTAACATCTGCCCTACATGCCTAGGCCAGACGTGCCTTGTTCTGGACAACTTGAAAATATGCCAGAGTCGCTTTGTCTTGGCCTCCTGCCTCTCTCATCACCCGTCCTCCTTGGGAGGGGTCCTACTTCCAGGCACGCTTTCCTTTTCTTCTGTTTTTTTAAAATTTTATTGGCATCGAGTTGATTTACAATGTTGTTTTAGTTTCAGGTGCACAACAAAGTGATTCAGTTATACATATACATATATTCATTCCTTTTCAGATTCTTTTCTTATATAATCACAGAGCATTGCAGAGAGCTCCCTGTGCTGTACAGTAGATCCTTGTTGGTTATCCACCTTATATATCGTAGTGTGTGCATGTTAATCCCAAACTGCTGATTTATCCAGGCGTTTTTTTCAAATACAAACCAACCATTCCAGAGCCCACCTCTGTTATTAGCTCTCACACCCTGGACCACAACACACTTGCCCTAATCACCCCAGGGCCAGGTACCCGACAACTGGGAACAGCCTTAAGCCCCGGAGCCCACTGAAATCATTCAAACCAGCCAGTCTTGCAACTTTTTTTTTTTTTTTTTTTTTTTTAAGATTTCTTTATTGACTGATTGATTGCTATGTTGGGTCTTCGTTTTTGTGCTATGGCTTTCTCCAGTTGTGGCAAGTGGGGGCCACTCTTCATCGCGGTGCGCGGGCCTCTCACTATTGTGGCCTCTCTTGTTGCGGAGCACAGGCTCCAGACGCGCAGGCTCAGTAGTTGTGGCTCACGGGCCTAGTTGCTCCGCGGCATGTGGGATCTTCCCAGACCAGGGCTCGAACCCGTGTTTCCTGCATTAGCAGGCAGATTCTCAACCACTGCGCCACCAGGGAAGCCCAAACCAGCCAGTCTTAAGCCTGCTTACCCTGTCTCATCCATCCCTTCCCAAGGAAACTATAACAAAGGCACTTGCCCAAAGTACCCCCACCTCCCTCTGCCTTCCGACTGACTCCAGTGCTTTCCCTGTGTGCCCCCCTCGTCTTGGGAAAGGGGGATGCCCTTTCCTCTTGGGAATTGTGAGTAGTAAACTATCTTTAAATATCAATTATCTCTCAGGAATTCCCTGGTGGTCCAGTGGTTAGGACTCTGTGCTTTCACTGCTGGGGCTGGGTTCAATCCCTGGTTGGGGAACTAAGACCCCGCAAGAAGCGCAGTGCGGCACCCCCGCAAAATCAATTATCTCCTGCTCTGTTGGCTTTACTACACCTCAGATTTTCTATTAATACACCATATTTTGAAACACAGGTCTAGATGTTGTAGTTTACCACGCATGGCGGACATTAGCCCATCCATCCATCCCCTGCCAAGGCACCGTACTCTCTCCCAGTCTCGGAAGAGAGGAAACATCAGTACATCCATTCAGTTCTCAATCTCCTTTTGTGGTCTGTTGTCCTGATGCTTTCTCAGGGTCCCTGTTGCCTTGCCTCTAGGCATTTACAGCTCTCCAAGAGCCACACTGTCTCCAGGGTCTGCTACTCTCGGAATTGTCTCCCAAATTTTAGCACTGTTTGTCCTGGGCTTGTCCGGGCTTCTACACAAAGACCTGTATCAGGAACTCTCCATGTGCGTCATCAGTGCCACTGGGAATCACCCAGTGCTTTGGCTTGGCTGAGAGAGGCAAACAGTTTAGGATTGTGGGTGGAGAGACAGTCACATATAGGGTGCTACTTGGATTCTGGAGTCACGCTGACTAGGTTCCAATTCTAGCTGTGCCACTTATTAACTGTACAGCTTTACTCATGTAACTTAACCTCTCTATGCCTCAGTTTTCTCATTCGGAAAATAGATATGGTGATAATAGTACCTACTTCCTAAGTTTGTTACATGAGTTATTACATCTAAAGCACCATGTAGGCATTAGCTGTCACTGTTATTATTCTTTAATGTAGTCACCCCTTTCCTAATGAAACAGAAGGAATTAACAAAAAGGACACTTTCTGGCCTCGTGATGATTTTTGACTCTAACAGAACTGTAAACATCTACTGAGCAGACCTAAGGAAATGAAGAATCAGGATAACAAGTTTCTACCATCATAATCACCATATTTCAAAGGATTTGTATGTACATGACTGTGTATGACTTGGAGATATAAACCAAAATCTCAAATTCTTTGTTTGTTTCTGTATTTGAAAATTAAGTACATTTGTTCTGAAGGTAGATACATTGTTTTTAAATGAGCAAAGGGCATGAATAAACCTTGTGAAGAAGAATAAAAAGAAAATATAAATGACTAATAAAATAATGTTGAACGTCAGCTAAGTTTTGGGGACTTGGGAATCCAGGCAGGACTTGGATTTTGGTGGATTATATAGATAATAAATGCTTAGAAAATATGAAATAGATAAGTATAAAGAAGAGAATACAGAAAATCAGTTATCCCACTATGTAGAAATAACTACTGTTAGCATTTTAATCAATTACCTTCTCATTTTTTTCTATTTACTTGTTTCATACATTTTATATGGTGATATATACAAAATCTTTTGAAATACATTTTTTGCAACTAAAATGGTACCATGAACATATTTTATACCATTAAATATTTAATGGTATAAAATTTAAAAAATATTTAAATTTATTATTTCTTTGTTTGTGTTTAACAAAACATATTTAGCTATTGTCCTATTGATGCATACTTATTATTTCCAAATTTTCATTAGTTAAAATAATACTGAGATTGACATCTTTACATTTTTAACTTTCTTTTTCAAACTTTATTTGCAAGTATGAGAAACCATCTTGAGCTTGCCTGAGGCCAAAGAAGGAGGGAGAGTGGTAGAAGAATTTATTGAAAGTGTGTGGGTTATCTAAGATTCACAAAATTAAAGTTAAAATAATGGCTATCACTTTTTACCCTGTCAAGTTGAAATTGCTCCTTTTCCCAAATTATAAAATTTAACATTAGCAAGGGTGTGATAAAAGAGATAACCTCAGTGAGTGTTGGGGTGGGAGAGAGGTGCTCAGAGGACAGGTTTTCTGCAAAACAAATTGGCAATAATTTGAAGAGGCTTCAGAAATAATATTCTTTGATGAAGTAATTTTATGCTACTAATCTACATTCTATGGAAGTAAGCAGATGGAGTCAAATATTTCTGTTCAACAAATTATAGTGAATTTTGGGGAGAGCTGTCTGTCTAGACCTCTCCATTCTGCCTCTCTTCATTTAGAATTGCCTATCATGCTTATAGGAGGGTTTCCAGCATCCTGAAAATCTCTACATCACCTTGCCTCTCCTATGTAGGTTAGTTGTCCAAGGTGGGCATTTAATGGAAACTGGATCAGAGACTTCCCAAGGATTTGTCATATTGAAGTGAGAGACATGGTGTTGGCAGCAGAATCATATTAAGAGCAACACCCTAAATGCAAAGGTCCATGGGATCCTTCCACCAACAACCCAAGGCCTGCCTGGGTTTCCATGGTCCCCAAAGCTTAGTTGAGGTTCAACATTATTTCATTAGCTGTTCTATTCTTTTAAAAAAATTCTTCTTCACAATGTTTATTCATGTCCTTTGCTCATGTAAAATTATATGTTTGCCTTTAAAAATGTATTTAATTTGTAAGAACAGAAGCAAACAAAAGTTTGGGATTTAGATTTATATATCCAAGTCACACACAGCTATGTACTTTCAAATCCTTTCGACTATGGTGATTATTATGGTAGAAACTTATCCTGATTCTTTCATTTCCTTAGGTCTGCTCAGGATGTTTACAGTCCTGTTAGAGTCAAAAATTGTCGTTAGGCCAAAAAATGTTCTCTTTGTTAGTTCCTTTTGTTTCATTAGGAAAAGTGTGACTACATTATAGAATAATATCAGTAATAGCTAACATCTACATAGTACTTTAGATGTAATAACTCATACATCAAGCCTTTGAAGTAGGTACTATTATTATAATTGCCATATTTGTTTTACAAATGAGGCAACTGAGGCACAGAGGGTAAAATGACATGACTAAAGTTATACAGTTAATAAATAGCACAGCTAGGATTTGAACCTAGTTCATGTGGCTGCAGAGTCCAAACTCTTAATTCCTAAGCCATGTGGCTTCTCACAATTAAATAAATTTGCTCATGTAAGAAGTATTATACTTTTCATATGCCTAGCATCCTATTAAGCGTAGTTTAATATATTGACTATTAAACAGAAAATCAATCAATATATTTTTCTCTTTGAGAATATAAAATTAAGAATATTTTACAATAAAAATTCAAAAGTTATCATCTGCTGAGGAGTTTTATTTCCTTGGCTAAGGATAACTATGAGGCAATGTCACAGAGCAACAGCCCAGGTTTTTCTCAGCCGTGTGATTTTTTTACAAGTAACTTAAACAATAAGTCAGATTTATTACCTGCAAGATAAATATATCTACCTTATTGGCTTTCTTAAGTTATTGGGGATATTAGATGAGATAGTTCATGAAAAGGTTTTGTAATTTATGATATCTTATAAAATTTAAGTTTGTATTATTATTAACGTATTTTGTGCCATGAGGGAGGAAATTATATATTCTTATTGATTTGGGAAAAAGTTTTAAAAATCGATTTTAGGATTAGCAATATCCCTTCTATTGGGAAATGATGCAAAAATATGTCAGGACTAGGAGGAAAAGAGTTCAGGGGATCAACATAAAATATGGTCAACACCATAAAAGTATGGTTCGTATTTACTCGGCTCATCAGAAACTGTGTTGAAAAGTCAATGAATGTAAAAGAAACAGAAGATGTTGGAAGAACTTCTTTTTGTATGTTTGGAGATGTTCTATGTCCTGTCTATATTTTCAGGGCCACTTTGGGATCCATATGCATAAATGAAGACAGAAGATTTCATTTAGAGTGGAATCTTTTATGACTCACAAAACCTTGCCCTGCTTAAGAATAAATTAAGAGAAAGTACTTCTTTTGGCAGTTTTGAATATTTTAATAGAGTAAAAATATGTGCTAATTATCTGTTCTGTTTCATTATCTGTGGCATATTTTAATTTTAAGCATCTTTTTTTCCTCCTATCCCCAAATTTCCATCAACTGCATTTTTTTTTTGGAATGTAGATTAATTGGATGCTCTTCGGTCCTTATCCTCTTCACTCTTTTGCAACATTGGGCACTCTTGATCATTATCTGTTTAAACTTCTCTTCTTTCATGGATTCTGCTTCCTTCTGAGATTCCTTCTGTTTTTCTCACTGGCTCTTCTTCCACACACACCTTAAAAACTGAGATGCCCCTTAGCTACATAATCATCCTTCTGGTTACTTGCTCTGGATGATCTTATAAGTGGTCATCAATTCCAATCACAGGATTTCCTGAAAATACATAGCCCAAGATCAACTCTCCTATAGTCCCCTAGTCCCATATTCCTATCTGCCTTCTTCATAAACCCCTCTGCATATTCCAAGGACATCTTAAACTTAACATGCCTCAGCTGGAACTCATTACCAGTTGAGCACACTTCTTTAGCTTTCCACATTTCTTAGTGTTGATAATGGTACCACATAACCATCTAAATTCAAAAGCTTGGCATTCTCTCAGATCCTTCATTATTCCTTACATCCATATCCTATCACACCCCAATGTTAGTCTGCTTTCAAATACTTGTCAAAGACTGTCTCCAGCTCTAGGTTACCATATTAGTATGGGTCCCATCCTCTCTCATAGGAACAAATAACTTTCTAACTGGTCTTTGAGATTTGGGATTTGTCTCTGCCACCATCTCCATCCACACTGTCATTAGAGTGATTTTACTAAAACACAGTGTTGATTTACAGTTTCTTTATTCCAAAAACTTCCATTGATTTTCAGCTGGATAGAGCAGGCAAACATATATGAGGCTCTTCATATAGATGTCCCTTTCCAACTTGACCTACTTCCTCACTCTAACTTAATATAGTATATATGTAATACAAATTTAAGTTTGCATTATTATTAATGTATTTTGTGCCATGAGGGAGGAAATTATTCTCATTGATTTGGGGAAAAGGTTTTAAAATTGATTTTAGAATAAGCAATATCCCTTCTAGTGGGAAATGACACAAAAGTATGTCAGGACTAGAAGGAAAATAGTTCAGGGGATCAATACTGATTTACTTCTCCTTCCCTCAACCTGCCTGGTGCATTTATGTAGGGTCTTCCTCTGCCTGTGATTTCTCCATCCCTATTCCCTGCCTGGTCAACTCATACCTGGTCATTAAGACCTAATTGGAATGTTATTTTCTTGGCGATTTGCCTAAGCAGTCAGGTACTTTCTCAATTCTGCTACTATAACACTCTAAAAATGATATTAGTAGGGCTGCTTTCCTGTTAATTCTCCATATTATTTATTTGTGTGACTTTCTCTTGCTCCTCTAGCATATTAGCTTTCTGAGGGTCTCAAAACCCTCTCTTTTTTTTTTTTTTCTACCTTGCCTTTCTTTCCTTATTGCTCACTAATAGGTGTTCGGTAAATGCTGGTTTAATACGAATAAACGAAGGAAAGAGGAAATAAATGTATTGTAAAAAAATGTATTTACCAATTGTGGGTAAATATATTTGTAATACATTATATAATTTCTCCCTGCAATGCATTTTGCTCTATTTCTTTCTTTTCTTATTTGATAGAATTGCATGTATTTTTTTCTGTGTATGGAAGTTTTCAATAAAATTTCAACATTAAAAGAAAAATATATAAAACAAATGTATCAATACATTGAGATTAGTAGATATTTTGGGCATAGTTTGCAGTAAGCATTCTTAATTAATTTATTTTCTACTTAAATACTCAGTAAAAGAGATGTTATTGTACTGATGGAAACCATTCACATGGTAAACTAGGTGAGGCATTGTTTTAAATGATTCAGGATGTCTTCTATTTATTTTTCTAAAGATTTTTTTTTTTTTTTTTTTTTTTTGCTTAAAACTTTTAATCAAATAGATGATCCATGTTTTTTTGTTGAAAAAAAAAGAAAGATCCAAATTTTTCTTGTCTGTTCTCTGTATAGTCCACAGTGAACTCACGGGTAAAATCTAAACATCCTGATGACATGCTAATTGTGTTCTAAAAATAGTTTCCATAACTACTGAGAACTTTAGTTCTAAAGATCAAATGACATCTTTAAGAGTGGTTTATTATTTTTTTAAAGCATTGTTGAAAATGATTCTTTCATTTTTCTGAATTAGCCCTATTTTATTTTTATTGACTTTTGGTCAGCAGGATTCTACCTGGTTCTTTTTAATTTACACTGTACAGAGACCTCACCTTCAGTGACTCTTCCTCTCTCACTCTAGTATGAAAGTTCAGCAAATGCAAAATCTGGATTTGACAGGCAACTGATAATTATTTGCAGTTATAGAAGTTTCTTAATTACAAACCTATTTCTAAGCAGTCATAGTGTTGAATAATTAGAATCTGACATGAAATGAACTAGACTCAAGAATCAACCTGCCATATAAAAGCACTCATTTAACCTCTCTGAAGCTCAGTTTCTTCATCTGTCAAATAGACATTTCACAGAGTTTATTTAAATACAATGAAGTTTTCAATAGTGAAACACTAGGCAATTCAATCTGTTTTTATTTGTGTTGTGCCCATTACAGTAGAATTACCAAACTGTAGATTGTCATCCTTGGTAAAGTTATATGTACATTTTTATTATTCTCCTAGCGTATATTTTAAAAAGAGAAATGTGGAATATATAGACTTGAAGACATGTAGTCCAAAACTTACAGTAAGTTCCATTAAAAAGTGACCCATTAGGGAAAAAAATAAGGAGAGAATGAGCTTATGCAGTATTTTACCTACTTCAATGCATATTCAACAAACATTTATTGAACATTTATCTTTGTGCATAAATATTCTGTACTGAGTTGTGTAGAATACAAGATTTTCTAGGATAAATGGGTTCTCACCTTCTAGAAATGTGAAATTCCATAAAAAAATCATCATCCATTGATTGTTTGAATCCTTAATTCAAAAGTCACCTTTTCTCATCCAGCATTTATCTGCCATGCACTTGTTTGAGTGCTCAAATTCAGTCGAAAGACCAGTACTTTTAATATATCTAAAATCTATTTTTCACTACAGTTAAACAATTATAAAACAATAATTATAGAAATGCAAGCATTAAGATAAAATGCAACAAATGACTTTCTGGTAAATTTGCAGTAGATATGTTCTTTCAGGCACTTAGAGAGTTGGTATTGATCGTTTCTAAACTCATATTTTTTTTCACAGTGTACCCTTTGCAAAAACACATTTCTGTTGGGACTTTTCCACTCTTTACCTTTGTGGGAGTTGTCAAACAACCGAAAAATAAGACATAAGAATCATATAAATGCAATTTTATTATTTTACTGTCCCACATCGGGTCCTGATGGAAGTTTGCAATGGGCTGTGTTGCAGGAGAGGGAAACTGGATGTTTTATGATGGTCAGTGCACAACCCTGTTCTTTGCTCTGGAGGAGACACTATCTCTATCCTCTGGGGCTGGAAACACACTTGCACTTTACTTTAGAGGAAGATACTATCTTTGTCTTTCAAGGCTGTTTGCTATACAAATATTTCTGAGAAGAGAGTTTTGAATATATGGTAGTGAATACCTCGCCAAGATGTGCAAAAACATGACAGACCACTGGAGAACTGGCTCTCCATAGCTTTCTGTTGAATTTAGGCAAAATACATAAGTGCAAAACCTCCAATATTTATTGAGAATCTACTCTATAAAACTTAGTATTTGACACTGAATGATACACAGTGATGGGGAAACCATGGTCCACATCCTCAAGGAGTTAAAGGATGTGCGTACACACACAGATACTATAAAGCACAGTGGTGTAAGTGCTCTGTTTAAGGCAATTCACAGAGAACTTATTAGCGCTTGATAACATAGATACTGGAATCCCTATAGCACAGTAGGTAAGAGTTGAGGCTGAACTGCTTGATTTTAAACCTAAATCCCACCAATGAGCATCTCACATGCAGTATTTACCCTCCCTGTCTTCAGTCCTCATTGGTGAAGCTTATATTAGTACCTACTTCACAGGGTAGTTGGGGAAATTGAATGATTAACTATAGAAAAAATCCCAGAATAGTTTCTAAAACATGCTATCTGTTGAAAAAAATTTAGCTCTATGGCATAGAACCTCTATCACTTTTTATCATTGTGACCTTAAAAAAACTTACTTAACTTCCTGAGTCACATTTTTTTCACTTATAAAGTGGGAGTAGTATTATCTCATTGATTGTCAGTCATCAATTAAAAATGTAATGAACATCTTAATAAAGACTTAAAACTGGTAGCTGCTATTATGAATAAAAGGACATATACTATATATAATTCAAGGGACAGATTTGGCTTTCTTCTTTTTACCTTTTAAATTTCTTCCTCTGATTCACAGCCGGTAGAATAATGCAACAGGGACAGGGCAGGGGTGGGGGGAGAAGGGAAAACATACCAGAAGTCAAGACCTTGTTCTGTTCTTGATTTTGTCATGAATTAATTTATTCACAAAATATATCGAGTGACCAATGCTTGGCAAAAGTTAAACATGGCAGGGTCCCTCGCCTTTAAAAAACTCCCAGTAGTGGCTCAAGTCACTTGCATTCTCCTGTGTAGCCAGAGGTGTGTTTTGAGAAAACTTAGAGTCTGAGGCATAGGTTGGATTGATCAAGAGAAGCCATGCAGGGAAGGATCTAAACACATTTAAAAAGTTAACCCTAACTCCATAGGTCCTGTGAAGCTATTAATGATCTTTCTTTAAAAAAATTTTTTTATTGAAATATAGTTGATTTACAATGTTGTGTTAGTTTCGGGTGTACAGCAAAGTGATTCAGTTATACATACATAACTGAATATATGTATATATTCTTTTCCCTTGTAAGTTATTACAAAATATTGAGTAGAGTTTCCTGTGCTATACAGTAGATCCTTGTTGGTTATCTATTTGCCATTGATCAAAGCTGGACAAGAGCAGGACACTTAGAGAAAAACCACACTCAATATGGTGATCCTGGAGACAAAACTGACCCCACCCTTTTGCATTATATTAACAAGTAAAGAGAAGTGCTCTGAACTTAAAAGCAATAGAAGGGATCATCCCACCACACTGTTTCTTCCTTATCCTTAGTTGTTGATAGGACTAGAAATACCTGAATAAGGCCCTAAAGTAGAAATGCTGACCATTGAGTTAGGCAAAAGACAAGTCTTTGGGGTTAAACTCAAACTCTCTCTCTTTCAGTAGCTCAGTGATGGGCAGGTAGGGTGTGGTCAAGGATTAGAAGAGAATGGCCTTGATGTTTATGGGATAATTTAATCACACCCCTACCCCTGCCTCACCCCCAGGCCATGAGGACCTGCAGTGATTCTATTTCACCATTTAATGTTAAAAATGCTGCTCTGTGGGACTCCCCTGGTGGGGCAGTGGTTAAGAATCTGCCTGCCAATGCAGAGGACAAGGGTTCAAGCCCTGATCTGGGAAGATCCCACATGCTGCGGAGCAACTAAGCCCTTGTGCCACAACTACTAAGCCTGCATGCCACAACTACTGAAACCCACGTGCCTAGAGCCCGTGATCCACAACAAGAGAAGCCACCGCAACGAAGAGTATCCCCCTTTCGCCCCATCTAGAGAAAGACGGTGTGCAGCAATGGAGACCCAAAGCAGCCAAAAACAAACAAACAAACAAAAAAATAAATAAATAAATTTATTTAAATAAAATGCTGCTCTGTGGAAGCTTATTTCTTAACACGTGAGATTTTTTTTTTCAAATGTTTACCTGACTTTGCAGTGTTTAGCGCATTTAGGTATTGAATTGGCAGATACGTGCATTTTATTGTAATGCTGTTTACGCCAGTCCCCAAACTCTAGCAAAAAATATTCTCATTAACTGCTATTACCTTCATCCAACATGTAACCTCTCAGCAAAGCTCTTACTCCCTAGGCAAGCCCATCCTCGGCCCCCGCACTTCAAGCAAGTGCATAAGCACCAGCTGTCAACGGTGCTTTCAATCCAGCTGTCAAGCCAGGTGTGGTAGGCGCTGTGCTGTGCTCTGATGTTAATGATGGATTAATTAAGCCGGTGTGTGTGTGCAGGCAGTGGAATCTGGAGAGCGGGCTGTGCGCTGCTTCTGGCTGGGGTTTCACGGCAGTCTTCAGTGTACTCCTTGGGGGTTTCCCCTCTACTTGCCAACAGGTCTGTACACTCAGCTTCAAAAGCAAACAATCAGCTTATCTGAATTAAAAACAAAGAACCCCATGACTAATTCACCAAAGCTCATGATCTTGACAGAGAAAGCACAGCTCTTATTGACAAGTCATGAAAGGAGGTGGACAGAGGTACTCTTTTTCTCCTCACTCTTGCGGAGTAGACTAATCTGTAAGTACATTGCTTATACATCATAAACCAGTGATATGGTATGATGTTCATAGCTCATAAGATTATAGGATTTTGCAATATTTATTTTTATTTTTTTTAAAAAATTTTAAATTGAAGTTTAGTTGATTTACAATGTTGTGTTAATTTCAGGTGTACAGCAAAGTGATTCCATTATGTATATATATATTCTTTTTCAGATTCTTTTCCCTTATAGGTTACTACAAAATATTGAGTATAGTTTCCTATGCTATACAGTAGGTCCTTGTTGGTTATCTATTTTATATGGTAGTGTATATATGTTAATCCCAAACTCCTAATTTATCCCTCATACCCCTTTCTCCTTTGGTAACCATAAGTTTGTTTTCTGTCTGTGGGTCTATTTCTGTTTTGTATATACGTTCATTTGTATCGTTTTTTTTTAGATTCCATATATAAGTGATAGTGTATGATATTTGTCTTTGTCTAGTTTACTTCATTTAGTATGATAATCTCTAGGTCCATCCATGTTGCTGCAAGTGGCATTATTTCATTCTTTTTTATGGCTGAGTAATATTCCACTATATATATATATATATATATATATATATATATATATATATACCACATCTTCTTTATCCATTCATTTGTCAATGGGCATTTAGTTTGCTTTCATGTCTTGGCTATTGTAAATAGTGCTGCAATGAACATTGGGGTGCATGTATCTTTTTGAATTATGGTTTTCTCCAGATATATGCCCAGGAGTAGGATTACAGGATCATATGGTAGCTTTATTTTTAGCTTTTTAAGGAAACTCCATACTCTTCTCCATAGTGGCTGTACCAATATTTAAATATTTCCTATAAACATTTTTTTTTTGGTATTTTTGCAGAATAACCTTGTTGACAATGTTGTTGCTCTTTGGAACTGTTCTGCCTCCATATTAGTTGCCTCTTTATCATCAGTTAGGTTGCTTCTCTAATATGTGCCTTTATGCTACAGAGTTTTAAGCTACTGCCTCCATGTTGCTCATGGGCAGTGTCTTACCCGTTAACACCTTGCTTAGGACCTGGGGACCTGTTGCCCAAGGTGTCAAAGGCTTTGATCCCAGATTATACTCCATTGTATCTTGGATGAAAATTGTAGGTCTTCATCTTTTTTAGATAGAATAACAGCAATGTTAACAATAGCAATAAGAATAACTACAATTAATTGAGCTCTTTTTATGAAACGTAATCTCATAATATCTTTACTAATCCATTTCACAGAACTTAAAATTTAGAGAGAGTAAAAGACTTGCTCAGAGTTGTATAGCTTATAGGGAAGAATGGAATACATTCTGAGAGAATGGATTTTGAAGAATCAATAGGGATTTATTAGGGAGGAAAAGGTGAAGCCAGAAGGAAACAATCCTAGGATGTGGGCAACCCAGAAGCACAATGCCTAACATGGGCATGACTTAACAGGCACAATGCCTGTTAGGAAACCGTAGAACTTGGTACCACTGCAGCACACATATCTTGAGTAGAGAGGCAGCATGGGGGTGGATTGATAAATGCCATGATAAAAAGTTTGAACTTGACTTTATTCTTCTCTCAAAGAGGAACTGGTGAAAAGAGGAAATCAGTTTAGTTTTAAGAAGATAATGGCAATAAAGAGGATGCATTGGGGTGAGAGTGTCTGATAAGGGAATACAATTAAGGAGTTGTATCATTGATGAATATGCCTTATGGGGTGCAGAAAGCAAAGCACAATGGTGGGTAATGTATACTCATTGTCCTACAGTCTGCTCTAGGAAGCTGCTCGACTAGAAAAATGTCAGACAACTGAGCACACAAGTACTTGCCTCTAAATAATAATAATAGCTAGCATCTTAGTGGCTAGTGCATGCCAGGCACTAAGTTCTTTACAGGTATTAACTCATTAATCCTCACAACAAGCCTATGGAGTACACACAATGAAGTGGAGGAACCAGGTGATGAATCCATGGAAGGTAGTTTCCAGATTTGCTGTCTTGACAACAGAATAAGATGGTATTTTAGATAGATATTTTATTTTATTTCATTTTCTTTATTAGCTATTGTAGTGTACCACCCAGGAACATTTACAGTGCAAATTTAGATTTCATATCTATCATTGTCAGTAACAAGGTGTCCTATTTTGTTGGGGGAACTCTCTGAAGAGATGTCGGAGAATTCTGGAGACTGCACTTTTTTGCAGAATTTTGATATTTGAGGAATGACAATTAGATCATATTACATCTGGATATCAGGGAAATATTTTATACACTACCTTACAAGTTCTCACCAGAAAAATTAATTCTGAATGACTTGAATGTGCACTACTGTCAAATGGATTTAAAACAGAGCGAAGGGACCCTAAGCAAAGGGTAATGATAGCAATAATAATGATAAATGGCGATGCATTAGGTTAGGAATAGGGTGCACAGTTGGCTGCTTTTATTTAAGATGTCTTGGTAATGTTAAGGCTGCAAAAAACATTAATAAATGAGTATGTAGTGTTGTAATCTGAAATCTTTTTGCAGAGATCTTGGTGCTTCTCAATGTGATTATTTGTTGCTATTATTATTTAATTAAAGCTAACAAAATCACATCGATTAGCCTGCATGAGAGCTTAAGGATCACAAATATCTCAAGAACTAGTCTGGTTGTTTGTTTATTGTTAGGCGAGCCAAGACCATGCAACTACCAAAGTGAACACATTCTGAGTTTTCAAGGTGAAGGAAAAAGAAAAATCTAAATGGACTTTAGTTTCAGCCAGTGATATTAATTTTTTTGCTACATCATTACTACTGGAATGCCCCAAATAGAGTCACAACCTATGTTAACCAGCTCGTGCATATGAAATAGTAATAGCAGACCCATGAAAGTGAATTTTAAAACAAAACTATATTCATTTTTAAAACAGAAGATTGACTGGAAAATAATTTTAGTGTGTATATGCAAATTGTCTTAGCTATGACTTCATAATTTGTAATGGTATTCAGCTTGACAATGTTTACACTTGTTAATGACTTCCTTTATGAGTGATAATTGATCTACTTCATTATCATATTAAATCCCTGATCATATACCATTAGGGTTGATGTAATAAATGATCTGTGTGATTTTTTAGTGTAATGAACTAATTAGACTAATTTAAATCAATACGTGTGCCAATATTATACTTTGAATCCAAATGCTCCTTCTTACTCTGCTGGCTGAAAATCAGCAACTCAGTAAAAAGGATCTAATGCTGATTTATGAGCACTTGAGGAACATGAGGCAGAATAAATTGCTTGTGGTAGTAGAGACAGCATTAGTGAAGTATAAGATACTAAGTGCATTGTAAGGTCAACAATAAGGGTGTATTTACACATGTAGTTATATGGCACCTTAAACCTCCTCTTAATATATCAGAACATCTCAGAAAAATTATTTGGTTTAAATGCCAGTGCAATTCTTCTGCACTTGTTCGGAAATAACATTGCAAAAATACAAGCATTTCAATTAGGTAATCAGTCTACAATATGATGAAAATATGCATATTCAGTTTGATAAATGTTTTTCAACTCCATTTATGTTCTGTTAGAGTGAAGGAAACATATTCTAAAGCTGAGGTTAAAATAAAAGTCAGTGTGAAAAAGAAAAAGAAGTCAGTGTGTAACTCTACAACTTTCAATTGTCCATTTTTCATTCAGAAATCTATGGAAATTATAAATGATAATTTTAGAGAACCTATAGATAAATTCTTCAAAACTAAGTTCCTATGTCATACTCTGGGGAAGACCTCCCTGACTCTTAAGACTATAACATATCCCTCACTTAAATGTTCACCCAAATGCTTCTTCTTTTTTTGTTATTTATCAAAATTTCAATTGTATGATTGACTGGTTAGTGAAGATTGAATTTCTGGGCTGTAACTTCCTCAAGGACAGGGATCACATCTCTGATTCTTCCTTAGATGGGTCTAACACAGTGCCTTGCTCCCAGAAAGCAAAATCTCTTTCTTTAACTTTCTTTTAAATACATGTCAGTTTCTTTGTTATTTCTAAAGTTTAAGTAAATTTTAGATTATTTTAATGGAAGCTAAATATTGTACCTCAATAGCCAATAGATAGCTCCAAAACAAACAAATACAAAAAACTTCCCAATTAAAATCAGATAGCTTATATCACAGAGCTATATTCAATATCCTGTAATAAACCATAAGGAAAAGAATCTGAAAAAGAATATATCTATACATATATATATATACATATGCATATACATATATATAAAATTGAATCACTTTGCTGTACACCAGAAACTAACACAACATTGTAAATCAACTATATTTCAACAAATCAATAAACAAAAAATTCCCTTCTGAATCAAAAAAAAAATTGGATAGCCTTATTTTCTGCACAGTCTGGCACACGTCTTCCATGTATTTCCCTTTAGAGCCAGCGAGAGTTGTAGACAGAAAAGGAAGCTGAATTGGAATGTGGAACTTTGGGCTTATTCATTAGATGCCAAATTAATGTTTATTCTTTTTTTTTTTTTTTTTTTCTCTGACTTGGCATAAGGGCTTACAGCTATTGCCAACAAATGCAACCAGTATGCATTATCTTTGTATACTTCTTAAAGACTTTCCTGTCAGGTTTGGTTTACCTGTATCTTATGATGATCCAAGTATAGGTAGGCATTGAATATGAAAGTTTGACTTTGGGAATAACCTTTAGTGATTGACTGTGAGGCAACATGAAAGAGACTCTCAAGACATTTTCTCCAGCCCATTCAGAACCTGTTTCTCTTATTTCTCATTTCTTCACATTCCTCATGGGCTTCTGCTCATCATTTGTGCATTCATTCATACAAAAATAAACTCTTGAGAGTTTATGCAGGTGTTTATGCAAGACACTGTCCTTGCTTCTCTGGTAAAGAACGTAGGGTTCCTGGTGCAAAACTATTTCTCGTCTAGGAAGAAAGCTAAGACGTGTACATAAAGAATTCTCTTTTTTTTTTTTAATTGTTTAATTTAATTTTATTTATTTTTTTATACAGCAGGTTCTTATTAGTTATCTATTTTATACATATTGATATATATATGTCAATCCTAATCTCCCAACATAAACAATTCTAATCTAAAATGATATGTGATAAATCTTTGAGAGTCTCAAATTGCAAGTAAAATTTAAAGAGGGGCCAATGACTTCTAGCAGGGTAATTTAGGAAGATTTTATAAGGGAGGTGGCATTCAAACTGAACGTTGATGGCTAGAAAGAATTTTGTCAGGTTGGCATGGGAAGTGACCACACTGGAGAGGATGAAAAGCATAATCCATCTTTCTATTCTAAAATAAGGTGAACTATTAAATCCACACTAACTAGATGGTTGGGGGCAGAGGTCTAAATTAGCACAAATATGCATTATAGATGATTCCTTTGTATTGCTTTCAAATACTTGGAATCATTGTGAATTTTATAAAGTGATATCTAATAGAGGTTCTAAGTAATTTTTTAAAAAAGAAGTATGTATGTAAGTAATATTACAGGTTGTTGAGAACTTCTAACATATAATGAGAATCTTTATGGAACACTGATTTCAAGCCATAGATTCTAATAATATTTTATCACTTAAGAAAAGTGCAGTTCACTAGATTTCCTTGGTGGTGGAGGGTAGGGATAAATGGTATCAACAGATACATTAAAAGGAACCTTGTAAGAAATGCTCTTAAATCTTAGGCAAAATCCCAATAACTAACATAGACAAGTGTGGACCTCCTCTCATTAAAACTAGAATCAATCCATTCTCTGGTTCATCTCCTTATTTTCTGAAAAGGAGTTTAAAAGCTCCTCACTCCCATGCTCAATACAGGATGAGAAAACTTGCATAGTTAGTGCTTTTCAATGTTATATGTGGAATTAGCTCAGAACACTGGCAGCTCCAGGTAACACGCAAAAATATTATTATTATTATGGTGGTTATCCTTACCTGAAGCCTCAGGAGAAAATTTTGAATACTCAGTTGTGACATTGTTGGGCATTGTGATTTTTTAGCAAATAGTTTCAACTTCCAAAGTCTGTAAATCATGTTTAAAATGGGGTTTTGAGCTAAACAATAAACTCTAAAAATTTATTCCCAGTTATGTTGTTCTATGATTCCACTACCAATAAAAGTATTTTAAACTTCATGGAGATATTCAAATTTTTAAAAAAGCATACTTTTTAAAGAGAATAATCCTCTAATAGAATTAAAACAATGTGACAAAACGAAATAATGTATTTATGAAATAAAGTATAATTGAAATTTAGGTATATTGGGGGAATAATGTTTTAGGCAGTGAGGCGGCCACATAGATGAGAGCTGCCTAGGATCATTCTTCTTAGAGTCAGGACTAATGTTCTTACAGCATTCTTGTTTTGTTTTGTTTTTTAAATAAATTTATTTATTTTATTTATTTATTTTTGGCTGCATTGGGTCTTTGTTGCTGCACACGGGCTTTCTCTAGTTGTGGCGAGCAGGGGCTACTCTTCGTTGCAGTGTGCGGGCTTCTCATTGCGGTGGCTTCTTTTGTTGTGAAGCACGGGCTCTAGGCGCTCAGGCTGCAGTAGTTGTGGCACGCGGGCTCAGTAGTTGTGGCATACAGGCTTAGTTGCTCTGCAGCATGTGGAATCTTCCCGGACACAGCTCAAACCCATGTCCCCTGCAATGGTAGGCAGATTCTTAACCACTGTGCCACCAGGGAAACCCCATTCTTGTTTTTTTTTATGCTACTTAATAACCCCCACCGGTTGCCTAAATTTCTTCTCTCCGTATCCTTGTGTGTCTACATCTGTTTTTCTCTCTTTTTTTATATCTCTCTCTCTCTCAACTGATGACTTCTTAGGTTGGAGAGGAAAGATTTGTGTAAGCAAGATGTTTTACTTTACCTGATAATTTTTATTTTTCTAAATAGGCATATCTTTCTATCTAAATGTATTTATTCTGATAGAGAATTTGTCATTTATTTGCACTATTAAGTCTTCGAGAAATAGAAGCTTGTTTCTGTTTAAATATTTAATGCCTGCACTGTGATCTTTTCACAACTGTTCACTAAATATCCCCGGTTCATTTTTCCAGGCTGTCTAGAGGTCTTTGACTTTTGATCATGGTTGCTGCGTAAAATAGATCACTGGGTGTTTTGCTTCTCTCAGCAATAATATTGTTACACTGCACTGGTGGACGTTCCCAGTCACGTGGCTGGCCAGTGGTAGGCTACCTGTAGATGGTGTTAAGTTGGAAAGAGCATTGGACTTGGGTTGTGACCTTGGGTTGGTCTTAGCTTTGCTACTTATTAGTTGTGTGATCCAGAGCAACTCATTGAAAAGTGAAGATGATAGCACCTACTACATTGTAGCATTGTAGGGATTACATAAAATGTTACACGTGAAAGCAATTAATAAACTCCAGAACACTAAAAATTTAAGAGTTTATTATTAATTCTTATAAATAATACATTTCATTTGCAGATTTAAATCTTGGAAAAAATACAGATTTTGTATTGGTAGGATATGGAAGATGAAAGTTGAAAATTACAATCTGTATACCAATGAATGTAGATAATAAGAAGAAACCCTCATCTGTAAAAAAGAGTTGAATAATAGAAAAGCAACCAAAATAGGAATTCCAGGAAAAAAAAAATTATCTCATTTCTGATTGAGGTTGAATGATATGATTTGAATTTGCTATATGTTTGTGAATTATAAATATGTTCAACACCATATTATCTAATGATATTTATGTCCAAAGTAAACTTTTGTAACTTATTTTAAATCAGTGGCACAAAACAGAGAATTACCACATTGTAATTACACATTTTTTTCTAGAAAGTTAAATATATATAGATAGAACATGATTAACTTTATTCAACGGTCTAATAAAGATAGTAAAATTATACAATTTTATATATATACAATACCTGCACATACTTTTATTTTGAATGGGCAAATGTTATTTTCACTTTTTGTCCAACAAAAATATTCAAAATGATTTTGGACCAACCTATAATTTCAATTTAATATATAACTCATTTTTCAGTACTGGAACTTCTGTGGAAGTTAAAGAACACTTTAGTTATTATATACTCTGTATTTTTCATTTATTTTGTTTTTTTGTTTTTTTATATTCTACATAGGAGGGAAGTCATACGGTATTTGTCTTTCTCCATCTAACTTATTTCACTTAGCATAATACCCTCAAGGTCTACCAATGTTGTTGCAAATGGCAGGATTTTATATACTGTGCATCTTTAACATGTCATTCTAAAGCTCAAAATGTAGCTGAAACTGAGACATTTTCCAGTTGAACACCTACACTTAATTTATTAGCATCTTAATTTTAATATGCTACTTTCAGAGAGACATTTTACAAAAAGAAAAGTTCAAGCCACAAACATTTTATAGTTTTGTTTAATGTATGGTTGTGCATTTTAGGAGCAGATTTATTTCTGATGAGTTTTTGTATTTATTCTAATTTGTAAATATCTTTTTTGTCCTCTTTTGTGTCCTAAGTGATATTTTGTGAATTTCTCAAATAGGCTGATTTTCAAATACAGTATATCAATGGATACATTGCTCTCAAGAGCTTTTCTTGATGGCCCCCATGTAGGAGTTCACCACTACATTCTTGTGCCCACATTATACTCCATCCCATCTCTGTTCTAACAATTATGAACAATTTTTACACCTGTAGACATGATTGTCCATATTAGATTCTGAGTTTCCTTGAGGGCAGGGCTGTATCTCATTGGTAGTTGCTCAAATAATGTTTTTGGAATAAAATAATGAAGTAGGAAATGATAATTAAAAGACTTCATTTATAATGCTGTTAGAAAAACATTACCAGCTGAAGAAAGAATTCTAGCTTTCCCAAAACCTGTATCTGATGAATATCAAATTCTTCATGTGTGCTAGCAACAAAGTCTTTTCATGTATTGACTTTAATGCATCTATATAACATGCCACAGGACTATTATAAGAATCTAGCTGAAAAAGTATTTTATAAAATATAAAATGCTATAACAATGTAGTGCTTAGTAGAAGAAATTAGTAGAAGTAATAACAGTGATAGTTGTCACTGTCATTATTAATGGTTTGTTCTAGTGAGACATTCAGTGCTCAGATCAGCCAGATTTCTTATCACCACATGTAAAATCTTATTTATTCTTAACCTTATACCTGGAATACCTACTCACCCCTTGCTTATACTCATCTCTTTAGTTTTACCAAGCTTGCTTCAAATCCCTTCATGGAATTCTTTAGCATTGACTTCACAGGATATTATGGTCACCCTTTGTCACTATTGTATTTGACCCATTGAATCTACTTGCCTGTCTTCTGATAACAACAACCTAAAAATTTGTCGCAGTGCTGTTGGAATCATTAATTAAGTTGCATTGCACATACCTGGCTTGGGCATGTAAACCAAATAAGCCAATTGAACTTTAAATTCTTAGAAGAAAAAAATGAAAAAAAAAATAACTTGAGTGGATTTATCTTAGCATCTTAGATTGTCCGTTATTCCTGCTACCTAGTTTATCAAGCTGTCTCTCTATTTTCTAAGTCAGTTCTTCAGCTTTTTGAAAAGTCTTTTTAAAGTACTGTGAACCAGTTCATACCTTTCTGATAAATCTCCACTTGGTATAAGTTAATTTTGATTATATGTGAGAGAAAAACTCTGATGCTTTCCCCATATAGCTGTTAGTAGTATGATTATTTTTGCCTAATTAAAGGAATGGTTGTCATGTGTGCGATTTTTAACTCCTTTTGAATACTCAAAAGGCTTTTACATTGTGTTTTCTGTGTGTGTGTACTTATGTAATACTGAATGAATAATTTATCAGTAAATGATGTCTGATTGAAGTATAAATAGCAGAAACATGAACTTTAAATTTTACAACATATTTCCTCTGGCATTTAAGTTATAATGTCCACCTGCATTCACGCTGTTATAGTGAATGACTCAAAATAGCACAATTGAAGGGAGATTATTTTCACACTTCCACACTTTCCATATTTAGTAATAACCAGAGAAAAAATTGTTGTTTTCTAAAGTCAAAAATAAGTATTAGGGGCTTATGATCCAGTCCTCTTGGTTTAGAAAGAACTTCAATTTCCAACTAATTCATAGTAAGATCACTATTTTTTTTTTAAGCCACAAAATTAACACAATATTCAGGCAGAATTCTGAAGCTGTTTTCCAACCAAAATGATATCCAGTTGTGATTTTTATTGTCCAGTTAGACTCTATTTTAGTTTTTGATATTTTTCATGGATAATGTTTTGTTGTCTCTACTTGGTGACAACCTATATGTGTATGAGGATAAAGGGAAACAAATTATCATCTCATAATTATGTTATAGATTATGAGAAACACAAGATACCAGGGAAAAGTAATATTTTCATCCCTAGACATGAATTCTGAAAACAAAGTGAAATTTGGCTGAATATTAGATAGGCAATACTTTGTGGCCATTTTAATTATCTGATTTTGGAAAGTTAAAAGTTTTTTCTTTCTCTTTGAAAACATACATGAAAACATGCTGCTCAGCTTATGGAGAACTTCATGAAAATTTCCAAGATTTTGTTTGTTGCCTGTGCCTGTTTTATACTTGTATTGAATTATAGCCATATTGTGTTTATTTATGTTATGATTATTAGTGTCATTATTTTAAATTTGTGTCTTGCTGCTCGCAGACTTCCTCTTGATTGGTACAGTATGACAACAGGTAATAGATACAATAGCAGTAAAACAGTCATCATCACTGCTGGGATGAGAAACCCCTCCTCTTTGCCTTTTTTTTAACCTTCCTCAGCTGGAAAGTTTTGACATCTGCTGGTTTGGGACATGGCTGAGCAGCTGTCAGCAGTGGGGTAGCTGCTTTCAGCAGCAGTTGGCGGGATGGCAGGGTGCCAGCTTGTACCATCTGTGCGCCTGACATTTCATTCTAATTAACAGTAGGGTTAATTGTTCTGGCAGGCTCAAATGTAGTGTCTAACATTACCCAAGGGAAGCATGTACAAGTACAGGAGTGGCAGGGAGCTGGGGACAGCATCGCTAACAAACCCATCGAGGCAGAGTGGTTAACAACTACTGATGATTTTACTAGCTAGCCACATGCAATAAGGCGGAGGTATTTTTTATTCTGATGAATTATGCCAAGCCTGTAATGATGTAGAAGGAATCAAGCTTAGAAAGGCTGAGACTGCTGCCTTAGGGCAATTGTGAGGGAACAATTTGCATGTTATTACTGCATATTCATACCTAATTGTGTTAGGCTTTGCTAATAGAGCAGAATGACAGTATGAAAAATCGAGCAACTGCTTTAGAGGCAACAAAGCCCATGTTTTTTTCTTCCTACACTATGAGTGCTGAATGATCATTTAGACATTTAGTTGCTCAATATGACAAGCCTACCATTTGTTAGCTTGACATAGTATAATTTATAAAGCAGTATTCTAATTTTACTTTTAGTTTATTCTTCTCATTTTACACAATATTCATGATAGCAATTTGAACGGGGATATTCATAGCTATTGTGAGTAGTTGTGATTCAAATAAAACTATATTTTGTATGAAGCATTACCATTGTTTTATGATGTATTAATTTTAATGTTTAAATAGCTTTTTCATATGTTAATACAACATAAACCAAGAGTTGATGAGAAATCCTTATTATAGCCATGCTTATTCACATTGCTATAGTTAATGTCTCAACATTTCCATTATATAAAGACCTATTTTTAGTGTGGCTTGGACAAAGAAATTGTCAGGTGGTACAAAGCCAAAAGTCTGCTGTTTTAGAAAAGTGACTGGGTACAGATTCACTGAACTTAGTATCTGATTCTAAGTAGATAATATTCTTAAGAAATCTCAAGCACAGTAGTATATTTTTCATGTAAGCCCACAATGCCTTCTGAAATCTTTTTATGTAATCTCAGAGAAGACAAAGAATTGGAAAATGCAGCTTTAGAAATCTACATTTAAAAACTGGTAAGATCTACCTTCATTCTAATTTTACTTTTTTTAGATTTGTAAGGCCATACTTGTATCCTCAAGTAGTCCCAACCTGATATTTGAACATCCATTCATTTCAAATTATGAGTCAGTTCACATATTGTATTGCTTGCTCTAAGAGTGCAAAAACTTTGTAGATTATGTTAATGAATTAAGAAAAGAATTTCAGTAGCTTTCCTGGTTAAATCATAGCACAATGAAATTTTTTAATGTATTTTTTGTAATTTCTACTTTTTCAGTGTCTAACATGTTTAGTTCATAATTTATGTTAAACTTCTCTTATAGGGAATGTTCAAAATAAGTTAAAACTTTGCCCCATGTTAGCTTGCTTTGTTTTTTTATTTTGCCTAAAATGCAACTATTTTCCAAAATAAATGTGGTTGGTTAAATAATATATAGTGTAAAATCTTTCCTAACTTGTACTTAAATTCCAAACCATGGAATTATATAAATACTACATATTTGCAGCTTAATTATGTAGTAAAATATTAGAGAACTATAATTCAAACAGTGTATGATATGGCTCAGTTAATTTATGAGACCCTAAATTTTGGCTATTGGTTGGTAATTCATGGCTTCAGACATAGAAATTTAGTCCCCCACATAAGATGTGTTCCATATTTGTACATTTCTGAATTAGAGAGTAAATAGAGACTTTTGTTAAGTATATGAGTCATCTCTCAGCCAAGAATATACTTTGTTACCCTCAGTGTGTTTTTGTCAAAGTTTTATATGTTTTTTTAAAGGGTAAAGGTTAATACATTATTTTGGAAACTTATTTTAATATATCATTCAAATTTAAGCAATTATAGAACATTTTAGTTGAAATATAAGCCTAATAAGATTTCATAGAATATAAATTTAATGGTACTTCTCAATGACATCAAGTTTCATCACGCTGGTTTTTTTTTCCTTCTTTTTTTCTAATCCTAACTTCTGAAGGGTAAAAAGTAGAACACTACCAAACAAAATTACCCAAAGAAATGAAAATCCAGAGGTCTGAGTTTGATCTGTATTATCCAGGGGTTCTATGCCATAGGAAAGTATGTTTCATACATTAATAAACTCTAAACATAGCCTATATAGTTAACTTTTGTGAGGTATTATTTGTGAGGCAAAGCCTTTGTTTTGTGTAACTCGACCTCTGTTTTATAACTGAATCTTCCAAGTGAAAATGCGTGGGGCCATTTAATTGAAGAAAGAAAATTACTACCCTAAAACTAATAAATTTGCCTCGTTTTGATTTTTGAACCACAATCTTTATCTGGTCCCTAAAGTTTACTTTATTGTCACAGTTATCATTATTATCAATGTCCAGAAGCTTTTTGTACCCGTTTTTTCCCCATTTTCCTCTGGTGGCTACTCTAAAACCAAAGGTTCAATGAATGCTGTCCCCATCCCTCTAGGAAATAGCAATGAAATAAAAACAACATTTACTGAATGATTACTGTGTGCCAGGAATGATTCTCAAATTTTGCATGCCTTACCTCATTGAACCCTTACAACAACTCAATAAAGTAGGGACATTCACTTTCTGCATTTTTCAGGGGAGGAAACTGAGGCTTAGAGAGTAGTAGGGACTTGCCTATGATCATACAGCTAGTTGGTGAGGAGCCCGAAATATATACGGAGCAAGTTTTCTTAATCTCTGTGGGAGATGCACTATCCAAACAGACAAGTAAGGCATAGAAAGAGGAACATATAAATGCATGAGAAAACACTTTAAGAAATAAATGTATATAGTTTACTTAAAATGCTAAAAGCCTGCCTTATTTATTGTCGAGAGAGTGGAAGCTTAGGAATCATTTGTTCAGAAACTGAGCTAGAGGATTATAAACCGAAGCTTTATACTTTACAGCATGCCAAGATTTGGGAATGTGCTAAAGAGATTACTGAGTGTCCTTTCAGTGGAGAACTAGGCACTGCCTAATGGTACATATGGTGACTATTTTATTGTAAAGGGGTGTGCACATTTGATGAATTTTCTATTGACTAAGCTATTTTACAACTCAGTAGCGGTTAACCTGTAGAAAACTAATAGCAGTGCAAAGGATGTTTCCAACTGGAAACATCACATTTAAAAATTCTTATTTTAACAAGTTCTGCATTCATTCACAAATTCATTTCAGTATTCTTGACTGCCTATATACACATCTGTTTTTCAAATGCCTTTTTGAGCTAGTCTTAGATATCTTACTGAAGTCTTCGTTAATTAATAGGTAGACTAAAATCTTTGGCTCATGTTCATTTATTATTTGCATGGGAGTTACGCTTATAACTTTTTGAAAATTATACTGTGGTTAATTAACATTTGGAGGTTAAAAGACAGAAAGCAAAATGACTAAATTTTACTGAGTGCCTGTTATGAGTCCAGGATTGGCTAAACCCTTGTCATGTATTAGCTGTTTCAATCCTCACCATAACTCTACTTGGTAATTATTGATTTACCCATTTTACAAATGATGAGATGAAGTTGAGAATGATTAAATAATAACCTCAAAGTCCTGTGCTCGATCTAGTAAGTGAGGGAACCAGGGTCTGAGTCTAAGTCTGTCTGACTACGCAAACTTTATTCCTTCTCTAGGATCAGGATGCTATATAAAAGATAAACAAAAGATTAAATCAATGATTAGCATATGATTATTATCTAACGCAGGGTATAAATGCTGTTTTACAGTGAAAAGTCAATAATTAACAATGTCTGATATGTTCATTGGCAAAAGCCATTGATAATGAAGATGCTATTCTTGTATAGAAAACATAGGAAAGCAGCTTGGATTTTCTGGAAACCAAACTCCATTCTGTTATCATTGTCTTGATTGTTCTTTCATTTCCATAATGAGTATCCTCTTTTGTCTTCAACAATTTTTCAGCTGTGTTTATCTAGGATTAACTCCTGTAATTTCTATCTAAAAAAAGAGATAGGAAAGCCTCTTTTAGGCAAAAGTAACCTGAAATTTTTTTTAAAAATATCAAATTTTATTAGAAAATAAATCATGATAGATGTGTAGCATAGTAGAAAGAGTGTGAGTTGTACTCGGATTGATATGCATTGGAATTCCAATTCTAATACTTAACAGCCTGTGTGAAAGTGGACATGTTATTTAAAACTTTGAGGTAAACTGGGTAAAAAGCACCCACACATATGCAGAGGGCATTCAATAAATGCCAATTACATGTGTCAGTTTAAAGTGACATCTGGCCTTCAGAAAAGGCATCATTGTATGATTATTTTCTTTCTCTTCTTGTAAAATTTTACGAGTTTAGCAAAAATTTCTTTGAACAAACATGTATAATTACACTTATTGGTGTATTAGTAAAATATTTTTGTTTTCTTTCAGAAACTACATTTAACTTAAACTTCTAGTTTCTGTATTTGGATATTGAGGCCTATGTAATTCTAAAGGGAGACATTTATATTTGTTTAAAGTTATAAATTATAGTATATATCTCTTAATTCTCTAATATTTTCTAAATTTCAGCAAATTTTTTTTCTGCCAAGCTAACTTAACAGATAGTATCTAATACTAACTGAATATGTTTCCTATTGTAAGTATTTTAGTTCCAGGAAAGAGAAAATGATGCTGAGAATTTATGATCAGTTTTAGGCATATATTATGTTTATAACGATCCTTTCAGTTGGTAATAGATATACAGACAGGTGAGTCTTATGTGAGTGCATGTTTCATTTAGTTATTTTCATTTTTAAGGTAATTGCATACATTTTTATAGCTTAACTTTTTATGGCTTTCAAAGATTTTGACTATTTGATGACATTCTAAAATCCAGAAAATTCTTGCTGTCAAACAATTCATTAATTCATATTTGGTCCATGGAAAGGCAAATTTAAGCATATGTGAGTTGTGACTATGGAGTGAAAGTAAGGAGAGAAATGCATTTCACAAGACTCACAACACACTAAAATGCAACCTTAAGTACTCTATGCTCTGCAAACAAGCAAAGAGGATGTCCAAGTAAGTTCTGTCAGTACCAGTTAAATGTTTTTTCACAAGGATATTTCTCACAAGGCCAAAAATAGGATTAAATTCAGTGACCCTATGTGTGAAGCTGTTTGGCACATTAATATCTTTGGTTAACTTTTTCATGGTATAACATAAACAACAATTTTGTTGTTGTGACTTTCACTCTAAGGTAACCCCTACTTCTCCAGGCCTAATCGACCTGAAGGAACAGTGAAAGAGACAGACGACAGACATGGTAGCAAAATTCATCATTTCTGGGACCCAACAGGCTACACTATTGAGACTACATAGGCCTTCCAAATCTCTCTTGTTCCCCTGGCAGAATCCCAGGAGATTCGCAAAGCCTCACGGTGGATGTGAAAATTACTTTGATGCTGCTCTTTGCCTTGTGACCTCCTCACTCTAACCTGTCATCCTGATGTCCTTGTCACTTACACCATGGTGTCTGACTGCAGTGTTGACCTTGGGGTAGACCTTGCTGTCTCTGTCCAGTTACTCTGAATTCATAGTTCCTCCTGAAGTTAGCTCTTCTTCCCCTCCTCCTCCTCCTCTTCCTCTTCTTCTCCTCCTCCTCCTTTTCTCTTCTCTTTCCCCTCATCCTCTCCCTTTCTCTCTCCCTTTTCTTCCTCTTTCTCTTTTCCCACCTCTACGTCTGCCTTCTTTTCCTTCCTCCCCCTCACTGCATCCCTCCCATCTTCCTTCTTCCTCCTCCTCCTTCCCTCCCTCTCAACCTCTCCTTTTACCTTTCTAGTTCCCCCTTTCCCCTTTCTTCTTCCTTCTCTTTCTCCTCCTCGATTGCATTCTTTTTGTGGAAAACTGGTCTTTCATGAGTGAAAGAGAAAGGATAATATCAAGAAGTCACATCAACTGTGAAAATACATATATTGAAAAGACCAAAGGCAATTTTTTATTTTTTGAGTGTAAATACAGTGACATAAATGTTTATAACATAGTTGCTTTCTGCAAAGGCCCAGTGGACAAAATTAAGTTGCAATCACTCACACAGCTTCCAGAACATTCTCATGAAAACTACTGAATAAGAAGGATCATTTGCACTGATGAGTAACTTAGATCAGAACTTCCACAAGGGTTGGCTGCCAGCTGCTCAAGATTTTCAAGCTCAAAACTAGGAACAAGTGAGGTGGTGATGAGTTTGAAGCTGCAATTGCTGGTGGCATTCAAACATCTTCCTAGCACTGACCATGTTAATAGTAGGACCAGCCTCAAGGTTCCACTGGTCTTTATGTTGATGATCTCTAGAGTTTCTGGTTGTCTGAAGGTCATTCTCTTTGTATTCCCTGGGAAGGACTCATGGAAACAATATCTCACAAACTCTTGCATTTCATAGCAAGATGTCTGAGGTTATGTTTAAAGATCAGCTTGGCTTGGTTATAAAATGTGTGGATTCTATTTCATATTCTTCAGCATTTCAGATGTTGTTACTCCATTGACTTCTAGCAGATTTTCTAACTTATAATGTTATCTTATTTTATAATTTCTACATTTCTTTTGTTCTTTAAGCTGATTTTGAAATATTAAATTATAGCTTCTATTTCATTTGTAGGCATGACTTACTAGCTGACTTTCATTCTTTATAGGAGTATTATAATTATTTTACAACTTACAAATGGAAATTTGGAGTCTATACAGTACTTTTGTTTAAATAAAATGAGTACATGAATGTACTTTCAGAAAGAAGCGTTAGGTCATGATTTCTTTCTTAACTCATGGCTCTAGAGCTTCCTTTTCACAAAGTGATGAAAATAATATGACATTTTATCTTCTGTGAGTTTCTCATTGTTTTATTTTGCTTAAAGCGAGGTTGAGTATCTTCCTATAGACTTTCCTCTTCTGTATTTCCTCACTATTCACTGAAATTTTTGGTATTTATTATTTTCTAGTTATGTTATAAAGACGAGTAAAATGTGGCTTTAAGTGTTCTTCATATTGGTCTATAAGTGATTTTGCACTGTGCATAAAATCCACATATTTCTACATAAATATTCTCCACCAAAATTTGTATTATCACTAAAAAAAGATGATTGTTCCTTTTGAACTTTTAAACTAAATTTATAACAGCATTCATAATAATTTTACATGTTTAAGCTATGGCGTAATGAACTTCTGACATCTGTAGTGTTATTCCATGAATTCGTTGAAAAAAATGCAATCAATTTTGGAAGTAACCTATATTTTATTTGAAGCATTTAGTAACACACATACAAACAAGAACATTAAACTGTGAAGTTATTTTAATATTAGACCCAACATGTTAACAAGAATTGATTAACTTTTCAATTGAGTGTAAGAAAACTTGTAGATGAGTGAACTTAATTTAGAAAAACAATCATTTGATCTAAATGAAATGTCATGCTTCACAGGGAGGTATTAAAATGTACTTCTGTAGCTTCTTCATTAAACTGTAGTCTTCAGCATGGTCTTCTTAAAATAACTTCTAACTTGGAACAAGATGCTGCTGGTTCTTTGGCAAATGTGTGTGTTTTGGTTTTCATGTAGTCATGATAGTCTTAGGGCCCTACAGTGAATAACATATATCCATAAACATTTTGTGGAAGTTATATGTTCATCATCAACCTTTTGGGATACATAAATTCTATATTTAATATTTCCTTAAGCATAAGCATTCATATTTTTGAGCTCATTGTCATCAAAAGGGTTTATTTGCAAAAAAAAGTTATATACTTCCATTATACAGTAAATGACAGAATTATTTAAATAAATGCATTCCAACTAATAGCTAGAGAGTTTGAAGTACAAGTACTCTGCTTGCCTTTATATCTTACAAATACATACCACTTGCCTTTATATCTTACAAATACATACCATGATTTCCCACAGCACCCAAGGACCACATCAACTGGCAGCACTGCACATCTTTCAGGCCAAAGCACAGTTCACCAACTGGTGGTCTGACAGGGTGGTCTATCTTCTAAGGCAAAGCATAGGATGTGGCAAAGTGGGCTGGTATATAAATGGCTTGTAAAAGCACCCAGCATCAAAAAATTCTCTCACCACTTCTGGAGGGTGGAAAGAGCCTTTGGCTACTACTCTCAGAACACAGGTATCAGTAAATACCCTGCATGTTTTCTTAGAATATATATCATTAGTTACATTGTATCTGGGAAGAATTAGGCAAAGCTACTTTAATTCAATTCATTATACATGCATCTCACACAACACTGGACAGACCTGGAAGATTCTGGAAGGGCAAAAGATATCACATCCTTACTTAATTTAGTGCAACTATTGGGAATCATTGAAAAATGAAGCAAGCAAACAAACAAGATAATTCCTAAGCCAGACAAAACACCAGGACAACAGGTGTAAGCTGGGACATTCATTCCTAAACTAAATGGCATGTGTGGTCATCATATCACATATCCAGTTCCTCTATATGCGTGGCTCTGACTCTGGTCTTCCCATTCGCTTCCAGAACATTGCCTGAACAGAAACTGCCACTGTGTTTGTTCCATCCAGGAGTCCAGCTACTCTGGGCTTCTGTCCTGATTCCTATTGGGACTCTGGTTTATAGAAATGTCTATCTTGGTTTTGAGGCCTGGTGAGTTTTTTTTTTTAAATTTTATCAATCACTACTATGTATTTGGGGCATATGGCGTATGTGAAAGTACATTTATTTGCCACCTTGAGTGGAAGTCTCAAAAAATTCTTTTTCAGTGAAAAATACTTATTTTTTCCTATTCTGTAATGCCATAAATAGAAAACATCTTTTTTCTATATTAATATAATTTCATCAAACAAAACTATTTAATAAATCCTCATCTTTAAATAACAAAGCCATCTGCAGAGGTTCTAACACAATTAAAAAGGAAACAAAATTTAAAACAAATTATTGATTTGAAAGAATTATACTAAAATAGAAATAAATTTGAATTTGACCATTTCGATCATATATTTGTACAACTTTTTTTTGGGGAGGGATAGCAATAATTCTGGTTGTAACAAAGCTAATTTGTAAATTTTCTTACCAGCATATAACTGGAAATTTAATTTGTCTTCTTACTTCACACCAAACATTCATTTCTTCTATGATCATATTAAACATATTAAATATGAAAATAATATGTCAACTAATGAACAGAGTTATGTGAGCAAAGTAAAATTGGAAATCTAATTGTTAGCAAATTGTGCTTTACTCTTTGCTATACTTTTTTGAAGAATTTTATTATGGAATACTTCAGCATAAATTGATTATAAATTTGAATAGTTTATTTTACACAAAGAAGAGCATATTAGTTTTTTTAATAATGAGTTCCATATTCATACCTTTCTTTTATTAATAATGGAAACGTAAAATTTGCAAATAATCATTCAATTTGTGGATTTTTGAAAAATATTGTATTTCTGATATATCTTGGAGATATTAAAACAAGCTATAGATTTTGAAGGATTTGAATGTGTATCATTTGGTTGCAGTAAATCAGCTCAAGCTCTCATTTCATATAGTTAAATAGAAAGAGTAATTATTATGATTGAATAATAGAATTTGCATATAATATAAAGGCATTCTCACTGAGCAGCTAGTGTGAGAAATGTCATGAATTGAGAATGCTCAGGTTAATAGCAGTTATTTTAGTTGAAAATAGTGTTCTGGGTATGATGAGCAACAGGAAGATAGGGAATGGGGATAGGAGACGAAGTATGGAAGACGTTGAATGTTAGACAAAGGGCTTTGACCTTTATTCTGTGGACCAATGGAAGGAAGAAAAGACTTTTATTTAAGGGGACATCATGATCAGATCTGTGCTTCAATGAGATAAATATACTGGAAAAGCAAGTTGAAAGATGATTTGGAAAGCCATTGTTCTAAAGAGGTAATGAGTGTGGTGTTTGTGAAAATAAAGAAGAGAGAATAGATAGAAGAATATAGTGGAGTTAAAATGAGAAAGTGAATGAGAGGTCTCATAAAAGGGAATGTTTAAAAAAATGAAGAAAAAATTGATTTTTGAGCCTGGGTGATAGAAAAGTGACGATGTTAACAAGAAAAATCAGCAGCAAATATAAATAAGTATAGTTAGAGAATGAAGATGCATTCAGTGTTGAACATGTTTAATTTGTGGTATTGACAGGACATACAGGTGACTGCTCTTAGGCTGTTGGAAATATGACTGCATATTTGTTTCTTCAAATGAACACTTGTAAAAGCAATCCAAAGCTTCCCTTGAAATCCAAATGAAAATTACATTAGCGTCACTGTTGGGAAAACTAATCAAAATGTAATTTACAAAATATGCATTTTGCAATGTCCTTTGCATTCTTCTCTAAATTCTAATACAAAGGACTCACTATATATTCAACAAGTATATGGGAAGCTTGATGGTCTAGTTAGCATTTAGCATAGTAGCCTAGTTTTATCGCCAGGCTTGGGGACTATTTAAATCCAGGACCTATCACAATGCTTAGAATATGGGATATAGTCATGGATGAGAATGAAAGGATCAATGGATCAATGAGCACATTTTTGAATTTTTTGATACTTTGGAAGTTATTTGTGTTTCCTCTTTTGGTATAGTGTTGGAAGAGAATCTGTTGGGAATACATGATGAAAATTTGAAAAAAAGTTACATTGTTTAAATATAACTACAATACCCTTGGTTGGGCAGATTGAAGCATGGAAGACATTTGTGGCTATCTGTACACTCATGAAGCTATAATCTTTAAAAATTTCCTTATAACTATTTGAAACATAGGGGAATGAAATGAATGGTATGTGTTATATATTGCTTAGTAAAATATGAAGCCACAATTACTATTATTAGAATCAAGTATTTCCTCAAAATAATTGTTGATGTCATTCATGCCCATCCATACAGGGTAATTGTTTAGTTGCCATGACAACTGGGAAAAAATGTCAATATGTTGTTTAAGAGTATATGATTTAGATACATCTCTGCCTGATTGCAGGAGGATGTCAGAAGAGACTTTAGTCAATCCTTTGTATTCTGTGGGTCTCTAGTCCATCCTGATTTCTGGTCACTGGAATCCATTTGTAATGCTTGACTATGGCATCATAAAGCTGATTGTAAATCTCATGATCTAAAAAGAAGTTGCAAGTCAAGAGAAGAAAATGGGAGTTATTTGTAAGACCTAATGCTATACCAAATAGTTTCTAGCACAGTATTGTAAGAGTGTTATGGGTTGAACTGTGTCCCCCCTGCAAAAAATATATGTTGAAGTCCTAACCCCCAGCACCTCAGAATGTGATCTTATCTGGAAATACGGTTGTGGCAGACATAATCAGTTAAAATGAGGATACAATGGCATAGCGAGGGCTCCTAATCCAACATGACTGCTGTCCTTATAAGAAGAAGGCCATGTGAGGACAGAGACATAGGGAGGATGCCATGTGACAATGAAGGCAGAGTTTGGAGCTATGCAGCTGCCAGCAATGGAATGCGAAAAATTGCTGCCAAACCACCAGAAGCTAGTAAGAGGTAGGGAAAGATTCACCTCCAGGTTTCAGAGAGAGCATGGCCTTGCTGACACCTTGATTTCAGACTTCTAGCCTCTAGAACAGTGAGACAATATGTTTCTGTTTTTTTAAGCCAGCTGGTTTGTGGTGCTGTTACGGCAGTCATAGGAAGCTAACACAAAGAGTTAAATACATTGTGGGGTATATCACACCCTTGTTTTTAGTCCCGTAATTGTTGCCATTACATTTTCAAGGATGTGACAGCTGCACATGGGTGGCCACAAACTTACACATTCAGAATTTCCTGTACTTTGGGAAACTATGACTCAAAATACCAAGTTAGAATTCTGACAATGTCTCTTGATGTTTATTTCCAGATATGTCTTGTCAGCTTCATCTTCTATCTGTTTTTAAAAGGTGCAACTACTGTTAAGAACTACATACCAAGTGATGATTTCTATGAATCATTTAATGCCATTGGAGATTAGGCCCAAGGAGATGGCCTATCATATTTACTTTTGGTTTAAGCAGCTTGGTGAGAGTTTTGGAAAGAAATGACTGGGTGGATTTTTCTGGAATAATGGGAACCCATCATGTTTTATGAAAAATGACATTTATTACTCTTCATACTCATTAGTTATTATGTAAAGTCTTTTGACATGAAAAACCTGATCATTAATTCTTCTCTTGCTTGTATTTTGAGATATATTAATTAATTTTTATTTCTTTGAGGTATGCAACCTCAAGTAATTATATTTTAGGAACTTTTTCTTTTGGTAAGATATTCCTATTGACCATCACACTATCCATTGAATATTTCCCTTACATTTAATTTTCCAATAATATATAAATATAAACCTTAATTTCACAGACTTCTCACTGGAGGTAGAAATAGTAAAGACTCATCAATAATCAACAACTAGTAAGTAATAAATATGATTCATCCTTTTAACATTTCAACACCTGTTCCAACCAGTTTTATGTAAAAGATTTCTATTTCCCTGTGACTGCTTTCCTGTTCACTGCTAGCTTTAGAAGAAAAAGAAATGTGTCTATTTCAAAATTTTCTACAACTAAAAGGGAAATTTCTTGTATCCTTGTTCTACTGAAAACATGTTCTTGCCTACAATTATTTCTAGCTAGATATTTCTATTCTAGATATTTAATGCTATTACAGAGATGATAAAGGCCTAGCTCCTTCAATTCCTCTATCTTTGTAGATGGAAAATTTTAAAGAATTTGTAGACACATAAAGTTGTAGAAACTATGGCATCGTGTACTGTGAAGACCATTGAGCACTCTTCTGTAAGAGGAAACGTGTTGTTGGTTCCTTTCCATATTGTGTGTGTGTGTGTGTGTATGTGTGTGAGAATAACTGAGGTGTACAGCTTCTCACTCACACAAAAGTATGGAATGAAATATTCTTTGTTTTAGAAGGAAAAGTACCAATGATTTTGATATATTTTGAAGGTCAGTAATGTTCAGCATAGAGCAATATGTGGAGAACAATAGCTCCTTAGAGAGTGGAAAACATGGTACTCTCATTATCCATAATCTCAGCTGGTCACCATAGTAACAGCATTTTATTTTCCAAGATGTAAGCCTTTATAGTTCTGTAGAATCCACTTCCTAGGCCTTCAGACACGTCAGCGGCATCTAGTGGCCAAGACCTCAGCTGAAATATTTGCGTTTTACCGCCTGCTGTGTTGTGTTGAAAACTGATGGCTTGCACATGTGCCTAACTATGCCTGTGTTTTTCACTCATCAAGATGGGTGACTATAATTTTTCAGAAAAAATATTTGTGGGTTGCCTACAAAAAAGGGTGAAAATGTAAGCAAAAAGAAACTTATTTTACTAATACTCTCATTAGAATTTTGCAAGGGAATTAGGGAGTGTAGAGACATGTGTGTTCTCCAAATATAGAGAGAAGTTGGAAAGGGGCAGTTTCCAGATGATGAAATGATTGCTCAGAGAATACATAGAACTACTTTCTGGAATCTCTAGGGGACAGATTTATTAAAGATTCAAGGAGATTACTGGTGAATTCTGGGAGGAATTAAATCTTGTTTACCCACGTTTATTTTCTGATCATGTATCTGTCCTTTACTATAGAATTTTTAGAAATCTATGTAATAGTGGTTATTATATATTTTAGATACTTACCAGGGTCTAACCTAATCTAAGAATAAATGGGGGAAATCCAGAAATTCTCTTTAGTCTCCAGGGACATAGTGTGGGGTTTTGGAAAAGGCATGGACACTGGATTGAGACCCAAGTGTAGTGCTGCTTCTACTACTTTCTGGATTCTTGAGCAAATGCTATAGCCATGGTTCTCAATCTTGGCTGTGTTTTAGGAGAAAAAGTCAGTCAGTACCCAGACTCCATCTTGGACAAGTTGAAACATAATCTTTGGGAATAGAACCTGAGCATAACCTGAAAAAGAAATCTGAGGAACCAGATCTCAGCTCCTGAGGAGCTTTGTAACATCATACAGTCACTCAGCTGACTTGAACCTTCTTCCTGGTAGCATGGGTCACTGGCCCTCAGCACCACTTGGGGGCATGTTAGAAATCAACATACATTTCAGTTGAAAAAGCAATGAAAACCCATTGAGATTCTAATTCAGGAAGTCTGAGATGAGCCTGGGAATATACGTTTTTTCAAATTTAGGTGTTTCTAGAGTGCTTAGCTTTCTGGTAATGGATGCTCTTACCTGGAAGTTACCTGGAGGATTAAATAAAAACACTTAGGTGGACCATTACTCATTTATTCATGAAGTTAACCAACATTTCCTGAGTGCCTAGGATGTTCCAAGTCCTATAACAGAGATGCATGAGGGTCCTGATGTGGGTGACACACAGGGCTGAAATCGGCTTGGAAATAGCTACGTCTCAGTTCATAAATGCTTTTCTAAAATTACTCATTTGCTTGTCTCATGCATACCACAGAAATTTTAGCATAAAAGAACTTCACACAGATGATTTTTTAAATTCATAAAATGAGAGTTAAATATTTATTATGTACCCAAATCTTTATCTTAGTGAATCTTTTTTGAAGAATAAAATACCTTTCTGGCCTTTAAGAAATGTAAATTCTAGGTCGATACTTAAAGCATATTAAAAAAATAATCAAAGAATAATACCAGAATAAAATTATATAGATGAACTAATTATCCACTTTTTTAGGGATGATGACCATTTTTGAGGAAAGTGGTATCGTCAGGTTTTTTGAAAACAAACACTCATATAGACAATTATGTGCAGGAAATTTATTGGGCAGCTTCTCTTGGGAACAACACATGTGAGAAAATGAGGAAAGAAAAGCAGGACTGAGTAGGGGGAGAGATTAAAATGAGGTGCATTTGTGCCTGGTAACTCATCTCCCCACATAAGGAACTCTGACGTTGGACCAGCCCTTCAGAGATATTCCCAGTTGAGGCCAAGAGGCTAGGCCTTTGTTCCCTGCATCAGCCAATACTGTATGTGAACTGCCTCCAAGAAAAGGGTGTAAACGTGGGTAAAGCAGCTCCCTTTGGCTGAGGGCAGCTCTCAAGTAACTTCTCAACTTTGAGGCACCAGCAGCCAATGCTCAAGGCAGCTGAGGGAGTAAGGTCTTCAATTCTGTAGGGTGGAGTCTGAACAGTGAATCACATTTATTATAAAAGCACTGGTCTGTTTAAACATACCCAGTGGTTCCCTCAACCTAACTTTCAGGTCACCTCTTACATAGACCCATTCTATACATCAAGATTCATCCTTAGCACTCTGACTAAAATCTCTTCCACGAGCTAAATTGGCAAGCTAAAGTCTTCCAGGAACATGCCTCAGATCTCTTATGCTAAGCATTTTTTCTCCTCTGACTATTTGCCTGAACTCTCCTCATTCATTTTTCCTCACTGTGCTTGGCCAACTCATTAGTTTACCACTGACTTAAGTACCATTGTTCTTAAGAAAACATCTAAGACGGGCTTCTCAAATTTGAATGTGCTTATAAATCCCAAGATCTGGGCATCTGCTAAAATGCAGATTCTGGTGCAGTAGGTTTGGATTGGAGTCTAAGGGTCTGCATTTCTACCAAAGTGACCATGCTGGTGGTCAATGAAGAGATCCACCTTACCTGTGCTTTAGTAGCCCTTTTATCTATAGCATCTCTTATTGTATGTGACTTATACTTTTGTAGAGTGCCATTATTTTGTATTAATAGAAATTAATTCATTAATTAAATCATATGCTCTTTTATAGTAATTGCATCTGATATTTTAATATATTTCTCACGGCACTTAACATAGTGCTGTTGTGTATTAGGGACACTGTATATATGTGTTGGTTGATTTTGTAAGAGAGGACTAACATGTAGTTAGCAATTTTTCAAGTTGAGCAAGTGAGTTTTCAGGGTTTTGCAGTATTATGACCCTGAATGAGAACCACTACTAGCAGTGACCTTTTCTGAGTACCAGTAAAGCTGTCCTAGTTCTGTTCCTCCTTGACACAAAATAGCAAAAAGTTCTACATCCCTACTGAGGAATTTTGGAATATTTGTTTGGCTGTCTTGTTGAGCTGACCATATATCACATCAGATCAGGGAAAGATGCCATCTCTACAAATGCTCAAGGGCACAGAAAATAAAAAATAATTGTAACTAAGACTCAGATGTTCTTAATTTCCCATATTATAAACCCAGCTTCTCCATTTCTCCTAGCTTCCAAAAAACAGTGAGATAATGCATCCAATGATACGTTTCAATAGTCCTTCCCTGTTTCTTTTGAGATGCAAGCACATTATTTCTGAAGATCATCAATGGAAGAACAGTTTCAAATCTATTTCTAGGTAATACTTGACACTAACGTTTGATTGATAGCTATAACCAAGCAGCTATTCTAATTATCTTACTCTAATTCCATCTCCCCATTTAAGTCCCTATTTACCATCCATATACTCTTATTATTTTATTGCCTTACTCTTGGTAAAAATGCAGACTAGGAACTGTAGTTCTTTCCTTGACTTATTTTAAATAAATTAATCAGAATGGGTAATTGCATCATCTATAAATTGCACATGTTGGGGATAAACATGTTGAAGCTTCTCATTAGATGATTGTAAGTGGTGAGTTTGTTGCTGAAGCTGTGTTCGTTAATGATGCAGAACATCATAACTGACTGGCTTGGGCCATTGTTCAGGTGGATGTTTTGCTTTTGTGATCATTATAATTTTGAATGTATTGGTATAAAGCTATTGGTATGCAAACTATGAAAGAATTCTAAAGATGTTTTTCAGTGTGCTTCAAGTTCTTTGGGAAGCCAGGAGATTTAATGCTAAATATTTGATGAGGTACAATTATTTGAAAGAACTCTAATAAGCCCTTTTAGTCAAAGACTACAGAATTGTGATGAGTATTTCTTGTTACTGGTTGACAGCATATATATACTCATAAATTCGTTATTTTGTTGGAAGCTTGAGTAGCAAGCCTAGCTGTGCATATTGATGTTATTATACAAATCAAATATGTTTAAAGAGACTGGGTTAGCAGAGTCTCAATATTTAAAGGCTATGGTTGGCTTTTTCTCTCGGTCTTAATTTCTGTATCTCTTTATAATTGATTAATGTTCATTGGTAGAGTAAGTATGAATAATTTATAATTCACATAGCTGCTGGCTTATTAATTGTTTAATTTCAGAGAAAGTAACTATATATTAAGGAAATTCAAGTTGTCACTCTGAGCAGCCAAGTGAATTTATACACTTTGTTGCTGCATAGTCCAGAAATAGTGTATCAGACGTACACTCTGTATTTCCTACAGTGCTTAAAAAGAAGAATATTAATGAAACGTTGAAGAGATTTTTAAAAGTAAAAAAGGAGCAAATGTCTTGGCATGGCTGAGAACAGTGTGCTCTGGGGTTACCCCCAACCCCCCTTTAAACATTTTACTCTGCTTCAGTGATTCTTTGTAATATGCCAACCATAAAATGCAGTTAATTGACGAGTGATGCTTATTCTTTAGAAGAAAACATAATTAAATATAGAAAAGAAAGTTGTAATTAACTTTAGATATGTTACAATTCCTTTGGAATTTGAGCAAATTGATTTTAATCTTGTGAAATTAAAATAAAAGACGTAATATGTGATAAATTTCCTTCCTTTAGCAACATGCATACAAAGACATTGCTGTCTTGGAAAAATACATATTATTCGCATCACAACTGGTAATAAGTTCATTGGTCTCTACCTTTATTGATGAAAACCCAAGGCTGGTATAAATTGTATTGAAAATAAATGTTGACCATCTTCCTTTGGTACAATATTTTCAAATAAATCTAAAAGATGAAATCAGCATTAAAATCATCTTCAACAAAGTTGAAGATTACACACTTGAAACTTTTACCTTCCTAAAACATAACTTTTCATATTTTATGTTTAAGGACAGGATTTTGAGAAGTGGTCCATAGATTGGTCATGTCCATCTTTAAAATATTTTGGCTCTGTGACAAAAGTCAGTTTCACATTAGGGAGTGGGGGTAATGCTTTTCCCAAAGGTGAAGAGTGTTTGGTATGGGAGGGGAGGAAATAGAGTGATTTTAATGATTTATCCTTTTCCTCATCTCTTTCATACATTTAGCCCAAATTATTTCACAGCCCTTGATGAGCTTCTACAGAGACCACAATTCTAAGCTGTGGAAGGGAGCCTTAGCTTAATGTTGGTGCTTTGGTAAATATTCCTTTTTTCATGTTTTTCATGTTATTTGATGCTTTCACTTTAGACAGTTGAGAAGAAAGAGGACCAGAGAATGCTATGGAATCTTACAAAATTAAGGGAGAAAGAACCAACTAATATGTATATACTGAGAAAGGAAGGATGAATAGCATATTAGTTATCTTGGTTGTGCATAAACAGGTCTCATGTTTCCTGGTAGATGGTGAGCTCCTTAAGGGCATGATGGCCCATGTTTAATTTAGCTTTGTGTAATATATTTTTTGCATGAATAAAATATGGTTGTAGGCTGACATTTACTTAGATCTCCACAGTTTTATATCTAAATCATTTCTCCTTCACCTAATATTACAGTCCCTGCCCCTTGCTTTGCTCTCTTATGTTAAGGGATATCCTCAACTTCAGGCATGCTCAGTGTCCTCCTACCACATTAAGTTAAAAAGTAAAGCATTCTGGGGCTTCCCTGGTTGTGCAGTGGTTGAGAGTCTGCCTGCCAGTGCAGGGCACACGGGTTCGAGCCCTGGTCTGGGAAGATCCCACATGCCGCGGAGCAACTAGGCCCGTGAGCCACAATCACTGAGCCTGCGCCTCTGGAGCCTGTGCTCCGCAACAAAAGAGGCCACGATAGTGAGAGGCCCGCGCACCGCGATGAAGAGTGGCCCCTGCTTGCCGCAACTAGAGAAAGCCCTCGCACAGAAACAAAGACCCAACACAGCCATAAATAAAATAAATAAATAAATTTAAAAAATAAATAAAGTGGAGCATGGCAGGAGATGAAGTTAGGTCAGCAGGGGCCAGATGATGTAGACCTCTTAAGCCAGTGTTATGTCTTAAGTGCACCCATTACAGGATGACCACCAAATTCATATTTAAAAAAAAAAAAAAAAATTAAGGCATTCTATTACTCTTTTGCTCAAGGCTAAACTTTGCGTTGGTGTAATTGATTGCTTTCTCCGGAGTCTTGCTCTATCGTTTCTTTTCTCTCTCATTTTAAGGACATTTTCCTCCCTTGTGGCTACTTCTCAGCTTAATAACAACCTCACGGTTCAGCCACAATAAAACAATCAAGTGAAAGAATTAATAAAGCAACCTACTTTGAACAACCACCCAACTTCATCTTTCCTCTTACTGGATCATTTGCAATATTTAAGAAAGTCATTACTCTGTCTCCATTTCCTTTCTTCACATTTGTTTCTCAATGTGTTGCAAACTGATTTTGACCTCACTGATGATCTGACAAAGATCACCCTTGATTTCTGGATTCTCAAATCCAATGGTTACTCTTTCAGCCCCATCTTCCTGGATCTCTGGCTGAACTCGGCTTTTGATTCTCTTGTTTTTAGATTTCTTTTTAAATTATGAAAGAAGCTCAAACAAATTTTCCTCTTCCTTTTTTTTTTTTTTTTAAAGCCAAGTGTATACTTTATTTGGCTGCTCTTTTGTGGGTTGTCTGTACATATGTTTTCTTCATTTTCTCAGTGATTTATAATATATTTAGAATCTATTTCAGATTCTAATCTAGTTTTATTGTTATGAATTGCAGATACCTTCATCCAGACAGATATGGGTTTTTCCTCAAAGAACTGGCCATCGAGTTTGTTTAGTTTCTCTATTTATGTTTTAAAATTTCTTTAATTTTTTTTTTATGTCATAATTTTATTTTATTTTCTTTGATTTATCATTTTTTTAAACTTTCAAGCTGTGAACACTTAGGTCATTAATGTTCAGTCTTTATTCTTTTATGCATTTCTTTTCCAATATTATTATTTAAGGTTGTACATTTCCCTCTAAATAGCAATTGAGCTTCTTCTATTCTCTATGATGATTAACTGCACTGTTCTCTTTCTTAAAATTTCTTTTGCTATTTGTGCATTCCAAGTAATTTTTTCAGATTTATTTTCCAGTTAACTAACTTTTACTTTAGTTGCTTCTAGTAGGCTGTTTAACCCATTGACCAAGATTTTTTTGTTAACATAACTCACATATTTTAATTTTTGAAAAACAGAACAATTCCTTTTCAAATATGCTTTTTCTTTTATATGGAATCTTGAGATGTTTCCTCTTTATGCTTTAACCACTTTAAAGATTTTTTACTTCATACAATACCTATCATACTGTTCTATTTTCTGCAATTCTAGAGTCTAACTCTACTATCCATTGCATCCAGTAACTACTTTTCATTACTGAGTTTTTCCTCTTGTGTTTTGTTATGTTAGCTTGCTTATCTTCAGTGAGGCTTTGTGTATGTGTGTGGTCATCTGGAGGATATACTTCTGTGGTATGGGCTTGTATTGTTTTCGTCATATGTCCCAGAAGGGTGAGTAGCCTGTGTGGGAATTCCCATGCTATACCATTCATATAAATTTAAATCCCAAGATCATTTAAGGTACAAGCCTGTGATTAGCATTATTAAGATCTAGTTTCTTTGTTATATTCCTGTGCTATTGGGCAATTTTTTCTAGATTACTCCTTCAATGAGGACGAGGTATACTCAGAATCTAGACTTAATATATCCCATTTCCCTATCTGCCAAGATCCTAAGGTTTCTTTCCTTTTACCACATGGCCACTATATTTAAATGTCAACATTATTATACTAACAGGGTCAATGCTCCTGTAACCTGGGACAGACAGACTAGAAAGTTGTGTACTAAATGACCTGTTTTTTTTTTTTGTTTGTTTCTTTAGGCAAATATGTTTATTGTTGATATTTTGAATGTCTTTTCTGTAATTAAAAAAACTTGAGATATAATTGACATACAGTATATTAGTTTCAAGTGTGATCAATATTTGTATGTATTGTGAAATGATCACCACAATAAGCCTAGCTAACATCCATTATCATACATAGTTATAGAATTTTTTTTTCTTGTGATGAGAATTTTTAAGATCTACTCTCTCAGCGACTTTCAAATATGCAATCCGGTATTATTGACAATTTTCACCATGCTGTAATTTCATTCCTAGGACTTTTTTGTTTTATAACAAGAAGTTTGTACCTTTTGATCCCCTTCACTCATTTGGCCCACCTCTTATTTTGCTTTGTTTTGTTTTTGAGATTTCACATATAAGTGAAATCATATAGTATTTGTCTTTCTCTGCCTCTCTGCCTGACTTATTTCACTTAGCATAATGCCCTCAACGTCCATCCATGTTGTCGCAAATGGCAGTAAATTACCTGGTTTTTATGTCACGATTTTACCTGGAGGTCTTACTCTTTACTTGCACTGTATCATGAAAAAAGTGATTACTGTTAGTTAATCTCTCAGTGATGACTTGGTCACCCAAATGAACATCGGGTACTGTAATTGGCTTCACATCTGGTTATAGGAGGTACAAATGCAGATTTGGAAGGCATGGGACAAACTTCTGAAAGGGCACTGACTTTACAAGAGATCCTTGAGCTTTATTACTTGACAAAATTCCTTGATACTTTGTCTTTCAGCCATATGTATCTCTCATTCAGCTGGCATTGCATTTATAGATGGGTAGTAGAGTAGTCTGAATAATGGCGCCAAAGATACCAAGTCCTAATCTCTGAAACCTGTAAATGTTATCTTATTTGGAAAAGATCTTAAGATGGGGAGATTGTTCTGAATTACTGGGTAGGTCCTGAATGCAATCACAAGTGCCCTTATAAGAAATAGGCAGAGGGAGATTTGACACACACAGAGGAGAAGGTGATGTGAAAATGGAGCAGAGAGAGATTTGAAGATGTTGACCTTAAAGATTCGAGTGATGCAGCCACAAGCCAAGGAATGCTGGAAGCCATCAGAAGCTGGAAGAGGCAAGGAACATACTCTCTACAAATATGGCCTGGATGTCACCTTGATTTCAGACCAGTGATAGTGATTTTGGATTTCCAGCCCCCAGAACTATGAAGGAGAGATTGAAGCATCATCTCATGCCTGATGTCTTTGGATGTGGCCATATAATTCAAAGCACAAGCAGGAAATGGTAGTCAGTCCAGCATTGTGTAAAGGGCATAGGCTCCTCATCCAGGATATCTGAGTTTGAATCTCAACTCTTACTAGGTTTGTCACTCCTTCTATCTAAGTGTATTTATCTGTAAACTGGGGGAGAATAACAGTTACACCTATGCAATACAATAATATATAAGATGCTACGGAAAAACCCGAACATACTTTTTGGCTGACCCAATAGTTACAATAACATCTCTTGTAGGAAGTGTTATGAAGATTAATGTTGAGATAATTCATGCAAACTGAGCAACTAGTAGGCGCACAATAAATGCTAGTAATATCATTATCTTAGTCTCAACATATGGACAAGAGCATTGTTTTCTCAGGTTACACTTACTTAACTATATTTATTCGTTTGCACTCAGTTTTAAAATAGGGTTTAAAAAGAATATCACTCAGTTTTTAAATATTTTGTACTATGTTGTTTGGAGATACTTTTCCCTAAATTTTGAATTCTTCAACAAATGATAATGAAAACACTTTTACAAATATGACATGAGGTCACAATTTGTCCAAATTTATAATAATTAACTTTAGTCATATTTATATAAAAAAACTATATTTCTTTATCCAGAGATAAATTCAGATCACAACCTGTGATGGGCTAACTTATAAACACAATCTCTAAAATATTAAATTTTCTGATTAAAATCCTCTTATGTTGAATGCATAACATAACATTGCAGGGGGCAGAAAAATGCAAAATAAATATTCCCAGAAAATAACTATTTTGGAGGAAGCTCTATAATGTTGAGCAAAAAAAATAATTTCAGTTATATATATATGAATATATATATATATATAACTGAATCACTTTGCTGTATACCTGAAACTAACAGAATACTGTAAAACAATTATACTTGAATAAAAAAAAGAAGGTTACAAAAAAGATGAAAGTATCTGTCAGGAAGAAAATTTCCTTATTTATGCATGACTGGCGCATTGTAATCAACAGGACAACTGGGAGAGTTTTTCAAGCTTTACGATGATGGCATTTTCTAGTCACTAATGCAATTCTATGGAAGCTAGCCATATTAACTGAGAGGCACCTAGCATAGTCCTGGGTTATGGGTTATGGGTTATGCAACAGCCAAACCAATCTTGCTGGAATATAGGGCTTATATAAAGGCATCCTGGGACATAAATTTAAAGAAGTAGGTTCTGGCATGTTGAAAAAGCTTTGGGGTGATAGTTAAATACATGGACTTTGGAATGTGCTAGTCCTGGCTAGGAATCCTTTCTGCCACTTACTGGCTTTATGACTTTAGGCCAATTATGTATGTTCTTTTATAAAATGAGATTATATTAGTATAACCTGCTGGAATTGTTATAAAGATTAAAGAAATGTATACATTCCAAGGAATAAGCACAGTGCCTAGCATTTGGTAAGCAGGTGGGCAGTGGGGAGCCAACAAATGACTTTGAGAGAGAGAGGGACAGGACCAGAAGTACAGCATAGACAGACCCATATGGCAGCAATAGTTTTGGCTGTAGTAGGTGGGCAAGGATTGAGGAAGGAACTTACACCTGTGAGGTATACTGTAATGGGCACCACTGAAGTATTCTTAATAAATGTTTGGTAAAGATGAGTTCATTCTTTCAGTCATAAGCAAGGTTTATTAAATTATAATAAAGTAGTGGAGCTAATTAAATATACAGTAAACAAACAAACAGAAAGCAGTTACAAAAACATTCAAGAGCTTTGTTTATCAAGAAAACAAAATCTGATTATAAAGTAAATGATTCTGTTCAAAATAAGGTAAGAGTATATTTTTCCTACATGTTGGCAAATATCTGGGTACTCCATGGAATTTTTTTTCTTTTGGCTCCCTGGCACTGAATTCTCAATTATTCTTCCAGCCCATTACACATTTTATCTGAGTCATACAGCCAAGTTGAATGAAGATACATTATTTTAGGTACATTCTGAGAAAAATCTGTAAATCAGTTTGGCTAACATTTAAAAAAATTGATTTTCACAGTTATGTGCTAGATCACCAAAGCACTTTACATTTTCTCAAACACTCATTTGATGCAACAGAAGTTATTGTTTGTTCTATAAACTCTATCTCCAAAAGTTTTTGATTGTTATTACTGTAAATAGGGATTTGGTGGAGATACAGAATAAATCTGAGCTTTCTTCTTTCTTGTCCACAGCTTTAGGAATGGAGAATGATGACCTGAGGACCCAGCCTGGGGGCTGGCTAGAACCCAGGTGATAGCCAGAGAGAAGCAATGTCAACAGTATATAGATTTGTGTTACTAGCACCGGGCAGTTCACCACAGAATTCTCCATCTTGCTGGCTGTGTCATACCACCTTCCTATTCCTTTAGGGTCAGAATTTCTCAGTTGCTTTTGCTGCCCATTGCACATAATATGTGTGCTTCAAGGCCAAGTTGGAATTACATACTTTTCCCTTCAGCTAACTTTAGAGAAAGATATGTAAATTGGCTTGACTAATATTTAAAGACATTTATTCCCACGTTTAGATATTTTTCGTAGGTGGTTTTTGCCCTTGTATTTTCCCTCCTACAAATAATACAAATTAATTTTATAATGAGATGGAAAGGTCAATATGTCTTTTTTCCACAAAGGTTTGCTATGCTTTTTTGACGTGTTCAAAAAAAAAGATCCAACAACTTGCAAACTCTTTTACTATACCACATTATTAATATTTTGTTTAAGAAAAGATAAGCTAACAGTACAAAAACTATTTTACTATATCACAGTCTTTTCATTTTTTTCCTGCTTTGTTATGATGTCTATGAAGAAAATGAGTATCTAATAAAACATTATTTCACCAAAACCCAAGTCAGTCGGACGGGTGGACAGCCCAGCGGAGTCATCCTGTAACTCAGAGGTTTTGAAATAGAGCTTTAGAGCATCTTCAGATTGTCATGGGAAAAGGGGGGAGCATCTAAATTCATCATAAAAGAATTCTAAGGATTAAATAATACATTTTGAAGGCCATTGATTTAGTAGACTGTACACCTGCGGAAATGAATACACTACAGTGCAGGCATACCTTGTTTTAAAATGCCAAATAGGCATGAATTTCTAAAATTAATGAAGTAACTTTTTCAAATCAAATCATATTTTACTACCATGTTTCATTTCAAAGAAGTTTTTGATAGTCTTTTTTAGAATGAAAAAATTAGATTATTTGCAGATAACTTTTTATGGATTTTCAAGTAATTGAGTTGTGTATATCAGTGAACTTCTGTTAACTAATGGACCGTTTGCTGAGTTCCAAATTGATTTTTTTCCTCATTGAGATGAGATACTACATTTAGATCATCTTCTGTATTTTTAAATCCTTATTTGAAGCTATTGTTATCTTATGGGATGATTATACTTCATCAAACTATTTTTAAAAAGAAACTCCCTAAAATTGGCTAATAACATGCTTATAAGGAGTACTTTTAATGTGAAAGCAAATAAGTAACTGTAAAACCAAGTTTTATCATTTAATGAGAATCTTCTAAGGATTTTGAAAATTGCAGCAAATGATAAAATGAATCAATGTTTTTAAAGATCATTTATGGAATTTTTAGCATCACAGCATAATATCTGTATATGAGAAATTGATAGGCTTCCCTTACAGCAATTTTTGCTGCCATGGGCATCTTCTGTCTCACCTCTCATCAATATTCTCCTAACGTGAAGAGCAAGGAGGTGAGTGACCCAGAGGGAAAGAGGCGACCTGGTGAGCTCTTCAGTCCTTGGAGCACCTGTTATCCATGGATTTCAAAGCACTTAATCCTATTTGATGGTCCTGTGAGTTAAGAAGTGTTTTACTACTTGGCTGTGAGCTTGTCATAGGTCTCTAGTACATTATTGGATAATACAACCCCAGGGCTATTTTCCTGACTCCTGGGTCAATGTTCAGGTCAAGAGATGACACTTGAGCCTTGGCCGACAGAGGGATTGTGTGATGATGGTTAACACTGTTAGTAATTGATCTTGTTTCCTGTTTATCCATATGTACAAAGCCTGCAAAATTAAATATCCCCACACGGCATGATCCCTGTGGATGGATAATTATGAGCTCCTCCCATGGAAATATGAAAAATCTAAGGAACACAGGATTTTGCTATGAACAATAGAAGACAAAGAAAATAATAGAATAATTTAAAAAGCCTTGAGATAAAATATAATTTGGGGGAACTACGTTAAGTCATAAACCACTTACAAGATATTTATAGACTATGACTTTGTAAAGCAACTTTGCATTTGACTGTATTTATTAGTGAATGGGAACTTATTTCCCTATATTGAATGAGAATTTCTTGGCAGGCAAACTGTGCACAAGCTACAATGAGCTTCAATGAAGTGCTTTCACATTCCCTTCCCACTGAGTTGAAAGCCTGCTTATATTCTCTCAAGTGTGTTTCTTTTCCCATGGAGGATGGCTTTGTTGAAAATTGCTTCCTCTTCTCTTGATTATTGAATCAGATATTATATTCAGGTCTTCAATACTTTATAGAATGTTGGTAAAAAGTGAAATATAATGAGTGTGATTCTTTCTTATATCTTGAAGGCTATGTAGATTCAGCTCTAAAGAATTTAGTGGGGTGAAGCCAGGATTGGAAGAGGGATATTATTTAACTGAATTTTCCCTTTCTCTGCAACTGTTCCCTGCCTCCACCATTATGATACTCTTCCTTTCCAGCATTTTCTTTATATGTCAATAGCCAGACTCAGCCTTCAGCACCTCTATGTCTCTTTTGAGTATAACCATTTGCTCCGACCCAGAGGACTCATGTACACCAAAGGTAATTTGCTATAATTCTGCCAAACGATGTCTTATATTCTAGACTTTTATTTCCATTTTCTTCCTTCTTTATTCACCATTAATATTAACCTGGTCTTAGAATGTTGTTAATCTACTAGGAAGGAAAAATCAGAATGAAATTAAAGCACCCAAGATGAATATAAAAATGTGTTACCTTTTTCACACTTCAATTCAAAATGTTAAAGGATTGAAAAAGTCCTTATCTTTTAATATACTTCAGCTTTGCCACTTCATAGTTTTACTGTATATCATAAAAAATATGGACTAAATCTCATCACAGTTATTTTCTAATATTTTTGCCTTTTCGGGTAGGCATACTATAATCATTTCACTGTATCCATTCATGAACAGTTGAGTATAGTTCTTAGGTCATAAACTCTGAAGCCAAGGTTTTTCATCTATAAAATGAAGATTGGGTTGTTTTGTTAAATGAGTTTATAAATCTAGTCCTTGGCACACAGCAAAACTATGTAAGTGTTTTCTTCTATTGTTATTCATTCATTATCAAAGATTTATTGAGCTCTTACTATGTACCATAATGGTGACTTTGTAATGCTAACAGTATTGGAGGGCAGATAGTAATTCAATAATCAAATAAATAGAATTCCAAATTGTGATAAGCATGCCAGTTAAAATGCAGGAAAGTAAGAAATACAGTTGATGGAAAATAAGACTGAAAAATACGGGAATTTGATTTCTTTTGGAGGAAATACTAAGTCTTCAGTTAAGAAGAAACATTTGAACTGAAATCTAAAGGGTTATAAGAGTTCATCAGTCTAGAGTGGGACACTGTTCTAGAAAGAGAACTTGTCAAAGTTAGAGAAGGGGTTGAAAGTTAGTGAAGGAATTGAGAAGCCAAATTTGGGGATGCGTTGTCCATGTGGCTTTTCAAATCTCCTAGAGTGATGATAGAAATTGTTATGAAGAAAGGAATTGTGAGTCAAGTGCCAAGATTTCAACAAATGTGATGGCTGGACGGTGGTGCAGGAGGTGGGAGGAGAGGGTGGTGGCTGATGTGATTGTGAGAGTAATATAGTAAAAACAGAATGAGCTTCAAAAGAGTAGAGTTTTATTATAAAGGCATAAGGGAATGATTGTCTAGAGATATTTACATGAACAGTTCATAAAGGAAAAAGCAATCTTGTAACCACTTTTTAAAGAGAGTATGTTTTTCATGATTTTCTCATAATTTGTCATTAAAATACATTCTTTTGATTTTCACATAATTAAAGGTGGAATGTCAGTTTTGGCTTAAGGCCTAAAATGTCCTTTCAAAACTTGCCTGCTTTTGGAAATTTCAGTATTATTTCAAGAGCTTTGCTTTATACATAAACATAAATATACACACACACAAACACATTTTTTCTTTAGAAAGAAATGTAGAAATTGTAAGTAGAAACACCATCATATAACTTATCAAATGATACCAGATATTTGGTAGTATATTGATAGACTGTAAGTATTTAAAGATTAGGAAAATATGTTAGGGTAAACTATGTTTACTAGAATAATTAAAAAACACAGAGGAAAGATATGATGAACTAAGTGTGTGTTAAAATAGTTTCATACAACTTTATCTATGCTCATACATTAGAAAGGTGGCTTAATCACCCATAAGAAATTACCAGCTTCTCTGTTCGTGAAGCATGACATTTCAGTTGCACAGCCAATAAAAGAATTTCATGAAGAGACTGAAATGATTTACTGTATGGAAAGCATCAAGACCAAGGTTACCATGGTGAATTACCTTTCTGCACACTCAAGGTCAAGTGAGAGTGACCCATCAATGGGCAACCTTCTGTTGTAACCTAGTATGGAATTGCTGTTACAACTGTGAGTTGGTTTCCTTCTTAAATAATAACGATGACTGGACCTGGTACCATTATTTACCTATGTTAAATTTGAATTTGCAATTTAAAAACTGACATTATTGTTAAGAGATTATTAGAAGAACATTGGTGTTTTTTAGAACCTCATAAATTGCAGCTGTGCACTGTAATCATTTCCAGAAAATGTGGGTAGGTTAGGAAATGTTTACACATTTTAAATATAACTTGAAAGAGAGTCCAGTTGTATTGTAGTTTTTAATGTTTAACCAGAATCATCTTTATTGTAAATCCTATCTTTATTCCATTGGGAGGGTGAGAGAGAAAGTATAAATAGTGATACATATTATAAAATATTGTTATGTATAATTAATACTTTAAAATATGTCCAAAATTCTGGGAAGTTCATATATTGCTTTTTTTCAGATATGTTTTGTTGATGCATAAAAATAAGACTGTACTAATAAATGTCTCTTGAATTACACATGGTGTAAGAAAATGAAAGCCTTTGGGTTATGAATCTTGTATTTAAAGAGGCAATCATCAAATATTTAAGATGAAAATGCAGTAACACATGCTTGCTGTCATGTGCAAGTTTGGAGAATGTTATGACAAGGTTTTTAAAGCATTCATAGTTGGAGTATTTTTATGAAAATAATCATTAATTCAAACAGACATTCATATCTGGCAACCTGCATTTTAATTGTGATTTTCTGGCTGCATGAGAAAATAGGTAAAGCCATGAAAGAATAGGTGAAATATATAGCAATCTTGTTTAAATTATACATTATAAGGCATACATATCTGTATGTTGTCATATTATGCATTAAATTTAATGCATAAATCAGATTGTTATAATTCTGATGTTGCCAAAAGGCACAAAATATGACAAACAGGAATAGGCATGTAGATATTATCATATTCAATAATTCAATGAACATTTGTTTTATGTAAATTAACTTTCTGTTAATAAAAATTATACTCATTTATTACACCACTTCCATATGATAATTAAAATTATTTTTTCCTCTAGAAAATCATTACAAAATGTGAGTAATGCATTTGTTTAATATCTATATAAATAAGATCTTACCATCAGAATAGTTGCAGAAATAAAACCATTATTGATTTCTGTAATAATTTTTATAATATTGCTATACTGCAATACTGAAGCTGCTAATCTTATTTTTGTGAAGAACTCTATGCATTTAAAGCAGTGTTTAAACTTTTGAAAGTAAACAATCTTAGTTTTTGTAAGACCTGTTAATGTACAATTTGTAGAAAATGACTTTTGGGAGTAAACAGAAAGTACTTAGTGAACAACTTAGCACAAAAGTTGAATTCCTCCTTTCAGTACTATATTCTCATACCAATTAAAATAATACTGAAACTCTTGGGTTCTATATGTAACTTTCCCAAAATCAGTGGGAGTCACACTGGCGATAAAGGATTTAATAAACTCCCAAATGGCTGACATAAAACGATAAGTAAGTTATAAAATACCACTTTAAATGACAACAAATTATAATATTGCAAAAGTCACTGCTTATATTTCTTGTGCAAAAATATGATGCAGCATTCTCTAATGGAAGGTATATTTCTCGTCACTTTTGTTACATCATCATATTTTAATGGCTTATTTACATCATATTACTATATGCACGCAACTTTATCATCTGAAGCATGCTACAGTTTCTGACTGAGCCCTGTAAATATTCATTTAAAAAAGTGGGCATGTCTTTTAGATGCTTAAAGTTTTACAATATTGTAATGGCTGGATACGCTCATAAACTTTTCAACCTAGTTTAAACAAACTAGAATTCACCCTTAAGAGAAGGCTGATAAAGGTAACTTGTAGAAAAATGAAGAAAATTCCACATAAACTTTAGCTAGCAAACTTAAGAATCAAAATAAAGAGCATTTAATGTACACTAATTAGCTGTATGTGTTCTATATTAGCAATGGGAATTCTATAAAGCTGTTAGGTTGAACCACATGAAATTTCCAACATTTGAACATTTTTTGGTTCAAAGAATGGTAGTTTCATATAGTTCAACATAAGATAATATGTATATTGCTCATGATCACATAAAATCCTTTACCAGATACACTGTACCTTTATATGACACACTGTTAATCAATGATTTGTGCAATCAACAAGTTCTTAAGGAATAGACTTCATGATGTACTAGAAAGAGAACTGAACTAGGAATTTATATTCTAGCCACGCCTCTACCACTCACTCACTGAACCCTTTTAGACCAGCCACATAATTTCTCTGAGTCTTGATTTTCTTATTTGTAGTATGAAGATGTCACATAGACTGCTTCAGATCACAAGGAACAGAAACATAGCCAAGGTGGCTCAAACATAAGAGGTTGCTTAATCTCAGAGAGCAAGAAATCTGGAAAAGTTTCACAGTTGCTTCAGATATCCAACAATGTCATTAAAAGCCCAAATGTTTTGGTCTTTCTATTTGATTCTCTGAGTGTTTTGGACTCAGTATCTCCTGCTCCTAATTGCCAGATGGTTATAGCAGCATGATTTCTTCACACAAAAATGTCCAAAGGGCACATATCTGTACATATTGTGACCTTTTATAAGAGCAAAGAAAACCTTTTCTAGAAGACTCTGCTAACATCACATCAAATCTTATTGTCCAGAATTTTATAGCATGCCCATACCTAAACCAAACACAGGAGGAAAATATCATCTTTGTCCTGGATTAATTAAAGGGCAGCTTCCTTGGTTCATGAATGCAAAGATGGTGAGCAATTCCTATAAAAACGTATAGAAAAAATTGGAAAGTAAAGAAATTAAATTTAAATATTTTTCTACAATCTGTAACAGAGTACTGACAAAATTGGGTACATAAAGGTAAAATGATACAGAAATAATTCATATGTAAACATGTACAATAAATAAACACAGTTATTTAAAAATACAGTCATTAATCATGGTAAATAAAGAGTTGCATAATTGTATGTGATGATATGAGAATGTGGGATAACTTTAAATTAATGAATAAGATATTTAGGAGAATAACAGGATTTCAAGAACATTTGGCTAAGTGCTGAATTTTCTGTAATTTTAAGAATTTTTTAAAAAGTTCTTGGATAAAACTTGAGTTGAATAAATGTCTAATAGTAAACTTAAAACTCATTGGGTTTACTGATTTTTTCTTTAAGAAACTAACTTCTATAGAAGTCCAAATCACAACTATCCTGAAGATGATATAATGAAAATACAACTGGACTTTTGATATTTATTTCCAACAGATTCAGAGATAAGAGTCTGTCAGCTCTGGGGAAATGCTTTTCTGAATTATATTAAAAACTTGAAATGTAAATATATAAAATATTTAGGAATAGCATATTTAACATTTTAGGTTGTACCAGTGCAAATGAAAAGCATGAGAAACAAAAATAATAAAGTGCATCAGTATTATGATTAAAATTATAGTTTAATATAAATTTGCTTTAAAAATTGGAATGGGAGATCAGCCAAGACGGCAGAGTAGAAAGACCCTGAGCTCACCTCCTCTCACGAGCACACCAAAATCGCGACTGTCTGCAGAACAACCATCTATGAACAAGATAAATAATATAATCATATAATATTATGATTATAATATAATCATAATCACAATATAATCATGTCTCATATCCCAGGTGGGATACCCACAAATTAGAGAATAATTATATTTCAGAGGTTCTCCCACAAGAGAGTGAGAGTTCTGAACCCCAAGTTGGGCTCCCCAGCACAAGGGTCCTGCACCAGATGAGCTCCCAGAGCATTTAGCTTTGAAGGCCAGTGAGGCTTAATTTGGGGAATCTCAAAGGACTGAAAGAAAGAGAGACTTCACTCTTAAAGGGCACACACAAAATTTCATGTGCACTCGGACCCAGGGCAAAAGCAATAATTTGATAGGAGCCGGGGCCTGACCTAACTGCTGGTTCTGGAGAGTCTCCTGGAGATGTGGGCCGTGGCTATGGCTCACCCTGGGGACACAGACACTGGCAGCGGTCATAGTTGGGAGCTCATTGTACTGTGTGGAAGCCAGAGCTGGTGAGCACCACTGTGGGATCCTCCCTCAAGCTCATTAGCTCCAAGAGCTGACCCCACCCAACAGCCAGTGCTGGGACGCCTCAGGGCAAACAATTAACTGGGTGGGGACACAGCTCCTCCCATTGGCAGACAGGCTGTCTAAGGACTTCCTGAGCCCACAGCTGCTTCTAGGCACACCTCTCCACATGGCCCTGTCCACCAGAGGGCCAAGACCTACCAGTGGGCAGGCATCAGCTCTGCCCTCCAGAAAGCCTGCACTATCCTCTAGACAGCCTCACCCACCAGGGGACAGACATCAGATGCAAGAAAACCACAGTCCTGCAGCCTGCGGATCCGGCCTGCACACAGCAGGCCAGACCCTACCCTGAGACCAACTGGGCCCCAGCACTGCCTGCTAGCAGGCCATCACAAGTTTGGGGACAACCCAGACCCCATACCCAACTGTGTCAGGAAGTGACCCCTCCCACCAGTGATCTGACACCAGTTCTGTGATCCCTGGGTCCTGCATCCTCCAGGATGTTGCTCTGCCTGCCAGTAGTCTGGCAATAACCCAGGACCTGGCTTCACCCACCAGTAGGGGGAAACAGCTTAAGAGTCTTCTAGACCCTGATTCTGCCCACCAGTGAGCCAGCACTAGTCCCAGGGTCCCCTGGGGTTCTGCAGTCAGCCACACTATGACCAGGCCCTGCTAACCAGTAGCCAACAGGATTTATACAAGGCAGGATCTGGCAACCAACCAGACCAGGGGCCAACCAAATCTACCAGACCACCCACATAGTCAGCCTGTCACAAGAGAAGGACCCATGCAGCCCTCTTAGGGGGAAGCCCTAGAGCATATAGCTTGGGTGATGAGATGGGAGTGCACTCATAGGACTTCTTCTACAGAAGGCCACTTCTCCAAGGTCAAGAAACATAACTAACCTACCACATACAGAAAAATACAAATAAAAACTTAGACAAAGTGAGATAGCAGATGAATATGTTCCAGACAAAAAACAAGATAAAACCCAGAAGATGAACTAAGTGAAGTGGAAATAGGTGATCTACCCAAGAAAGAGTTCAGAATAATGATTGTAAAGATGATGAAAGAACTCAGGAGGAGAATGGATGCACAGAGCACGAAGTTAGAAGTTTTTAACAAAGACTTAGGAAATATAAAGAGCAACTAAACAGAGATGAAGAATACAATAACTGAAATGAAAAATTCACTAGAAGGAATCAACAGTAGATTAAATGATACAGAGAAACAGATCAGTAAACTGGAAGATAGAGTAGTGAAAATCACTGCCACTAAACAGAAAAAAGAATGAAAAGAAATGAGGACAGTTTAAGAGGCCTCTGGGACAACAACAAGTGCACTAATATTTGCATTACAGGGGTCCCAGAAGAAGAGAGAGAGAAAGGAGCTGAGAACACATTCGAAAATATAATAGCTGAAAACTTCCCTAACCTGAGAAAGGAAACAGTCACCCAAGTCCAGGAAGCGCAGAGAGTCCCATACAGGATGAACCCAAAGAGGAACACACGAAGACACATTGTAATTAAAATGACAAAAAATAAAGATAAAGAGAAAATATTAAAAGCAACAATGGAAAATCAACAAGTAACAAACAAGGAAACTCTCATAAGGCTATCAGCTGATCTTTTCAGCAGAAACTCTGTAGGACAGTAGAGAGTGGCACGGTATATTTAAAATTATGAAAGGGAAAAACCTACAACCAAAAATACTCTACCCAGCAAGGCTTTCCTTCAGATTTGATGGAGAGATCAAAAGATTTACAGACAAGCAAAAGCTAAGGGTTTGGCACCACCAAACCAGCTTTACAACAAATATTAAAAGAACTTCTTTAGGCAAAAAAAGAAATGGCCACAACTAGAAACAAGAAAATTATGAAAGGAAGAAGCTCACCAGTAAAGGCAAACATACAGTAAAATTAGTAAATCATCCACACACAAAGCTAGTAGGGAGGTTAAAAGACAAAAGTAGTAAAATAACCTATATCCACAATAAGCTGTTAAGGGATACACAAAACAATTAGATGTAAAATACAATATCAAAAAAAAAAATGGAATAACTTTATTTTTAAGAGTTTATTTTGTAAGAAACTGGTGACTTTCAGGTGTTAATATCTGAAATACAGAAGGTAGGGGTATAAAATGAATTAAACAGCAAGGTTAGGGCTGGCCATTAGTTGCTTCTTTTATGCAATAACCAAAGGAGAAGATCAACAGTCACATGGAATATAATTAAAGTTACTTTAAGTCAGCAGATTCCTATATTAGACATGGTTGGAGAACTTCAGTTACAATTGAATTGTTAAGAACAGTTTTTAGAATGCTCTGACTTCACTGGCATATGGTATAGTTTCTTTACATCAAAATCTTTTTTTTTTTTTGTAAATAACGTACTAAGATTTTTAAACGTACTTTAAATTTTCAAAACGTCATCTTGTTTAAGAATAAATGTTAATTATCCATCTTAAAAGAGAACAGAGTATGCATAAGTCTAATCGACATAATCCACTAGTCATTTGAATCTGGTATTGTATAAATGAATGAATGTATGAATGAAATGAAATGAAACAAATGTCCTTGTTTTATTCATTCGTCCTACAAACATATATTGACTGCGCGCTCTGAATGAATCTCTGACAATGTGTTGTGGGTAATACAAAGCAGAAAAAAGATGTTAAATAAAATAGATTTTAAAAAATACCCATATAAGACAGTATGGGGTAAATGCTGTATGGAATAAAGCAATGAATCCTAATACCACCCATGGGTAGATTTCACCTGTGATGAACTTTCAAGAGTCTAGAATAAAGTAAGTAAAATTGATTATCATGTGGTATACATGTTGGTGTAAAATTATAAACTGTTTATTTTAATCTGCAATTATGTTCCTTCTACATTTTTGGAGTTAAAATGTCCTATCTTAAATGAAATTATGACTTTTAAAGTTATTCTTACCTGATAAAATTAAATATTGGATATACCAGTCTCTGAATTTATTTTAATGACTTTTCCCAGTTGAAATTTGAGAATTGGAACAACTGATACAGACCAAGAACTAAGGGACTGAGTATAGAAAATTCAGTTTGAATGAAATAATGAAATTTCCCTGTGCAAGAGAAACTAGGAAATTTCCTATTTTCTATATCCTGCCCTCCTTTTCATATACTCAATTCTGGGAATAGATTATTCTTCCATAAAATGCAGGCAAGAGGTGTCCGTGCATGTTTGTATGCATGTTTCAGAGTAGAGTGGGGTAGGTGTGAAGAAGGTGTTGGCAATTAAATGTTTGGATTGCAAAATGCTACTCTTCATACAGCACAAAGAGAAAGAACTGATATGGCAATAATTGAGTCTGTATTCTCAACATATTGGGAGTTAAATTTTCATAGAGAAGTATATATATATGATACATGTATATATATATATATATATAATCTGCTGTCATTTTATTTGAATTCAGCATATGTTGAGAAATCAAGATAATTTTTTTTTAAAGGGTAACATATGCTTAGTAAGAATGCTGGTTATGCCATGAAGCATAGGTACAACAGGCCCATTCTTCTTAAAAACTTCACTTGATTTATTAGTTGAGACAGCACCATAAAGTAATCTGTGCAGTCGCTGCATACTGCCTGAGAATATTTGGCTTTCTTAATTGATTAATGTAGCCTATATATATACTTTTTTTTTTTTTTCAATCTTAAGGGGAAAATATTTTTTGGTGTTATTTGGACAATTCTTTTCTGAGGATGTCTCTTTGAGGGTACAAATGGAAACAATGTGAAACTGAAGAGAGGACTGGCATAATAATAATAAAATTATTTATAAATAAATAATAAAGTTAACATCATTAATTGCTATCAATTTGGTAACAACTTACTGTGTTTTGCAAACAAGAAATAGATATTAAGCAGCTTGTACAATGTCACATAGATAGAACATGGGTACTGAGTAACTGACTTTAGAAAAAATAAATCACACAGTCTAACTCTTCTTTTGAAAAAAATATAGTCTGTACTTGGAGATCTCTAAGATTCATTTTGAGGTTGCAAAGGCTTTAATTCTTAATTTTTGCTTCAAAAAGCTTTCTTTCTAATTTTCTTTGGAGATATGACCGTTTGCTCACCATGCAGCAAAATTAAGTAAGCTCATATTTTGCATGCTAATTTGAAATTCCAATTTCAATTTATTGCATCTGAAGTAGAAGGGATACAAATGGTTAATGAGTTTGATCAAATTTCTGGATTGTTTACAGAACAGAGTCTAGGGAAATAAACTTTCATAGCCTGTGGGGCAATACATGTCAAAAATTAATACTTTAAAATAAGTTACAGCAAGAGTATTAAATACCATTGTATATGTAGTTGGAAGAACAAAGCTCTACTTTGATTTTGTTGTAGAAAGAAGAAAAATAAATGTTTCCCTTCAGATTATAAGGATCAGTGAGTGGAGTGTGACATAGTACAAAGTGCAGAAAGAATTTTTATTTTTTAGTTAACTTATTTATTTATTTATATTTTATTTTTGGCTGCATTGGATCTTCATTGCTGCACGTGGGCTTTCTCTAGTTGCAGCAAGCGGGGCTACTTTTCGATGTGGTGCGCGGGCTTCTCAGTGTGGTGGCTTCTCTTATTGTGGTATGCAGGCCTTAGGCACGTGGGCTTCAGTAATTGTGGATCGTGGCCTCTAGAGCGCAGGCTCAGTAGTTGTGGTGCGCAGGCTCAGTTGCTCTGCGGCATGTGGGATCTTCCGGGAGCAGGGCTCGAACCTGTGTCCCCTGCACTGGCGAGTGGATTCTTAACCACTGTACCACTAGGGAAGTCCTCCAGAAAAAATCTTTAACCTGCAAGGTTTGCCTAGTTTCTCCTCTGTGTAAATAAAGGAAGTCATTGAGGCAAATGGTTCTATGATTTGGCAAAACTGTTATGGACCTTGTTAGTCACATATCAGCAGGTGTTCTACCAGCAGAGGAAACTGAAACCACTCTTCAAAATAATGTAAAGTACTACCTATGATTGGGGCAAGGGAATCCCAGCAGATGATAATGTATATAGAACTATATACTTTTTCCTTAAATATTTCCTCTATATTACCTCTAAAAATCATGGTCTGTTTTTGGAAGTGTGTGTGTGTGTGTGTGTGTGTGTGCACACCCAAAGTCCCCACAAAGGTAAGGTGAGGTAACTAAGAGGTAGAATAAAGAGGGGAGAGAAAAGGGAAGTATATTTTTGCTGATTTTCCCATTTTTTAATAGCAGGAAGTCAACACCTGCCAAAAAAGATCATTCTTTGAAACAGGTTTAAGTAATTTTTATAAGGTCAAGGTCTATAAGATGTCCATTTTGTGGTGTAAATGTAATGCCTGTGATTATTTAAACTTAGATCTCTATTTAACTGGATTTCTTGTTAACCGTATAGTCTCTTTTTACTATGATTTATCAATTTTAGAGTTTTGAAAGTTTTGATTTATCTTTCTGCTGAAAAAATATTTATAATCCATTAGCTTTTTTCTTCTTTTTATCTTTGGATTTATCTGTGCTCTATTCACTGGACTCTAGGTTGTTCTCTATTTGAGAATATCTATCCACCATCTTTGGACTTGAGGACAACTTCGGAAGGCATGAAATTCTTTGTTCACACTTTCCCTCTGAACTGTGGCTGTCCTCAGATTTGTACATATTGCTCTTCTACCTTGTGGCACTCCCTGGATGTTGCTGTGGAGACATCTGGCACCCAATTCTTCTTTCCCTCTCGTGGATGACTTTCTCTTACTGTCTGGATGCCTAGATGAGTCTTTATTCTTGAAGCTTGATGACTTCAAGAAGATATGCCTTGGTGAGAGTATTCTGTATCAATTTTTCCTGGACTTGGTCCACTTCTCAGGGCAAATTCAAGTTTTTCTTTATTTCAGAAAAATGTATTCTCATATATAATTAAATGTATATATCAAACTGTATGTGTTTTCTCATTTAGAGACACCCAGAATGCATATTTGGGTTTCCTTTTTCTGACTTCTATATATGTAATCTTTATAATTATATTTTTCAATGAAGGCTGTATGGAAAATGTTATAATGAAAAATATGTCTCTGCTTATATTAGGGCAATCTTTCCGGCTACACACTGGATCATGTTACTTGCTCACTCATTAGCTTCCAACAGCTAGCTCACCACCCTCCTTGGGATATACCTGAAATTTTTAACACAAACCCGGCATCTCCTTTTCTAGGCTCATCTCACAATATTCTCTGCAAGATAAGCTACACAAGTCCCATTACTTATAGATGCTCACATATACTATGATCCTTTTTCTTTGGTCTCTGAATATTTACAGCTGTATATCAGACACACTTTTCCTGTTTCAATTTTCAGTATAATTTTTATTTTGAGAAATTTTTAAAAGCACAGCAACTTCAGAAACAATATGGTGTTTACATTTTTCACACAGAATTAGCTATTTCATCATACTGTTTAAATATTGCTTTAATAGATAAAATAAAAATTACAGACAGAGATGATACTCCATTTTTCCTCAGTCACACACCAGCCTGATACCCCTCCTTCCTTCTTTCTTTCCCATTTGCATGCATCCTTGATAATTAATTTGGTTTTCATCCTCTCAGCCCTTTAAATGTGTGTGTGTGTGTGTGTGTGTGTGTGTAACCAAGGATACATGCAGTAGTGCTTTGCTTTATAAAAATTAAATAAATGATATCTAATTATATAAAACCCTGCAAATTGCTTTATTAAATCAAATTATGTTTTTGAGATTTACTGATAATATCCTATTTCTCTTTAACTTTTATTTTATTTATTTATTTTTAAACCTGTTTAAAATCTGGGAAAACTACATTTACGTCTCAAAATGCTTAATATCATTATAATAAACTTTAGTTGGCCACTTTACCATCACTACAGGATTCTATTAAAATAAACAATTTACTGTTTTAAATGACTCCCCTTCTTCTCTGAAAAAGTACTTTAAGAACAGTAGAATATATCTAGGACTATCACCTGTACCTTGTTTCTTAAAATTTTAACTTAAAATGAAGTTTATTTTTCATGTAAAAGAAGATTTAAAATCACTGAAAGCAAAATTGAAACCAAACTCTAGAACTTAGGGAGGAAATGGTTAAATTAACAGATAAACTCCCTTTTAATAATTTCTTCTGGCCTTTTGTTTTGTCTTATTTAATTGTGTTCCACTGAAGACCCATCTGGGTGTATGTGTGAAGAAATAGAAATTATTTTTACAATTGCAGAGACCTGCTTGTATGTGATACACACCCTTACTGAGTTTGTACATTATTTCTGCAGTGGGAAAAGAGTGAGCTCAAGTCATATCTAATTAAAAATGAAACTCCCCAAAGAAATATGCATAGTATTAAATTCTAGTTTTTCATAAGTGTAATGAAAATTAAATAACTAAATTAGTATATACACTCTGGATTTCATCTATCCATCAAAATAATTGTTTTTCTCTTTATTACTTTAGTAATCAGTCTCTAGTAAGTGACTGACCTACTATATCAATGAAGCATATACTTGAAGTTTTTATTTTTTCTGCAACGAACTGATGTGGTTTTATGCTCAGTGCCCTTCACCTAGTCTGTCCAATGAAGATATTGATGTTGAGGGAAAATTTGGAAGATTCCAGTACCAGTATCAGTTGTCACATCCACAAGGCTTTCAGGTAGGTAGTAAAGTGAATTCCTCCAAACACTGCAAGAGGGTCTTTACTTCTCAGTACCCCTAGGATAAGAACTCTATTGCCAGAATCATATATTCTATTTGCATGCTCTATTATCCTAAGATAGTATAGTTTGGTCAATGTAGAGATTAGGGGTACCATGTTTATTGTTTTGCAGCTTTTACCTATAGGTTTAGTATCTTTTATTCAATGGCCTAGACCAGTTTCTCAACCTTAGCACTGTTGCTATTTTGGACTGGATAATACTTTGTTGCAGGTGTTGTGAAGGGAAAGGGGATTGTCCTGTGTTTAATAGGATGTTTATCAGAGTCTCTGACTTTACTCACTAGATGCCAGTAACACCTCTTCACTCCCAGTCATGACCAACAAAATGTCTTTGGACATTACCCAATGACTCTTGGAAGGGAAGCGGAGGCAATGGTGGGTCCAGTTGAGAACCACGGTCCTACACAGAACTACCATCTTCTACTATCTCTGAACTTAGTCTTCCATAGTTGGGCAAAATTCATATTTGGGATACACTTCAACTTGATCTTTGAGGCCAAGTTACTTGTATTGATTCGGGCTAAGTTTATATGCAGAAGTGTATTATTTTATTTAATGTTTTATTTGAAATGAAAAAAAAAATGTCAAGTATATTTTTCTATTCTTGAGTCCAGCTTTCAAAAAGTTAAACTCTCTTAACTGCTTCTTTTGGTATTTCCCTTCATAGTTCCAAAATCAGAAGAAGGGTGCCGCATGCAATAGTACTAAAAATATATGGCTTTTGTTTCTTGGAAATAGTGGAGCAGTGAGAACACAACTGTTAGAGGTTGGAAATGTGGCCAGGGAATTCTTGCCTGTGATATATTGAAAGACAGATAAACAATGGACTACATAAGATCTAGAAAATATTGATAATGTTGCCCATGGTCTCAAATATTTTTATATAGAGAAGGTGAAATATAAATAAGCCTATCTGTAAAGTTTTCTCTGCATGCAGCTTGCAATATTAGCTGAGTGAGAGTCGGATATATTGGTATCTCAAATGTTTAAAAAGAAAAACAACAGCTGATGGATTCTGTTTCTCTAACTGAAGCAAGTGTATGGCTCAGCCAGTAATATGTGCTCAAAGATCATAGGGGTGGGGCTGACTTCTCATTCAAGCCTATTGTTTCACAAGAGCAGGAGATGGGCAGAATTCAGAGGCCAGTAAATAAAAGATCTGAGTTATTCAATTTATAAACTATTGACTATATCTAGAGGGAATATGGTCTCTGTTTACTTCAATACAGAACTGACCAGAAGCAAAGTGATTTAATTCCCATTAAGTTTTAGAGGCAATTAGATTGCCTGAGAAACCACAAGCTTGATTTACAGAAGCTGGCATCAGATCACCTCTAAAACAATCTCCAGACCTCCAAATTCCACAGCAGAAAAAGTGTTATAAAAATAGTGCAGTCTCTAAGGGACACAGTGCAATGCCAACCATAGTCAAGTTGCTGCTCACTAGACTAATCGAGAAACTTCCTCCACTGATGAGGAATAGTGCTTTGGTGATTCCTGTTAGCAGGATTTGAAAATGCTGTGGACACCCTATTCTTCCATTTTCCAAACAGGAGGTTTAATTTCTGAAATCTTATTTCTACTTTACATAGACTGGTGATTTGTCTTTTATGCTGGGACCATTGGTTCATGTGGAGCCATATCTAGACCTAAAGGAGAGGATTGCATATCATACTGGGATCCTGGGTTTTGTTCTGAGTTCATTGACAGGATTGAATTTAGGAGCTGCTTCTCTTGAGAAGGGAGTTTGCACAGATAGTGAATACCCAAAAGAGAAAACAGGTTTCCAACGATCTCTCCAATATGATTTTTAAGTTATTTTTTAGTTTTAGGATCCTCAGGGTATAGCAGGGCATGTAACCACTAGAATAAACAGTTAATTCACCAGCCTCCCTTGCAGCTATGTTTGGCCATGTAACCAATTTTGATGTGTGCACTTTCTGGTATACACTCTTAAAGGGAAGATGCATCAGCTTTGTTTCTTCTTCCCCTGTTTTTCACTGGTTTGTTGTAGATGAGGTAGGAGACCATCTTATGCAAGGCGGATGATGACAACATCCTATGGAGAGCAAGTACTAGATATAAGAAGCCGTGGGCCTTGCCAAATTTTCTGAACAAGTCAGATCAGTTCTGACTTTTTTTTAAGGGAATAATCACATCCCTCTTGTTTAAATCACTGTTAATTTTCTATCTCTGTCACATGCATCTAAACCTTTGTCTTAATTAAAATATACCTGTCATATGCATGGATTTCTTCAGAATCTGTTGACCCTTGAATATCCATTCATATTTAAGGGCAAAGTACTAAAAAATTAAGTGCCAGCTCCTTTTTTGGGGGTGACCAAATGTAAGTAGCTGCACTTCAGATCAAGTAGATCACTTCAGTTAAAGAGAAATCTTAAATCTTCTGCCTAAGTTAGTAGTGGAGTATCAGTTAAACATTTGGCAGCCAGCTTTTTTCGAGTGGGTCCAAATAATGGGGCTGGGGAGGGGGTTCTTCATGCTTTTGTATGTATTATTTCACATAATCTTCCTATTTTCAGTTAAATGTCCTCTCTTTCTTCTTCTCAACTGAGACTGTTACTCCCCAATCCAGAACCTCTCATTCAGTTTCTCCAGTTAGTACCCTTTCTCTCTTCTGATGTTTGAGGAATGGATTTCTGTATTGATACAGAGAGTAGGACCTGTTCAAATAATCTTCCTGTTTTCAACCAAACCAGTATGTACATGTATCTTCAGAGGTGTCCGGTGGCTCTAATTCATGAATTCTTTTTAATGTCCTGTGACTAATTGGCTCACATTTTATTACTTTCTTGGAGACTCAGAGTTCAGTCGGAGAGCTAGAACAATGGGGAGATTATGTATATTATATGTTTTAAAGGATTTGTTACAGGAATTTGATCTTACACAATTGTGTGGACTGGTGAAGCTATGTCGGCAAGGTTCTTGTCAGTGCCTCTGATGCTGAAATTTGAAGTCCACAGGTAAGGCAGTCAAGAAGAAAAGATGGCTGGAAAGTAGGGGACAGTGAAAACAAGTTGGAAGTGACAAGCAGATCAGATTCACATGGAGGGACCAACATCTTGTCAGATATTTTTACCCCTTACCTTAGTAGTGTGTGTGTCCCACAGATTCTAGGACACTTTCTTATGGAGCTAAATACACACAACTAGCCCATAAATCAGAGAAACTGAAGGAGAAGCCAGAGGAATGCGGACCAGCTGCAGACCTGGCCAATGTCTTGTGCCATGAGGTCAGTCAGTAGATAAGTGACAAAGTGGATGAGGTACAAAATGGCTGCCACTTCACTTCTGCTCTGGATAGCTCCCACAAGAATCTCTCTTATGACCCACCCTAATTAGAAACATTGCAGAAAAAGAGGGGAATGCTGGGAAATGTAGTTCAGTCTAGCCAAGTTGACAGATTACAAAATAACCAAAGCAGATCAAGGAAAACTGAAGCTGAGGTCTTATTCCTCTAGTGCTTGTTAATCTCTATGGTCCTCTCCATCTCCAGATTAATTTTCCACCTCTCTCTGCCTTTCTCTACAACACAGGAGACTGATCACTATTAATTATCAATTGCATCACACAGACTCCCTTGCATTCTGGCTTCTGTTTGGGGGTTTGGCCAAAAGGGGTTGCTGGCATGAGGAATGCACAGGCAATGTGAAAGGGTGGAGTAGATATTCCACACTCTCTTCATGTCTGGTTGTGATTCCTGCTGGGACTGAATTCCACAGTGGCCACAACGGCTCTCCAGAGGCTCCTCTTTCACATCTCCCATTTTTTCCAAGCTTCTGAAACACCATTTGTTCCTCTTGCCCTTCAGCCTAGGGCTAGTGATGATGTCCCGCTGTCACTGGTCCCTTAGTGTCTCCTTAACACTTCTGTCACAGGTCTACATAGTCCCTTCCATAAATTATCTTTAATTAAACTCTTTACAGTGTGTCAGGAACATGTCTCCATTTATTTTCTGTAATCCATTGGCATTTATTTCTTTATTTTATTGTTTTTTGGGGAAGATATGTAAGTAAACATATGTCTATCTAGTCTAGAAATTTATTTAAAAACAATGTTCCCTAACAGTAAAATGAGAGTTTTGTGACAACTATAGATTTGAAATTTACAATGAAATTATTTTTTCTTTTCCCCAAAATAGGCATATCTAATGAGGCATATCTATATTTTTACACTGATTCCAGTTTTAGGATAGCTAATTGCTATAGTCTCACAGAGCTTCAAACTGCTGCTGCTTATGCATCCCTGTGCCTTCATATCTGCTTAACTAAATTGACCCCTTAATGGATCATACTCTTCCCACCAGAGAGAACTTAACAATGGATCCTCGTTCATTTCTGAATATTGAGCAACTAAATATTTAATCAATGAATAAATGAATACATAGGATGGAACCCCCCCCCCACTCTCTCTCTCTTTTTTTTTTTTTTTCTATTTTAGGCTCCATTAGGATAGAATATCTCTATCTTTTGTCTTTGCTTCTTCCAGCATTTGACAGATTGCTTCATTTAGTAGGCCTTCAAGAAATGTATGTTAGGTAAAGCAGAGGTCACAGATCACAAAAGACTAAATGTCAGGGAACTGTAATAACATGGCAAAATTTTCTGAAACTGTTCTCTCTCCATTATGTGTGGCTTGAATTATAGCTATCCTATTCCAGCATTCTCCCTGATTCCTTTTAACTGTTCTCAAAGACAGCTTCCAAACTTCCTTTAGATTGTTACATGGTCTGGGCAAGTTGACCTCTACTTGATCATTTCCAAGGTGGATAGAATGATTTTGAGTAATTTGGACTGTTCAAAAATGTTTCTTGAAGAGAGTAAAAGATATGAAGACTCTATTTTGTAGCTCAATAATAGTTGGCAATTTTTCCTCCACTTCTCCAAATCTTCCATTTTCTTTCATTCCAAACATTATCGAAAACATTTAAACTCTACTGAGTTTAATGAGAATTAGTGAATTAAATTTGATTTCACTGAACTAAACAGACAGCTTCAGGTCCCCTTTTCCTTTGTTCTTTTTTCTCTAATGAATATATCTGGTCTGTTTCATTTTCTATATGACAAGGTCAAGGTGTCTCTTTCATTATTAAAATTTAGATTAATAGAATCTTTTGCATCTCTTTGATTATTAAAAGCCACAGACATAGTTGCTCCCCTTTATCTACAAAGGCAGATAGATGAATAATAACAATTTTTCATAATGATGGTATGAGGAAAATATAGAGGCAAGATTATGGGAATGAAGTAATAACAGATTAATAACTAAAATTTTAAGAGAGAGTTTGAGAAAACAAATTTATCAAAAATAAATTATCAAGTATAAGAGAGAGGTGATTCCTAAAGACATTTGCACTACTGTTATCAGAAAATGGAAAAGTTAGGTATTGAACAGGCACAATAAAAAATGTTGTACTTCACTTTTGAATAGTTCTGGCACATAAAGGCCACTGTACACATATTTAATGAATGGAACTGGTAAAGATAGACACAGAGCACTTGACTTCAAAGAGTTTTGTTATTGCTCAAGATTTACAAAAGAATCTTTGTTGGTTAAATGGAAGAGGGGTATTTTAATACATGATTTGTTACATAAGCAGTTCCATAGCTTGTTCTATTTTACATGAAAAATACTACTGTAATGACAATTTTGCAATTATACTTTCTATATACTATGTAATTTGCATTACACAGATTAATACTGCCTAACTGAAAAAAAATCCAATTTACAGTGATCAATATAACAATTATACATAAAGTCTCACATCCTAATAAGAGACATATACTGTTATTTACAGAGTGGCTGCATAATATACCTCCTTAATATGCAGAAAGTATAAATAAATATGTATTCACCTGAAGATTAAATACAAGAGCTGCTGTGATTCTGAGATGTGAAAATTGTTCCTTGACCCTTATAACTGTTGGGTAACTTTGAAGTGGAACTGGAACACAGGTAGAGAAACTTTAGGAGAAGTAACTTCCAAATAGTCTATTGGTACTCTTAAAATCTGATTGGTATTCATTTCCTTTATTCTTTCACAAAGCTTTGATGAATTTGTGTCATGACATTATGATGATGTGTAAGACTAGGTCAAACCATTTATAATATTTTAATTGGTTTTCTGATAACTTCACAGATAATATTGTTTGACCCATATGCCACTTTAGTCATCTTCCTGCCTAATGATTCATCCAGAACCCAAATCATGACTCACAAATAAACTGTATTTCTAGACCCTCACCCCTTGACTATTTCCCAACTTTTATTTTGGCTCTAGTAGCAAAATCGTGATTATGGGGAAATCAGATTTGATAAACATTATTGAAGTATAGGAACACATATATACTCTTGGAAAATGTGAAAATTTCCTGAATAATTCCAAAATTTCATCATGTTTCAGAATTTGTACATTTTTGCATGAAAATATTCCGTGTACTCAGTTTACATGTACAACATGTTAAACCTGATAAGCCTTATTCTTTAGGTTCACAGGCTAAAATGAACATTGACAGGAATAGACTGCACAAAACATAAATTAATTACATGTGTGTTGAAAGCCCTATAGATTTGGAAAAGATGTTGCAGCATCACGCAGTTCATCCTCCTCTACTAAACACATCTTTTCAGATGGATAACTCTATCATTTTTAAGCATTTCATTTATAACACCTCACTTTTAATAAAATTCTTTCCACTACCAGTGTGCTTCTAAGTCCTCTTGATTTTTCTTTGAAAGTTTTCTCTGAGTAAACTTTCCCATTCTAGTTCTAGCATTGTGTCCTCATATCATTCTTATCAGTCTTAGTTCTACTTCTCTACTCAAATTTATTACTTACTATGCTGAATCATGACTACTCCTCTCTGATTAGTCTGGTCTTCTAAAGATCATGACAACATTGTACCGTTAATATTGTCTATCTTTTCCAACTGCCACAGCCCCAGATCATCTTCCTCCAACATTCTGTAGCCCGGGTAGCCTTCGAGGATGAAGTTAGGTTACATTTCTTCCTGAAGGCCTTCTGCACCATTCTACACAAGATCATTCTCTCCTCGCTCTAAGGGTAGTCTTCCACAAAGTCTAGAACAAGACTCTCTTTTATTTTAAATTATTTCTTCATTGTTGCATATATATTAGAAAAGAACACAAACTTCTTGAGAATGGTCAATTTATGATGCTTCTATATTCTTTTTCCACAACCCAGGTATCATTTGAAATACAGAATTTTGAGATCCAACTAATTAAAATATAAGAAGGTACCATTCACAAAATCACTGTATTGTAGAACACAGGATTTGGAAGAAGAGTTAGAAATTTGGGGGCTTCTTTCTTTTCGTAAAATTCCATCAAGTATTATGCCAAGAGGCATAGAGGTCAAATATCGGTATTTTTATTTCCAGACAAAAAGTCTTCCTGAATTCCATCTATTTTGACCTAGAAAAGTTAAATTATGTAACACAGAAAATGAAAGTTTTTCTTCGTGTCTTAAATCTAGAGCTTGGATCTTAGACTAAGCCCTAAACAGTCAAATATCTTCCTTTAAGGACTTTGTATAAATCCTCTTAGCTCTCCAGAGGCTCATGAGAGATTCAGAAGGAGACAAATCTCAAAAACTGAGAGGCCTTCCAACTTTCAGGAATGAAGACAAGAAGGAGTCATTAAAGGCGTTTGAACAGAGCAGTAACAGGATGTAACTGATGCTTAGGATGATTATCATACCAAGAGTATTAGAGGTCCATTGGCAGGTTAAAGAGTGCAACAAGTACGAAGAGATTGGTAGGTAAACCAGAAAATAAAAAGAAGGTCTTAATTAAAGAGCTATTATAAAAAGAGAAGCAAGAGAATTTTGTTACTACTTTCTAAATCTAATTTGGGGAATGATTATATGATGTCACTGGAAAAATAGAGGCAGGTTTAATCTTGAGTCACCAAAGCAATTAATATTATTTAGTTTTCATTTTAAGTACACAGTTTACTGAAAGAGTATCTATTATACTGAATACACATTTTTTCCCAAAGAAATGCCAATGCCTGCCAATCAATTCAAAAAATGAAGTATGAGTGAGTCAGATGAAAGCTAAGTTCCAGTGTTCACATTTTCTCTGGAATCCAGCTGTTTAAACATTATATTCAGAAAGAGTTATTGTGACTTGCTGATTAAATAGGTTAGAACACTATCTAGTCTATGTCTTATGTGGTATACCCTAATGTTTCATAAGCAGTAAAATAATATTCCAATAAATATGAAAGTTCTCTGCAAGAAAAAATCAATTTAAAAATATATAATCTGTTTATGGCACTAGGTAAGGCTAATGAAAACCAAATTTAAAGTGCTAAAATGCATTCTCTGTCCAACCCCATTACAAGAAGAAACACTTTGCTTTATTCACATATTAGTAATCAATGATAATGATAATAATGTAGCTTTATATTGATGATATGTATATAAACTGCAAGCCTAAAGTATTTGTAAATGATTAAGATTTAAAGGCAATTTAATATCGATGTTTAGAAATGGAAACCTGACAGATATCTAGCCCTAAACTTTGATTTCAGCTCTAACCCTAACTGCTAATAAAATAAATTGATTGGCAAGAAAGAAGAACTGGAATTATTCCTATAATTTTTCTTCCTGGGAGGTAAAGCAAAATTTACCTCAATTCTGTGGGAATGTATGTAGTAGATAATAAGTGCCCCAAGTTTACTATTTATATCAGAAATTTTAGTTGATAATATGCAATCAAGAAGGCAAAATTTAAAAAAAAAATACTTGATAAAACTTCAAAGTTAATGTAAAACAAAGTTAAAAACAAAATGAGATGAATGCTTATATATTTTTCTACACATTTTTCAGCTACATAGAACACTTTCTATAAATCTTATTATTCTGATTTGCCATAGAATCATGTTAGAAGTGAGACTGACAACAGAATCTCTGGATATGGTCTGTGATAGATCCTCATTCATTATAGAATAAAATATTAATAATTTAGCTTTGAATAAAAAAATGAAGAATTTAGCTTCAGATTTACCAACTGGATCAAATTTGAATAATTTTAATGACTTTATATGCTAGTTTGGCAATAAACTGTTTTTGTAGGGACTGAAATTATTATGTAATAACTAAATTTCACATAATACTAGTTGTATTATTACTATTAGAACAGTTAAATTGTTTTCCTCATGAAAATCTCCAAGTATTTTAAGTATTACTGTATTATTGCAGATTTTATGCATATTTTTAAAGAATCTCTTAAGAAGAGATCCTAAAAATTAGAGAAACTTGGATCCATCTGCACACTATATGGACTATAATGGTCCAGAATAATGTATATTAAGAGTTATAAAGCTATAGCCATGTGTTTAACACCAATGCTCATAACCTATTAACAGTTAATATGTTAATCCAGGGGGAACATGTAAATAAGATTATTGTACTTTTGGTCATACTCAGTGTCTCTAACCACTTGTCAGAAATATTAAAATATAACTTGGCTATTACAAAAGGAAAATAAAGTAAAATATTAAAGTAATTCAGTTTGAAATAACTTTTAGCTTTCTTTTCATTTAGTAGAATCATTTTCATCTTAAAGTTCCAGATGAAAATTCTGCTTCTCATTGATTTACTTCAGTAATTATGTTCTTTTCAACTCAATTTTTCCTCATGCTCCCTGGTATAGTTTGCAATGATTATATATACGTTTTCTGAATACACACACACACACACACACGTGTGCACACACACATGCACACCATTTGAAGCTTACACATTATTTTATTCATGAGCATATTGTAACCAATTGTGGCAAGAACTCTATGATTATCTCTTCCAATGAGTCCGTGAATGGCAGTAGGATCTGTCACTTACTGGTTGAGGAATTTAAGGACTGGCTAGGGAACTCTACGTTATTTCTCCCCTGAAATAAAACCACGCAAGTCTCATGTTAAGATGACTGCATTACAGAATAAAAGAGATCTTGATTCTTGAGCCACTGGAATGGGGGATCTCCACCAACCCACACTGGGTTTGCATGAGTAAGAAATATATTTCTAATGTTTTAAGCTCTTGAAATGTGTGGGTTTCTCTTCCTGAGAGTCCTCCTATACTTCTACATTCCTACTTTCTAACTACCTTTCTAAATTTTCAGCTTTTTATCGACCACATAGTAACTGCTTAAAAGATGTAAATAGTAATAATAATAATAATAATAATAATAATAATAATAATAATAATAATAAAATAAATTGTTCTTGGAAACCTTTGTTTAAAATTACTATTAGAATGACATAATTATTCTTTAATTTTTTTTCTATATTTTTTCTTCCAGTTTTATTGAGATATAATTGACATATGGTACTGTATAAGCTTTAAGGTGTACAGCATAATGATTTGACTTACATTATGAAATGATGACCTCAGTAAGTTTAGTGAACATCCATCATCTCATACAGACACAAAATAAAAGAAAAAGTTATTTTTTTCCTATGATGAGAACACAGGATTTACTCTCTTAACAACTTTCATGTACTAAAACACACACCCATGTTAATTATATGAATCATGTTTACATTACATCACTAGTACTTATGTCTTATAACTGTAAGTTTGTTTGTACATTTTGACCACCTTTGTCACCGTGCAAAGATATTACATTATTACTGATATTTCCCACAATGTACATTTCATCCCCATGACTCATTTATTTTATTATAACTGGAAATGTGTACCTTTCAATTTTCCTCATCTATTTCACTCATCCTCCCACTCCCCTCTCCTTTGGAAACCACTTGTTTGTTCTATCTATGACTCTGTTTCTGCTTTGTTATGTTTGTTCGTTTGTTTTGTTTTTGTTCATTTGTCTTGCTTTTTAGATTTCACATGTAAGTGAAATCATATGGTATTTGTCTTTCTCTGTCTTATTTCACTTAGACTATACTCTCTAGAGCCATCCATGTTGTCACAAATGGCAAAAGTTTATTCTTTTTTTATTGCTGAGTAATTGTCCATTTATACCACATCTTTATCCATTCATCTATTTATGGGTACTTAGGTTGCTTCCATCTCTTGGCTATTGTGAGTAATGCTGCAATGAACGTAGAGGTGCATACATCTTTTGGGATTAGTGTTTCTGTTTCCTTTGGAAAAATACCCAGAAATGGAATTCCTGGATCGCACAGCAGTTCTATTTTTCATTTTTTGAGACACATTCGTACTGTTTCCCACAGTGGCTTCGTCAATTTACATTCCCACCAACAGTGCATGAGGGTTCCCTTTTCTCCACATCCTTGTCAACACTTTGTATTTGTTGTATTTTTGATAATAGCCATTCTGATAGGTGTGAGGTGATATCTCATTGTGGTTTTGACTTGAATTTCCCTGATGATTAGTGGTGTTGAGCATCTTTTCATGTGCCTGTTTGCCATCTGTATGTCTTCTTTGGAAAAATGTCTATTGAGATCTTCTGCCCATGTTTTAGTGGGGTTGTTTGACTTTTGATGTTGAGTTGTATGAGTTCTTTGTACAGTTGTTTTACAATGTTGTGTTAGTTTCTACTGTACAGCAAAGCGAAGTTCCCTGTGCTATACAGCAGGTTCTCATTAGTTATCTATTTTACATGTATTAGTGTATATATGTCAATCCCAATCTCCTAATTCATCCCACCCCGCTTTCCCCCGGAAGTTCTGGTTTTATTTCTTCTATATTCTCACTGAAGTAGGAAGCAAAGTCATGAGCTGGGTATGAAGAAATTGGAATTTGGGGGTATGAGGAGAACAATCATCTAAGATAATACTAGATGAGAAAATAGTTTCGGTAAATATAACATTATTCATAAGAAGTCTTAATGGTTCTCTTAAATTTTGTCATATTACAATGGACCAATAATCAGCATGATTTTGTAGTTTTTTTTTTTTTTTTTTCCAGCCAGGTTTAGCTTCAGGGGTCCTGGGTAGAGTTTGTGGAAAGTTGGATTTAACCAGGGTTTTTATTTTTGTTGTTGTTGTTTTGTTTTGTTTTTTGTCAAGCAGGTGGAATGAGTTAAGAGAAAGGTTTATATAATAATTTACTATAAATCAAAGCTGGATAAATAGTAAAGAAAGTATATAAGGGGAGTAAGCCTCAGTGAAAGTTGTTAGGATAAATGAGTTCTGATAAAGTCCAAAGGTTGTGAGAGACAAGTGTCAGAAGGAGTGAGCTGGAAAGATAAAAATGGTAGTAGGGAGCAGGGTGTGTTAAATTGAGATAGAGAGTTTGCTGTTATTGATGTAGGATGGAGAACAAGATCATTTGATGAATGAGGCCAAGCAGTTGAGAGATCAGCGTATTGACTTCTATGGGGAACTTGAAATCACCAAGAATGAGAACAGATGTGAAATTAGAGAGAATATTAGTGAGACAGGAGCTAATTTTTTTTAAGAAAGGAGTGTTAGATGACTACAAAATCTAGGGATAGTGGTATGGAAACAGCAGTGAGGAACAAAAAAGACATCTGCTTCATTTCTAGGTCCTGAGGCAGAAGTGGTGTGGACAAAGAACATATTATTTGAAAAGCTTCTTAGAAGCAGTGTCATGGGAGAGCCAAGTTTGAGTTAAGTAGGAGATGGGGACTTTAATGAAAGTAGTTTGGTATAAACTTTAGAAGTTATTTGCTGATGATAAGCCCTGAAGTCCAGAGTGTTAAAATTTAGGAGATGGACAGGGTTAGGAGATAAAGTTAGAAGAGACAGAGGCCACAGCTGAATGAGGACTTGTCCTGGGCTAATAGGGATGTAAAAGGGCATGATGCCATCTGTCCTGGCCTTCCAAGTCAGTGATAGCGGGGCTGTGACAGCTGATGGGAGAGAAGAATGTGAGTGGGAATCAGTGAGGGGAAGGAGAAGTATTGGGGGGCAGTCCAATGACTCCTGCTGACAAAGTCTTTGAGTCCTGCGGAGGAGAGACAGGGACAGTTGGCTAACTCTTGCTGATGGTGGTGTGCAGATGGGATTTATTCCAAGACTGTAGTCGCCCTCTCCTTTTATCATCATGAGTCCATGTGCTTTGACAAACTGAATCCAGCAAAGCTCATTCATTCAGTAAAACTGAGTGACCATTCTGAGAGACCAGAAGATTAAACTGTACCCATCAAACTTGTCTGAACTGTCTGTCTTATGTTACATCTCTAGCCCACCTCTTTCTATATTCAAGAGTAAAAATTCTACTACCCAGATAAGTAGAGCAAAGGTAGCAGAGACCAACCACTCTTTAGAAAATGATTTTTTGATGGGGTTTAGGAGTAGAAATGCAGAAGTAATTTTCAAACAGAAGACACCTGGAGAAGTACTAAGAGGTATCATTCTTACTTTTCATTTCTATTTTAATTTACTATTGTTTCTTTGTTCTTGTTTCTAGTCTGCTACAATCTTATTTTCCTTTTTCTAGTCTAATGTCTAGTTTAATGTTCTATTAATTTTCACTTATTTTCCCCATAATCATTCTGAGATTTTTCTGTTTCTTAAGATATACCCTCATTTAAAATAATTCATCATCAAGCACTGATTATTTTTATTTACTTTTTATTTTACCTATAGTAAAAGTCACTGTTCTTGATGTACAGTTGTATGAGTTTTAACCATTGCATAGAAACATGTAGATCACGCAACAATCAATATATAGGGCTGTCTCATCATTCCTAAAAATTCCTTCATGCTGCCCTTTTTGTTAAACCTCTCCCCCACCCTTAACCCCTAGCAACCACTGATCTGTCTGTGTCCCTATAGCTTTGACTTTTCCAGAATGGAAATCTAATCAGAATGTCATTGGTCTTTATTCATGACAGAAATTACATTCATCCAATTATTAAGGCAGACATTTGAGAAACATCTTTAACAATTCTTTCTTTGGACTCCACAGCTAATCAATTATTATGTCTTCTTTAATATTTCTGGAATTCTTTCCTCCATTTCAATGAGCTAGGAGAAATAAGAAAAGGAAGTTATTGGAGTTTTGTGTTTAATAAGTATGGTTTTGAAATTGATGGTCATTATTCTTTAGTTTTACTTAGGAATTTTTCTTAGGAGGCACTGTTTATAGATCTGTTTTGTAGGCTCATGTTGGTGTTAGGAGAAAGAGTTGAAAAGATTTAGGATAGAAAAATGTAAATGTAGGCTGTAGCTTTCATTTGGAAAGGAGTGTGCAAAAGAAATAATTTGATAAAGTGAAAATATTTTCCTGGTATGGGAAAAGATCTTAAGAACAGAGAAGTGGTAAAATTGAAAATTTGGAGATATTCTGATAATCTAGTCCCTTAGGATTTAAAACCAACAGATGAATTTTTCTGCTTCCTCACCATTTATTATATGCTACCTTATTACTGGAGTATTCAACCTCTCCTTTACAAACATGCTATTTCATATCTTTCTCTTGATTTGTCTTCTGAGCATGAAACTCAGGTGTAGTCCAGGTAGCTATCTTTAACGATAACCAAAGTATGTTCTTTATTTTTAAACTTTAAAAATGTGACTAACATATACACTGAGAATAATTGAATTTTCATTCTGTAATGAGAATGGCTTAAATTTTGCTACAATATTTATATCTGATATATTATAGTGGATAAGTTCCTCACTGAGAGATTGATTATAACTCTTTCCAATGCAGCGAAACTGGTTGCTCAAGGCCATGTTTCTTTATCCCCCATATGTTTAATGGAATGTTAGATAGTGTGAATCTTACTATGATAATATGAGGGCCTCTTTCAACTTTTTTTTTAATACATCATTAATGTGTGGAGGTCTTGATCCTAAGAGCAATGAAATAGCAAAACAAACACACAAATAAAAATAAGCAAAAATAGGAATAACACATATATACACATAACGTTTCTTATATATGATTGATTCAATTCTCATATTTATCATCAAATTTTACTAAATATGGGACTACATTGGCAAGTAAATGAACTGCCAAACCTGGAGGATAAAATCATTTTATCAGATGGAGGACTCAAAAGTAATGGAGATGATTGGTGTCACAGTGACTAATAAGAAAAGCCCTTTTTAAACAGGTGAAAAGACTTAGAGATAATGACAATTTGTTAGATCTTGAAGGTGTGAGACTTCTAGAAAGCCCTCAAATCCTGTAATGCTCAACTGGTGACAAGTGTGAAGACTGCCTCTTTGCTTTCAGTATTTCCAGTTGAATGCTCCAATCTGTTTTAAACTTGACCATAGTCAACTCTGAGAGTTAAGCTGTCTGCTTCAACCAGTGCTTATACCTGACTATTATCAGAGTCTTTGTCATCTACCTTTACCAGTCTTAGTTTGGTACCTTTGAAGTAATATCAACTCCTGCAATGGGTCTCCACTCTACCACACACAAGTTTCCATTCTCTAGTATGAAATTAGTTCATTTATTAACTAAGTACAACATATTATTGTCTTGCATATCTTTCTTCTTTTTCACTGAATGTCAATTCCTGAACTGGTTGAATTAAGTTTCAGAATGAGATTTACTCTGAATGGTACAGCAGAAATAAATAGTAGAGCAAAACAGTTTGCTATGTAGCACAAAATAATTTTTCTATCAACCGTTCTACCCTCTCAAATATAGTAGACCAGAGAAAAAATATCCCTGGAAGATGAATGACCTTAATGGTAATTTTAGTGGCTCAAATCCCTGTTCTTCCACTAGCTCATTTTTGAACATATCAGTTATTAGCTTTTCCAGTTCTGAGTTTATTCATTTTTAGATGACAGAATTGGTTTGGGTTGATTGATGTCAAAACATAGATAGCAGCAGATTCCTCTCTTTAAACAAAAATGTATACTGAAGTCAAATGTATAAAGTAAACCAGATCTTCTTTGGCTAAAGTGTGGGGAAAGGGGTGACAAACTTGAGCCCCCTGATAGGAGCCTCTGTAGGAGTTCATTTGGAACACCACTGTTCTCCATGATACATAGCGTTACTTGCACTTCTGACATTCCATGAGTCCAAGTTTTATTGAGAGTATGTGAGTATTTAATTCAATATGTCTTAAAATCTGAGTGTTATGGGTAGATAGGAATGGAAGAAAAGCAAGATCATCAAAGAAGTTTTTTACATTTATGGTTTTCTTTTAGCCCAGTGTGAGATTGGTTCATCATTTATTTATGGATCAAAAAAGCAACTTATGGGGCTTCCCTGGTGGCGCAGTGGTTGGGAGTCTGCCTGCCGGTGCAGGGGACACGGGTTCGAGCCCCGGTCTGGGAGGATCCCGCATGCCGCGGAGCGGCTGGGCCCGTGAGCCACAATTGCTGAGCCTGCGCGTCTGGAGCCTGTGCTCCGCAAAAAGAGAGGCCGCGACGGTGAGAGGCCCGCGCACCGCGATGAAGAGTGGTCCCCACTTGCCACAACTAGAGAAAGCCCTCGCACAGAAACGAAGACTCAACACAGTCATAAATAAAAAAATAAAAATAAAAAAAAAAGCAACTTATTACAGCACAGCTATTTGAGTATTTGAACCTCCAAGTAAAACCCTAACCCTAACCCTCAGTCAGCTGCTGGAACCTTTGAATAGGTGGCCTAGGAGAGAAAAGATCATCAGAGAGAAGAGTGAGAGACTGAATAGTGGGATAAAATTGTGAGCACTGACTACCTGCTTCATTCAACTCTGCAGTTCTCACCACAGCTATTGGTGAACAGCAAAGGAGTTCTCTCCTTTGATTTACGTATTTATTCTCCTATCAAGTAATAAGCCTACTTATTTCAGTTCTGCTCACCAAACGCTCATTGAGGGCCTACTCTGTGGCAGTCACTCTGCCAGGTAGCAGAGATACAAAGATAAATACCAGATACACTTAATCCTTTGAACAGGTTGTTAAATGCAGTTTAGAGAAATTGCAGTTGATGGGGCAGAGAGGGATAGTCTGCTTTTTTTACCCCCTTAAAATATTGGTTTAGAAAACAAGATAAAAAAAAAATCTGAGAAAAAGATGATATGTAAATCTGTTTGTATTCAAGTGGTGCAATTGAGTTATCCCATTTTTTTAATCTTTGAGACCTTAATTTCTGTATTTGTTTTATAGGGTATTGAGTTTCCTTTCTCACATCTGTTATATTAAGAAACAAATGAGAGATGAGTGGGCCAGATAGGAAGTAAAGAGGAGATAGCAAGTGTGTATATTAAAGGTTAATGGGAAAGAAGATAGGAGATTAAGTTAGAATTGAGAGGAAGTGTTAGTGAAGTACTGAGAAGGAAATCGAATGGGACTAACATATGTTAAGGAAAAAAAGAAGAGAAAAAAGACAGGGAACAACCACAAGACAAAAGAAATATAAGTATATATTTAAAGAATTTTTCAAAGGATAGATATTTATCAAATTTTGTTTGTAGCCAATTTCAAATGCTACTGAAATTTTAAACTTTTAAATACAGATACAATACCAGCTGCTACTATGGAGGAGATATAGTTTTGGGGAAGGCTGGAAAACAAGATGGTGTTATTTTACTGTAGAATGTAGCCTGCCTATACCTGGTGATATACTATTTAAATATATTATAGGTAATTAAATATAAAGAGTTATGTAATATTCATATGATATATATTTAAAATATTACTCATCTAAAGCATGCAAAGAAAACGTTTCTATGTCCTTGCTGATACTAACGATGTGCTGTTGATTGCCAGAAACAGCATGATTTAGTAATATAAATGCTTATTTCTGGTTTCAATTTTTGCAATAGCTGTAGTCTAGGAGTCCCTATACTCCTAAAACACAAAATTGAGAACAATCTAAAATTTTAAAAAAACAAAGCATAAAATAGATCTTCCACTCTAGGAAAAGCATACAAGTGGGCTGTCTCTTAACTTCAACCAGCAATCCATATGGAGGGAATGTAACTGACTTAATTGTATTACACCTATGAGGCATGAGGTAATGGGGCTTTTGATGGATGAATATAAAAGACTGGAAAGTAGGTCTGTATCAGTGCATCTGCAGCATTATTCAGGGAACAAGAGGCCCTGAGGAAAGGAGCCAGTGCTCAGTTTGTAGCATCCCATTAGGCTGAGTGATACCATCCATTAACACACAGCTCCGTTGCCTGGACAGCAAGTTCATTGTACAGAAAGCCTCCTTCGAACTAATCTTGAGCTAGTTATTTAACTTTTCTTTGCCTCAGTGTCCATATCTGTAAAATAGGGGTAATAATAGTAATAACTTCATGGAGTTGTTATGAAGATTATGTAAATTAGTAAATGTAAAGTGCTTAGTGCCTGATACATAGTAAGTACCAAATAAGAATTAGCGAGAATATACCCCATAAAAGCATGGCTTTTCCCCCTCATCTAGTTTACTGCTTTATCTCCAACACCTACTATGTAACAGGTGGCCAACAATATTTGTTGAAAAAACTGAAAGAATTTGATATGTTGCCTTTTAAATGTGAGATCATGAAACACAGAAAATAATATTTTGGTCTCTTAGCATTAGTATACTTTATTAGAACTTAATAATTTAGTATTCTGTCATATGTTTTGGTCTCTTATAAGATTAGTTACATTGTATAAATAAACCAAGACCTGATCTTTCTTGGAAAATTGATAAAATATAGTTTCTGAACCTATAAAAATGAGAAGTCTGCTGGACCAAGACAATTAATATGATTGAGAGAACTTGTTCTCTCAGATCCACAATTTACCATCTGTATGATTTTGGCTGTTACCTAATCTCTCACACATTCCCACATTTGTAATATTGGAATAGTAATCATACCTATCTTAGAGTGTTCTTTTTGAGAACAAAGTAATATAATTTATATATAATGCATTGCAGAGTGTGTAATACATAGCAATCCCTAAAAAAATTTGCTTCTGCCTGAATATTAATTTAGTTACTAATCCAATCAATATTTACTGAAGTATTTGTCAGATATACAAAAAAAAAAAAAGAAACAAGTTTTCTATCTTCCAGGAACTTCCAGTGTAGTAATGTAGAGGGACAAATAAGAAGGCAATTACCAAATAGTGGAAGTGTTCTTATAGACAGATAATAAAGAATTTTAGGAGTTACACAGAAATGGAACCTGAATCAACAGCAGTGAGTGGGTTGGAGAAGATAAAAGAAATATTCGTAGAAGACCTGACTGAACTTAGATTTGAAGCAAGAATAGGTTTAGAAACCAGATGGAAAGAGGAACAGCAGGGCAAAGCATGGAGAAGAGAGAAAGCCTTGATGCTTTTCAATAGTTTGTAAAGTACTTGGTATAGCTGGGGGAATAAAAATATTGATTGCTGCTTATATTTCCTGTTGAAAACAATAAGAGCAACAACACATATTGGCATAATTCTTTAGAGGTTACAGGGTTTATCTCTTGGATTCTCACCCTAAACTCCAAGAAGAGAGAAAGAGAGGTATTATTTTCTGCACTCTGTAGATGTAGACACTAAATTTGACTTTAGAGATTGGATTATTGTCATTTACCAATTGTTGGAAGTGCAAATTGAGCCTTGATTCTTCTTGTATTCCATTTCTAGCGACCTCTGAGCCAGGGCAAAATCAGAAACCTGGAAGAGATAGCTGTCACTGTATTTTGTTTCTTAGGGTGTTTGGCAAAATATTGTCTTGTCATTGAGTGTAATAATTGCTTTATAGTTCTCAGTTATATGTAAAATGGTTCTGCTCCTGAATGTCATTTAAAAAATTCTACTCAATGGAGGGTTAAAAATCTTGTGCCTGGTTTGACATGGTAAGCAATATGAGTTTGTTGAATGAATGAGTGATCACGACTATACAACAATCTGAATCCTTGTTAGTAGAATTATTCCAGAAGCTTTTATTGTTGAAGATACAATAAAAGGTTTTCTTATTATATTTACATACAAATGACTTGACTAGCAATATATTTTGAAATTTTAGTACTGTATTCAAATTATGTATTATAGTAAGACTAATGTTTATCGATTAATAAACTAATTAATTCATTTGGTCTTGAAGCATTTAGCAAAGGCCTATATATGTGAGGTACAGTGTCAGGTATGATATATATCATTTGATCTAATCTTCACAAAAACCCCGTGAGAATGTTTTATTATTTTCTCTACTTTTTACAGATAAGGAATCTCTCAGAGAAAAATTAAAATATGCCCCAAATCACCACAGTTAGCAAATGGCCAAGCTTCAATGTCAAATCAAGTTCTGTCTGCCTTCGGAGCCCACTGCAATTCAGTGTTAGAATGTTATAACTATTCGTTATATTTGCATCTCTTTTTGTAGGATTTTGTCTAATATGCACTTTCTACATGAATCATACTTCTTTAAACTGGGATATCTTTTTCTTTAGAATATGAAATTAAGAATGAACATTTTTTTATTTTATTATACTATTTTTGATTTAGTTTATTAATATTTTGTAAATTGTTCACATACTTTCTTAGATGAACATTCTTCATATATATAGAGAGAGCATTCTTCTGGAGTATAATTCATCAGAATCCCTTTCAAAAACTTAAGATTTCAGTTTTTGGTTGCTTGCATGTTATTTAGTAAACATTTACTAACAATTTGCATTTCCTTAGCTAAATATTACAGAAATGAATAAAATTTGCTTTTCTTTAATGAGGTTTCATTTTTCCCTTATTAAATACAAAGATTTTTATCTAAAATAATGAATTATTCTGAAGTTATGCTGCTCTTGGGGAGCATCAGTAAATTTTTGGTTTTAGTCTGAATGAAAAAAGTATGTGATAATTTAGTCTTGGCATTTGAGGGTGGTGGTGATGAAGTCTTGAAATAGGTTTAAAGTGTCATCTGTGTTTCTTGTTTTGTAGGACTAAGATACAATCTTCCTTTAGATCAAGGCTGAAGCTTTGGAATAGGGTTAAAATTAAAGCCTCTTTTTCTGTTTCATAACATTACCTTACTTTTCTATTATTTTGCTTTTAGAGTTTTACTTTTTCTTTTTTTCTACACTGAGCAAAAAGAGAGCATTTATAATTATAACTTTTGTTTTGTTCATGTAACTCATGAAGTTATAAGAATGCTTATTTTCAGTTTCTTCCCAGAACATGATCTTCAGAGAAGTACATGATGGCTTTAGGTGTACCCTCACAGACATTGAGAAGTCTGTGCCTCTCTTTGCTGTACATACATCTCTGGGTCTGATTGGAGGATGGGTAGAACTCCACACGTTATCCAGGGAACAGGCTGAACAATTATGAGACTTTGATTAATACTATTGATGTTTTAATGGCCAGGGAAATACATTCCCCTCTGTAAAGACTGTGGTTCTTATGAGTCACTTAGCATAGATAGTGAAAAGCATGAAAGATCTCCTGTCTCTCAGGAAGAAATGGGTGACCGTATAATGCCAGTTGCATATATTACTAAATTGTTACAGAGGAGAGGAAATTACCCAGTCAGAATAGATATGTCTCTGTAGCCTTGTATCCACATTCTAATAGCCACAGAGTTTATCTTAGTCTGAATGGAGCTCTAAGTTATTAATTGTTTTAATGATTTCATTGATTTCTGTTAATCTAGGTAATGTGCCTTACTAAATTCGGTAGTTTATTTTGCTTTTCAATTAACCTTTTACTTTTGTTATATCATTTTTTATTAAAAACAATGGTTTTATCTCCATTTTAATGACATGCCTATCTTAATGTATTATGAATTATATTTGGCTATCTTTAGTGTAATTTTCCTGAATACTTCAGGGTAATGGCAAACCATAATGGCTCAGTATTTTATTACAGGTTATAATTGACACAAAACACTTTTTGAAGGCATTTGAATAAATGCTAGAATCCTCTATGTATTACCAAAAATACTTTTTAAAGGCTTTTTTCTATTTTTGAAGAATACAACATGGAAGAAATGTAATGCTTTAACTTAGGCTTTTATTTCTCAGATTTAGGAATAATGCTATTATTTCAACTTAGATGCAAATTATTTTAATTTTATTCAATTAATAGATACAGTGTATGTTAGAAAGGCTTTGAAAATTTAAAGCAGTGTTTGAAATAGTATATCCCAAAAGAAAGAATGCAGTTAGTATGTGTATCGTTACTGCATTTGTAGAATATATCATTGGCTTATATAGGTTATTTGATATTCAAATACAATCTGCCTAATTAAGGTCTTAATTTATTTGGCAGATGTAGAGTTACCTGTGTTCATAAAAACATTGGTGAAATTGTCTCACATGATGCTGAGGTAGGTTCTCTACTCTTCATTCCTGGGGACTCACATTCATGCATAACTTTTTTGCCAATTAAAAACTGTTAATGGCACAACATTGTAATTGATTAGTCTTTGTATGTTTACAGCTCACTTTAATTGCTGAAAAACGCCATTTGTCAGTTTCATGTTCTATTGACACTGCTATTGATTTATCCGAATTTGGCTTTGTCTTGTCTCTCGTACATAAAACTCACATATGCAGTGCAAATGGGAAATGACTGTATTGATTTCCTTAACTTGAGCCCAAATGCTAAAGATTTTTGGATAAGCTTTCTCATTACTTAAGCCAAAATCAATAAGAAAGAGCATCTTTTAATGAAAGAGCAGTTTGAGCAACGTACTTTAGAAATAGGGTCCTGTTCATTCTTTGCTTTACAAATCGATCTCCTAGGTTCCTTAAGTGAGGTCCAATTGGTTGACATTGTGGTTTGTCTTTGTGTGTAAACTCGCAGCTTCAGAAAAGAGAAGATGAGCTACATAGACAGTGGAAAGAAACTCTCTTCCTGAGAAAGAAGGTAGTCCACTAGCAGTTATAAAATCTAGTGTTGAAATGCAACACAACTTATAAATAAATCAAATAATTTTTATCTTTTAAGTTCATGCATATATATATATATATATATATATATATATATATAATGATTGCAGGATATTTTACAGATTTCTTCACTGGTTCATCTTTTTAGTATCTATATCTGCATATCATATACATTTATACCAACTGATTTTTTAATATTTGTTTTTATTTCAGAAAACTTCTTATTGCTGCAGTTTATGTATTGCAAAATAATTCACTGAAACCTCAGGTCATTTTTAAAGAACTTTTTGTTTAGTGATCTTTTACCTTCATTTTTTTTTTTTTAATTGTTAATGTTCCCGTTTTCTGCAGGAAGACAAGCATTGAAGGTGAGCTACAAAAATAAAGTGTCCGGTCTGAGGAACAACAGAAAGAATTGCACGTATAAACGAGTTATATGGACAGGCCAAACGTCAGGTACTGTACTATGACATCATTAACTTCCGTGAACTACATAAATTAAGCTGATTATGCCTTCACTTAATTAACTGAGAATGACCTATTGATGGATAGGCCGAGTTAGCTAGAGACCGTTGGCTGCACTGTATTTAATTTATTGGTTTTCAATTAGTTCTTCTCTAGCCTGTGATTGTTGAGAAAAAAAACTGTCTATTTACTTCTATGTCCTATAGTATGTTTTTATGCACAGTGAGTTTATATTTAAAATTTTATCCTGAGTAGTATTTTTCTTTGCCAACAATGCTTATGTTGATTTGGGTAGTTTTTTCTCATTGTTACATGTAATTTGGTTTCTGAAATGAAATAAATACGTAGACTGATTCAACTTATTATAGTTGTGATATTAAAGTATCTTTATAAATGATCTATTATATTTACTTCAAGAATTATCTAGCTTTAATTACATCTTGGAAATTAATATTTACCTGATGTGTGGTTAAACTATATTTTTGTGGAGCAATCTCACTGAAGAAAGTTCTTAGGTAAATATTCAGTTTCTATCATTTTCTCTAGAAACTTAATTTGAGAGATTTTTTTAAAGTGGAAAGATTATAGCATGAATGTTCACTCTCAATTTCTTGTGGTAAGTAGAACTAATGTATATAAGAATATGTTCAGACAAAAATTTATCCTTCAAATTTTGACCTTTTACATACTGATTTTGTGAGGGTTGTTTTACCTCACTATGTTGCCCTCTACTATGCAACTTTTATAATCCACTAATCAAAAAATATTTATTGGATCATTCTTATGTTTTCAGCATCTGTACATTAGAACATTTCACTAGTGCCAGTAGTCTAACTGTAGGTATTATAATTATTTTAATTGTTTACTATGATAGTTACTGTAATAAGGTTGGTCAAAATATGAAAGTAAACTAAATATAAAGAAAGTATGTGACCTTGCTTTGGTTATTTGCTCTATGTCTCCCAAATTCAGGTCTTTATCTGAGAATGGAGTTAATAATGGAACTCGGATTCAGGACTTTTTTGAGGTCCTTACTAATTCTCATATATATGTGGTTTAAGTGTTACTTGTTCAGAGAAATAGATATTTCTGTGGATTGGAGTAGTCAGGGATGGATTAAAAATTTAATTGCTTCTACAAGACGTACGTGGGTAACATTACAGTTAATAAAATTTTATGTATAATTAATACTGTAGGAGCTTGTGGGCATATGAGGATTTAAGATTCTCGTTATTTGTGAATAACAGAAAGCTCATAAATAGTTATAGTAATGCATGCATCACAAGTTTGAATCTCATACCTGTTGCAAATACCTTAGCGTTGAGAAAGTAATTCAGCAGCTGTATTCAAAGGGGCGCTGTTGTTTTCCACACATTTTTATATGTGCAGTGATTTTCATTGAAGATTTGACTGGCTTACTTAAACTCTTAGCCATAGTTTCCTGAATTTGAGGGGAGAAATAGTTTGCTACTGCAGATTAAGTGAAGTAGGGAATCACAAATTACTGGAATCTCATTTGGAATTATCAAATGACTACTGTCCCTTGAAAATCTAATGTAGATTTATGTGAGAAAGTAAAAAAAGTAGTAGGAGATAAAGCTTATGTTTTGGGAAGACTATATCAGAAACTCACTTTTAGTTTTGTAATGTATGAGATTTCTATTGGACACCAAATTGGAGAGGTTTTATAGGGACCTGTGTGTATGTGTGTCCATGTCTGTGTGTGACTGAAGTTTTCAGGACAAAGTTTTGAACCGGAAGTGTAAATTAGGAAATTGTTAGCACATAGCTTGTATTAAAGCCAGGAGAAAACATTAGAAGACCAAGAAGAAAAGAGAAGAGAATCAGGGAGAAGGCTTGGCAGTGTTCCAACAGTAAGAGGTCAAGAATGTGAGGAACCAAGAAAGGAGCTGAACAGACAGTGACATCATAAAAAATCCAGGAGACTCAGGAGCTTTAGAACCCAAGTGAAGAAAGAGTTTCAAGGAGAGAAAAGCGATCACCTGTGTTAAATACTCCTTATAGTCATTAAGATGAGAACTAAAAATTGGCCGTAAACCTTAGCTATGTAGAGGTCATCGGCCATCTTGACAAAAGCAGTTTTAGTGTCTTGGTGGGTGCCTATTTAACCTGATTGTAATGATCAGAAGAGCAGAAAAAATGATAATACTGGAAATAGAGAGAATAATCATTGGGACTGTAGCTTGAGAATGCAAGAGCTGATAGGATCTACTGGAAAAATGGAAAGTTGGGTTTGGATTAGGAGTATAGGTAAATGTTCCACAGCAGTATGAATAAAGGAAGCGTGTACAGACATAGACACAAGTAGATGAGTTAGATATGATGGTTTTGAGCTATTAATTTCTCAGTGAAGGAAATCAAGTTATCAGCTCAGAGTAAGAATGGGGAAGGAAGTATTGGAAGATTTAGGAGTGAGAATAAGGCAAGAAATATTTTTCTTGGACAGTAAGGGAAGAAATTGGCCATAAAAATGAAACCAGAGTACTTAGAAGGCTCAGGTCTGTTCTAACTGAAAATTTATCTGACCCCAATTTTTTCAGATCAATATGTGTATCACTTCTACCACTTAACATTCTGTATCGAAACTGTGTGCTCAGTTTCTGTCTATTCAGTAGATTGTGAGACGCTTGAAAGCAAGATATATCTTTGGTTCACTTTCACATTCGCAACATCCAAATACAGTCCTTAGAATGAAGTGTGAAATTAAGAAGTGTTTAATAGATGAACAAATAATTGATGAGATGCATTGTCTCTTGTGCTAAAGATATATAAACAATCAAAAATATGTCCTTTAGATTTGGGAAGTTTAATGCTAAATCTTGTTTCATATTTGAATTCAGTAATCACTTCTTGATCTCTTTTCCAGTAATTTTTTAAACTTTAGGTGCATTGCTGAGTTAACCATTCTCCTCAGTTCATGGCATATCATCACCTCTGACCTCCCTTAGTTTTATAATTTTTATTTACTTTTTAATAGAAAATTATTTTCATTTTCATAAGCAAAGTATGAGCATATGGCTTGCCAGCAAAGACTGTGATAAGTCTTTTGGCTTTTGACAATCCTGTAGGTAAAAAATGGTAGCTCTCTATATTCATTATAGTTTTAATTTCAATTTCAATAATCTAGATGAAATTGAACATCTACCCTTATGTTTAAAGGCTATTTACATTTTTTTGTTTGTTTTTTTCTGTGAATTACCTGTTCATAACTGATCATTCCAATACTATGGCCATTTTATTTCTTGACACTCTTTCTCCACTGAGGATGTCTTACATCCTAATTTCCAATAACTGCAAATCTTTGCCTAGTCTTACATTTACTCACGACCTCCTATTCTTCTAGTAAGCTTTATTTTGGATATTCTCATTGCTCACAACTATTTACACTAGTTTATTCTATTTAGTATGAGATATTCTAACCTCATTATTTACACATTTACTAAAGCAGCTGAACATTTATACTTTCTATTCCATGTAATATTACTTATGTGGCAATGTTTTCTGAAGGTTCTAAGGTTCTTGATATTTTTTTCCTTACGTTAAAGATTTAATTTGACATGTCTCTGTGGTTCAGCACCCCTTTACTATGAAGTATGGGCATCCTGTCACCGGGAACAACCAACCAGCTTAGCAAACAGAATAATTGGTACCATTCTTTTCACATACACAAAAGTAACTTAAAACAGAATAGAGCTTTTATCATCAATTGATTCTTAGAAGTCCTTTCTTGATATTTCAGCCCCAAGGCTTATATCAAAGTTGTTTCCTTCAATGTGGAAACTTCAAGCTTCCAATTCACCAGTCTGCAGACCCTGAGGATCAAAGCAGACCTGCCCTGTGATCCACAGCTAAGCACTTACTTTCTTGAAATGATGCTTAGTGCTCTGATTCGGGATCAAGGTCTAAGCGTGCTGCTATGAGATGATAAATTAGGGAACCAGGCGATTACACCCTTTGGCCTCCACTGAGATCTTCGTGAGCCGGAGCACTTGTCTCCAATTCCTCTCTGACCTGTCATTGTTTCCATATGGCGGCCACTACTCAGGATTCTCACTTGACTAACACACAGTTCCTGAAAGATTGGCATGTGTGAGGAGCCTGATTGCTTCATACTATGGTTATTGAAAGTCTTTGGAAACCAAAGGGTCTATACAACTGTACACTATCCTCTTTTCACCACCATTTTATTTAATGCCAGCATTCATGTTCTTTTCTCTTACACTGATTATTAAAATGGTAATTTCCTTACGTTTAAAAATTCTGTGGTAGTTCCTCATTTCAATCTATCAGGCTGACGTGTTACAGTGTCTTCTCATTAGTTAGAAAAGTCATGATTTTAAAATAATTATCGTCCTCATCCTCTGTGTTCTATTATTCAAGCTGAAACATAAACAAGAGGAAAAACAAATGAGAGATATCAAGTTTTCATCATTTTTTCCAATGTTTCTCCTGTGTTAAGTGTTATAAGTGTGCTCATCCACCGCTTCATCATGCATATTAGAAGCTCAATTAGTCATTCCACTGTTCTACCTGTCAAATGATTTAAAACATACACGTGGTGAGGTGGAAATGCTAGATCTTTGTTGTCGTAAAGGTATTAATTAATCCTGGGGTGGTGGGTGAAGTGTCTCCATGCCTCAGACACTTTTCTGGTTGATATAGTCCTGTCAGTTACCCAGCTAAATGTCTTAAATGCATTTCTTTCTCTTTCTCCCCCTACTTGGTCCCAGTCTTCAGCATCTCTCTCCTGTACTTCAGCAACACTCCCTCTCTCTCCCTTTGGTCTCATCCTCTTTTACTCATCTCTCTGCTGCTAGGCTGGCCTTAAAACATACACACATATACACACATAGGAATCTGATGGTATTATTCCTCCACTTAAAATCCTTTCATATTCCCAGTTAACTATCGAATTTTCTTTCCAATTGAGGTCATCTGGAATAGGTAAACAAGAGAAACTAACTCAAATGGTGCGTTGAGCCTCTCATTACCAATCAATGATAACAATTCTGCTTTGTGTATTTTCTTTATTAGGCTCAGCTACAATTATATTTGAAGAAAAAGGATTAGTCAATGATTGCTATAATAATGCTGTATAATGAACATCTTCCAAATGTCAGTGTCTTTCAGTAACAAACATTCACTTTTCTTGTTTGCAGGTCTTTGGGTTGGTTGAGGCAGTTTTGCAGCAGGTACTCCAAGTTTCTTCCACATGTCTTTCTTTCTGATACGAATGGCTGTGCGTGCCCTGTTTTCCTCATGAAGCATGCAGAGCTCCAGAGACAGGGCAAACAACACAAGAGACTTTCAAAGTTTGCTCAAAACCTATGTGCTCGCATGACATTGGCCTACAATGCCACATAGCAAAGAAGTATCTTAAACCCAGAGTGAAATGATGACAAGGGCATGGAAGGCATGAAAGATTGTGAATAAATAATACTAGAAACTTGTGAATAACTAATACTATCTACCATAAAATGGCTCTGCTGTTTTAAACAGAAGTTTTAAAACAATTGATCTGCCACATAAAGTACAAACCTTAAGAGAAGACTCAAAATCCTACATTACCTCTTCTTATTTATATTTCACTTTGTTTTTGGCCACTCTCTGCTATATCTTAGTAGTACTTGCAGCAAATGAATCATAATACTTTCATATGCATATATCTTTTCCTCTGTTTTGAATGCCCTACCTCTTCTGCCCAGAGAAATAGTTCTTATCCCTGATTACCCAGCTTATGGTTAACTCATGCTTCCCCCAAATAAAGCATTCAACTGGCCAAAATTAAGACACACTAGATTTTGAAAGCAAATGACTCACATGTAGCCATAAATACATTTAGTTCATTCAAGTGAAGGCAAGTCCTGTTTCAGCAAAAGTCTGTAAGGGAATGCTGCTGAGATTGGTTTTGTCCATTCTGGTTCAAGAATGTTGATTAGGTTGGATTTACTTTTCCCAGGTTTTTTCTGGAAGAGGCATATCATGAGATGAGAGTGGTGTCGACTTTACAGTTAACAACCGTAATTTATATAAAACAAAAAATGACATTTCGTATAGTTTTCATATTTATTACTTTCTCCTTAGGGAATAATTCAAACACTATGTTCCTCTGAAACTATGTTCCTCTTCTTCTTGTCTTATCCATGTTCTAACACTCTACTGTGTATCCTACACTGTTCTTGAACCATACTGTGCTATATTGAATGTTGCTTTCTTGTATTAGAAATCTCATTCTTCATTTTCTACTCATATATTTCTTCAAAGAATAGATTTTAAGTAGCAGATTTAATTGTTTGTGGAGCTAAGAATGTGTTCCTTCACTCCAGTTATTGCTGCAAAACATTGTCTTCTCTGCTTATAATATAACATTCCCAGGGAATATTTTCTTTTCTTAGGCTTACTCCCTAAGCTGTGTACTTTGCTCCGTATCATCTGGTCATTTGTATTGTACTCATGTAGTCAGGAAAGGTGTGTTTTGTTTCTCTGTCCTTGAGAAGAGCAGTGACTTGGGATCAAAGCTAATATGGTTCTGGATGGAACTGAAATGTAGATGCTATAATACTACTTAAGTAAACTTTGCTTTGGCAACTGAGGCTTTTCTGCTTCACAATGTAATGGTCACTGTTTCATAGGTTACATATATATCATACATACAAAAATAGGAAATTCAATCTGTGCTTGCTAGGAACTTCTCATGATAATTGCTGGAGGAACAAGCACAGAGGCCTGCTGGAGCCAGTTGCCACTGCATCATGAGATCAGATTGTTAACATTTCTTCCCAATTCCTTGTTCAATGATCTTATATTGGAAGCTTGAAACTGACCATGGTAGGAGTGTTTACACCATGGAAATTGGCAAATGCTTCAAACCAGGATTTCTCTCCCCCCCAGAGAGCTGGTTTATTAGTACGCCAGAGCCAAGCCTTTCATATATGTATACATTTTTATTACCTTTCTTGCTATTGTCAAATTTATAAGTTCTATGTAAATTTTATTTTATTGAATTCCTAATGTTTTATATTTTACTGTCACACATTCTATGTTTTTTCCACTGAAAATAATCTCATGACTTTTTTTTTCCTGTTAATCCACAGATTCTACTTTTTTTTTTTTTTCAGAATTCTGGCCATATATTTATAAAAGATTCTGATATAATGTTATATATTTCAAAATTAAAATGAATACCTTGCCTACTATTATAAACATTATGTTATGTTAAATATTATTTATAAACATTCAATAACCATTTATTAATTTCCAGTATGAGTTTGCAAGGAATTTTAAGTGCCTCTAAAGAATTTTCCAATTTAATTGTAAGCTAGAAACTCGCTGGTTTAAAAAGTTCCTCTGTCTTTCTCTCCCAGGAGAATGCAAATCTTAAAAACTAAAGTAGATAAACTATTTTTCTACTTGAAACTTTTCAAATAGAATATTCCCAAAACACTAAATACAAAGTTTAAATAACTGTTATTCAAGAATAGCTCTGTAGGCACAGGTAAAATTGAAAAATCAAGACTGTAAAAATTGTATGATTTTGAAGTTTTTCCTGATTTTCTTGTTGAGGCTGTAGTGCTGTGTCCACAAACCTGTAGCTTGGGCCTGAGGGATTTAAAATATTTGTCACAATGCCCAGCAGAATATTTAGTGGCTCAAGATCTTATCAATAATTAGAAATATTAATTAGTATTCTTGCTAGATAATCTCAGTTTCTAGAAACCAATGACTAAACCTTATCCTTTTTTAATATACAAACTTTAGAGTAAACAAAATTATCTTTGTTCATTTATAATCAGAATATGGTATTAGAAATATTATATTAGAAATGTGCTCCATAGTGTTTCCTGTGTTAGAGCTTTGTATGTGACATTTATGTTTCCTTACGATTGTCCTTTTTTTTCCTCCCTAGTTTCAAGATCTTGTTTTTCTTACCCTTTATTCAGATTAAATTTCAGAGTGGGAAAAATCCGGGTTGTGACAATTTATTAGTGGTGTAATTCTGAACAAGTTGACTTATGCTCCATTTTCTCCATCTGTTTAGTTGGGGAAACAATTCCATAATGTTATTGTGAGATTAAATTAGAATATGTTTATAAAGTACTTAGGGAGGGCCTAGTACATAGCTAATATTTATTAAGCAGTTATTAGCACTATCTTTCACCAACCACCTTCTCTGTAGGTTCATCCCTTTCGTCTTCCATTGATAATTGCTCTTATTTCTTAATCTCTGGAATATTTATTTTAACTACCCTACCCTGTTAATTTTTTCTTTATTTACTTTCTCTAGATTGTAAGGCTCTGGAAGGAATGAGAATTGTTTTTTCATTCCTCATAGAATCCAAAATCCATAGTGCATTATCATTAAAAGTAGGTTTAAGACAGACATATATTATTGGTGGTGAAGCTATTGATAGAGGGATGGAGAGACAGTTACACTTACTTTTCATAGATTGTCTGAAAAGATTTCACATTTTCACCCATGTCTCTTTTGCACATCACACTCAACTCTACATCACTTACATTTCTTCTGCATGTCATGTGTAGTTTATTTTCAGAATTCTTGAGATCTGAATGCATGGCGTTAAATAAATGAGAATTGATTTCTTCAAAACGGACAATGATACATTGGAAAAATTACAGCCTATAGTAAAATTTTGTAGGAAAAGGAGACTCTATTTATTTTCAGGTTTTTGTTTCATTTACAGAAATCTTTTTTTTTTTTTTAGACTATTTATTCTTAAGTGTGTGGGTTACTTTCCCATTATATATGAAAGGTTTAACCTTTTCAAATGTTTTGTGTTTCAACCCAGCAATTCTTGAGACACTTACATTTTAACTCAACAAGCATACAATACAGAAGAAAAATACATAAATCAGCAACAATTTTAAAAAATAAAGATTAGGATTGTCTCTGTGATGTTCAAATGAATGGAAGCCATTTATGTCAATGACAGTGTTGTGTTTTTGAACTGGTTCATCTCTAATTCTTTGTTTGTCTCTTGCTTTTAAAATTATTCCTGAAATAAGTACAGTGGAAAGCTAATTTTCTACATTCATTTACATGAATGAATCTTTTATCTTCCATCAATTTACAACTAAAAGCTCAGAATGTTTCCATACAATTATTGTTTGTTGCCTTAGGTTTCTAAAGAACTATTGAAAGGGTTGATGATTTTAGAACTTAGTCTTATAAATATTAACCTAGAATAGAGCAAACAGGTGTATTCTCAGAATATGAACACTTAGAATAAAGAGGGAAGTAATTTGAACACAATATAAAGAGGGAAATTTATTTTAGGAATTCATGATGCCATGTTTTAACTAGATATTGGAATATAAATAAGATTAGAGAACACACATACTAAATGAAAGTAGATACCTCTGGCTATGTTTTTATGAGTGATTTGAGATACTTTGGAATTAAAATAAAAAGAATGAAAGATTCAAAACACACAATCTTGACCAAATGCTGATATATTGACTTCACATATCTTAAAAAAAAATCATGCTTTGGGCACATTTATGCAGTCAGTTAAATCAAAGATTGGATAGATAATATATATTTTTTAAATTCACCATTAGAGCCTCTATAAATTCATTGATTTTAGTTAAAAGGTTGCTTAGGGATTTGACTAGCAGTGTAGATTCAAACTAAACTCTGATGGAAAATAAACTACCAAACACAACAATAGAAAGACAAATTTCTGTCAGATTTCCAAATACAAATATTACAGAGGAATCAAATAAATTCATATAATATATAATACATATGGTATATATTTAATAAAAGATTAATCTTTAAAAATATTTATTTAAATAAATAAATACAATTGGATTCTTCCAATAATTAACAGAGATATGTAAAAGCAAATGTAAATACATTGTTTCAGTATTTGTTACGCAAGACAAACAGCAAAATGCAACTTCTCAGATGTATTTTGAATAAAATTATTTGATTTATGATATTTTCTATTTCCTTATAATATTTAATCTGCTTAATTTATGGAAAAGTATGTATCTCTCTATTTAAAAAGGCAATTAGAATACTAATGTTTATCATGTGTCTATTTTTATCTGATTTATATATATTTTATCTAATTCTCACAAAACACTGTGAGGCTATTATTATACCCATTTAAAGATGAGAAGGCTTAGAGACATAGACATTAACTAACTCCCTGAAGATCATTCCTACTTCATGGCAAAGCCAAGAAGTAACCCAGGTTATCTATTTCCACACCCATGCTGTTTCCATTCCAGTATACTAACTCCCATTTCTCAACAATCAGCATAACTTAGGAAATAAATGCTTATACTTCAGTGGAATAGTGACAAGACAGAAATTACATAGCTGAAATTGAAATGCAATAGCACAATTAGTCAAGCAAATCTGGAGAAAGAGTGTGCATTTCAAAATACACAATCAAAGCAAGAATAATACTTCCTGACTACCCCTCCTGTAATTTGTATAAAGAAATCAAATTTCCCAGTGCCATAGTTTGTATTGGGGCAATTTCCTCTAGTTTGTAGTATATATATACTGGCTTTTTCCTAAGCTAGTATTCATGGGTTCAGTAATCAAAGAACATTATAATGTGTACCGTATGCTAACACATATATATGGAATCTAAGAAAAAAAAAAAAAAAAAGGTCATGAAGAACCTAGGGGCAAGATGGGAATAAAGACACAGACTTACTAGAGAATGGACTTGAGGATACGGGGAGGGGGAAGGATAAGCTGGGACAAAGTGAGAGAGTGGCATGGACATATATACACTACCAAACTTAAAATAGATAGCTAGTGGGAAGCAGCCGTATAGCACAGGGAGATCAGCTCGGTGCTTTGTGACCACCTAGAGGGGTGGGATAAGGAGGGTGGGAGGGAGGGAGATGCAAGAGGGAAGAGATATGGGGACATATGTATATGTATAACTGATTCACCTTGTTATAAAGCAGAAACTAACACACCATTGTAAAGCAATTATACTCCAATAAAGATGTTTAAAAAAAAATAATGTGTGTAGCTTTTCTCAATATTACCCCTATTGATTCAGTAACAAAATTTTGCTTCCTATCCCCCAAAGTTTGGACTCTGCTGATCTAGTAGTCTTAGTTTCCAAAGATAGAGTACTTTCACCATGGGACACACAATGGGTTACCTTAAATTGCTAGTTGAGACTGCCACTTGTCTCTTTTGGGCTCCAGATGCCAATACATTATCAGGCAAAATAATGAGTCTGTGCTGGTTGTGGTGATTGATCTTGAATTTCAGGAGGGAATTGGGTTACTAACTATATAATGTGAACGACAAGAGGGTTATGTCTGGAACTCAGAAGATTCCCTGGGATGCCTCTCCTAAATCCTGTGAATTGAGTCATTGGAGAACTACAACCCGATTCAGGCAGGACTGAATCAATTCAGTAACTCAATTCAGAGGGTGTTAAAAATTTGAGTCACCCTAGTAGGTAAGAAACTTCGACCAGCTGAGGGCAAAGGAGACATGGAACAGAATAGAAGAAGTGAGAAATATACCAACTACAATCATGTTACTACTTGTAGAAATGAGAACTGCACCAGTTATGTGTATTTCTTCCTAATTTTTATGAATATATTTATATAGTTATTAAACAACTAATTTTCTTTTTCCATGTCTCATTCTCCTGGTATCTAACATCAGAGTTGTAAATACTAGCTAATTAAACTGTTCAATATTTTAGTTATAAGATATCAGAGAGGCTGTGACTCAGCCAGAAGAATGAATATTACTAAAAAATGGATAAAAGGATTGTACCCTTTATGAGGAGGTGAGTTAGCATGCTTTTGGTTATATGCGGGATAGGTGTGTAATATTAGGCAGAAGCATGGCATTGCTGTTGTCTTTATTTGGAAGTTAAGTATGGTTAAAAGAGGTGTGTTGGTGCCTAGCTGACAAGGGGTGGACTGAGGTGGCTTTTGAATGTGTTGACTTGCCTAAGCGGAACCATCAGTACATTTCCCAGAAGTTTTTCTGTAATGTCTTTGCTTAGATTTGGCCACAAGTGATATCTGTGTGAGACTTGGAAGGTGAAAATAAAGCAATAACTGTGTTCACTCTATGCAGATTGATAAGGTCTGGCTCTTCTGCAGCTCTTCAAAGTTTCTGCAGATCTGCTCACTCACTGCTGGCGTGGGCAGCAGCCCAGCCCATATCTCCAGCTCCTGCTGGAACTCTGTTGTCAACATTTCAGCTCTGAGCCAGGTACAAGTTTGGTTCATTGGTAGAGTGATAGCTTCTTCTATGAGTCATCCATGGCAGTGAGATTGGAGACTTGGATGTGAGAAGCCCAGTTTCGGCTCCCATGAGATACAGACACGAGTTTCATTTGTCACTGCTCTTCTTTACTTCTTGTTCATCTTTTGAACCTTACCACCTGTTCTGCGTCTTTAGTCTCCAACAGTAGACAGAGGTGAAATAGCAGACCAAGACTATTTTATCTGCCACCACAGTTGCATCAAGTCCAAGCCCTTTAGTAAAGCTCTTATTCTACATCATCCTTAGTAGTTCTATTTCTCTAATCTAATACTGACACTATCTTCTTTTCAATATACTACCTCTCATTTCTCAACAATCGTGTTTAGGAAATAAATGTCCATGTTTCAAAAACATATTGTCAGAACAAAAAATTTTTAAATTAGAAAATGAAATATATCAAAATTAGACATGTGATCTTTTATGAGAAGCATATTTCAAGCTTTACCACTTTTTAAGTCATGTCAAACTAAATATCTTCAACCACCTCTTCCATAATTTGTTGTAGAGGAATCAAGCCTCTCAGTAGAGATTTTTCATCCTGTGACCACTTCATTATTATAATATCATAATGATATTATGCATTTAATGATAGTACTATGCATTATAAAGACTGAAATTAACTCCAAAAGTGATTTCATCTAATGGGATATAGTAGGGACCTAGAATATCAAGTAAAAATGTATCCAAATTAACTCAGCTATATACATTGAAATGATGGACATCACTCACACCTACAAATCATTTTAAAATTTACATAGAGAAATTATACAAGTATTCTCTAAAATTATATAGACTATGAATGAAGTGCAGCATTGACAAAACTTTTACTATTGAAATCTATGTTATAGTCTATTTTAAATTCAGTGTTGTCTTACACTGAACTCAAACAAAAATAAAATTTTTGCTACTATGAAGGTTAAACATAATAATTATAATTTTATTTCATCTTTATATTTTTTCTCCAAGCACCAAGGACACTATGTAATAGTTTTATTATTTTTACTCAATATGGCATTGGAAGTCCTAGCCAGAGCAAATGGGCAAGAAAAGAAAACAAAATACATCTGAATTGGAAAGGAAGAAGTAAAAATGTCAGTATTTGAGATGATGTTATGTATAGAAAATCCTGAAGACTCCACAAAAAAAGTGTTAGAACTAAAACAAATTCAGTAAAGTTGCAGGATACACAAATCAATATAAAAATATCAGTGGTATACACCTATGCTTATATATTTCCATTTGTGTTTTTAAAATAACTCAGTTAAGCTATCAAATCTCTTCTCAAAATCTCTTTTGTAAGGAAACTCTAACTTTCAGCAAATAAAAATTTCCTATTTTGTTAAAGATAAAGTGCTTGATGACCAAATGTATAATTGCACATAATTTTCTAAATTCTGTGGAAGTGTTTCCAGCTTATTCAAGGAGTTTTCTTTTTTTTTTTTTTTATTGTTAACCAAAACAAAGGATGAGACATTAAAAATATTTAAAATTTTTTAAATTGCAACCTCATGTTTGGATTAAAGGATAAGTAACATTATCAGATCCTTAAGTCAAAATATTGTAGTCATTAGTTCTAAAATTATGTTTGCTACTAATATAAATAAGCCAGATATTCAAGTATAACTCTTGTAATGCATTACCAAAAATTAAAACTATGTAAGAAGGTAATAGACTCTAAAATTGTCAGTTCAGATAGTAGTTAGAAACAATAATGTACTCTCTAATTAGAATGTGATTAGGAATTGTATCAATGGAATTGTATCAATGGTCCATATATTGGTTAATGCTGATATCTTAAAATAACATAATTAAATTAACAACATATCCTAGATTAAAAATAAGCCATCTTTGAAAAACATTTCTAACAAATAGCCCCCGATTCCAAAGTACGTGAAAGCTATGTTCAGGAATAATCATTAAAGTGGCTTTTAAAACGTAACAAAAACTTGCAAAAAATTATATATCCCCAAATAGGGTACTGTTTGGAAAAATGGATTATGCAGTCATATTATAGCCATGTATAGCCATTTAACATAGTGTAGACCTATAAATTGTGATATGGTAGGATGTTCTACAAAGTACAGCTGAGTACGAAAATTGATCATGGAATAGCAATGATAAAACTAATTAATAATAATAATATCAATACACAGCACTTACTACCTGCTTACTATGAGTCAAGCCCTATTTCAGTAGTTTTATAGACATTACTTCACTTAATCTTCACAACTTTGTTAATTAGGTACTGTTATTATCCTTTTTGTACAAAGGAGGAAGCTGAAACTCCAAGAAACAAAGAGAATAAATAATATGCCCAAGAACTCATGCAGCACAGTTGACCCTTGAACAATATGCGGGTTAGGGACACCGAGTCTCACTCAGTCAAAAATCCATGCATAACTTTTGAGTCCCCAAAAACTTAACTACTAATAGCTTACTGTGGCCAGAAGCCTTCCTGATAAACAGTTGATTAACACATATCTTGTATGTTATATGTATTATATACTGTATTCTTACACTAAAGTAAGGAAAATGTTATTAAGAGAAAAGAAAATCATGAGAAAGAGAAAATACATTTACGGTACTGGACTGTATTTATCAATACCATAAGTTTACATCATCTATTTACAAGTTGAATCATGCATCTGTCAGTAAAATGTAAATATCATGTATTGTCTTACATGATACAAAACACTGTAGAGGTTACATGTATTACTAACACTAGACATAAAATATGAAAAGATAATCTGACAAAGAAATTCATATTTATTTACCAGAGCATAATGATTCATGCATTGATAACAAAGGAGCAGCAATATGATTGCTTTGTGGTATACTAGTGTAGTCGATAGGATTGCTTCACGGTAGCCCTGTCTATACACTAATAAATGAATCATTATAAAATGTTTATGGCATACAGTATTACAGTCATATTCATAATACGGTATTGGAAACATTGTTACATTTTTAAAAACCCACTTACTTATGATAGGCTGATACGCACTTTCTCCAATTATGAGAGAAGCATACTGTACAGTTATGTAATTCTTTGAAAGCAAAGTTATAAAACAGTCAGAAAACTAACACGTTATTAACTTTACATTAACTATCACTCACCTTATGCTTATGCAAGGATAGACTAGTATCTACACATAATTTATGCATTCATGACATACCTTTTCCTTAATTTTTCGATGTTTTTATGCAGTTTGAAAGTTTTTCAAATTGTTGCAAATCTCCCTGCATTTTCCAATATATTTATTAAAATAATCCACATATAAGCAGACCCATGCAAACCTGTGTTGTTCAAGGGTCACCTGTATTTAGTAGAGCCCTTGCTTCTATCTATCTATTATCTATCTATCTATCTATCTATCTATCTATCATCTTTACATCTATTTATCTATCTCTCTATCTCTCTATCTATATCATCTATCCATCTATCAATCATCTATTTTCATTAGCAGTATACAATTTGAATATAAATAAAATATGGAGGAATTATTTTGAGACTCCTTAGGATAAGTAGCTATACAGGATGAGTAGCTACATATATATAGAAATTAGGGTCAATAGTTTAGTAATTAACTCTCTATTGGAAACTTGTATTAAATTCCCTTGGCTGGGGTAAAGGTATTGGCAAGACTTTTGACCTCCAGAAGAAAATGGAGTGTCTGTTTGTATTTTAACTCCGTGGGACTTCCAAATATTTCAGAGAGAATATTTATGGCTCCAGATTGAGATGAATGACCATTCTCTATACCTTAGTTAAAACTGTATTTCATTTTCTGTAACTTTCTTATGGAGCTTAGTTTGATTAATAGTCATAGTACTATTTAAAAAAAAAAGAAATTAGCAGTAACTTCAGTATAGTAGCTTATGGTGCAATTTTTTTGGCCTTTCATTTATTTAATCTTACTTAGATATATTAATATGAAAATGAGATAGAAAATATATAGGAAATGAATCACTGTGAAAAGGAGAAAACTAATTTCTATGAGGAAAGAGCAACACATAATTTGCAAAGCGGTAATAAGAGAGAGTAATTTTAAGGGTTAATCAGCGGAATTTTCATTTAAACAAATTTCTTAACACCAAATTTTGAAAATAACACATCTTACAAGTGTCTATTGATTTACAGCTTTTAGTACACATCATATGATGATGATTTTTCAGAATTTGATTTGTAAGTCCCAACTGTGAGACAAAGGACTACAGGTGGTTTTGTATGTTCCAACTGGGGAAATCAGGGCTTAGAGAAATTAAAAGATTTGCTCAAGGTCACAGAGCTGGTTCTAGGAGCCAAAGCTTCCAAGCACTGAGTGGTTTTTTTTGTTTTTTTTTTTTCAGCTTGCTTTACTGTTTCTTAATGGAAATTATGATACAGAGAATGTGTGCCAAAGAGAATATTGTCAAAATTAGGAGAAGCTAATTAAAGTGCAAAATATTCTTAATGTAAGATTTGATAGCAATTTCTTTTCAGCAGCAAGTTACAGGTAATTTTGTAGTTATCTAAGTGGCTTTTTATTTCTGAAACTGTGTTGTCCTGATTGCGATTTTCTTGCTCTTTACATTCTTTGTCATTTTTAATATCTTTAGTGATTTTGAAATATTTGGTGCTGGATCATTCTGCTGCAAATATGACCTGTCATTCCAACAAACGGACTGATTGAATCTGTCACACGGGTGGGATTTATAGTAAATTCACCAGAGCACAAGTAAAACCATTAGAAATTGCATTGGTTTAAATGACTGAATATGAGAGCCGCCTGATTCTATCAGCAAGATGGCTTTTATTTTCCCTCCAAATGACCATGGAGAGTCTTAAAATTACATCAGTTTTAATGTGCATATGTTACTGTGTTGATTTCTATCTCAGATCTGAAACATGGTTTTGGCCTCTAAAAATCTCTATATTGAAATAATTTATGGGAAGAATAAATGAGATTTTATACTACACAGTGTTTTGCTTTGAAAACAATGGATATATATATACACACTATATTTCTTTAAAGTTTTAATTACGATATATACATACACATATACACACATTAATTTAAATAAACTACTCTTTATTGTACATATTAGAATTTTAAAAATTATTTACTTTATTTTAGCTTTCAGACTGTCCCACAATTGAAATGGAAAAAATATTGTAATGAATCAGGAAGGACCTACATCTTGGAGTAAGTTTTCAGGTATTGATAATCTGGAAAATAATTCAGTGATTTTGTTTTTGTAATTGTTCATACAATACTTGCTGTTCCAAATAAAACACTTTGAATCATTTTCACCTCTAAAGTAAAAAAGAATGCAAGTTTAACTTTCCAACCTTAATGCATAGCCATCTTTTTCTCAAATATATAAACATTTCATTATTCTATATAGATCAAATACATTTTGTTTAATGTTGTTTGTCTCCACACATTTAATCACCTGCATTTTTTAGATTTTTCAGATTTAAGGTAGTCATGTTTCCCAGTGTATTTTACTTTGTTAACCTAACAGTTCAATCTGATACTATGCCTATCTGAATACTAAAATGATAATAAAAATTTTTTTTAATAATCTTGTAAAACAGAGCAAATAAAACAAAAACCTTTATTTTAGTTGAAGACGTGCTAATTTTTTATCGAGAAATGCATTAAACATTGATACGTCCAACCTCAGATTGAACCTTCAGACTTGTCACATGTAGGAGCTGTTGAAGATTTATTGCACAATATAAAATTAGGCATATACAGTAAACTTGATAGTAAATGACCTTTGCAGACAGGAGTCTGCCACAGAGAAAAGTTGCACAATAGAAGGGGGTTTGAAAAACATATTTAAAGACATTCAAAGATGAGTGATGGAAACTGAAACACATAAAGAGAAAAAAATATTCTCCAGTGAAATAGATACACAGAAAATATACTTTCTGAAATGAATAGATACTTTTAACATCTCTAATTCATTTGTTATACAACAATCCATACAGAAGAACAGGTGTTTAACTCCAAACATGTAAATATGCCTATTTAGTCATGCCAGTTTCACAAAGTACTTATAAATATAAAAAGATCTGTTTAATCCATTAAAAATATACAAATTAACAGAGCAATAAAGACTCACAGAAGGATAAATATGTGTCAAAAGCAGGCACCCTGTGATCTGACAGGAGGTTGATTTCATTGTGAATTAAATTTAGCATTCTGTTATCTGTCCATTTCTCTCTCCTTTCCTCTTCTGTTCTCTCTTGTCCTCTCCTCTCTCCCTTCCTCCTCCCTCCTTCCCCTTTCCCTCACTCTCTCCCTCTTTTTTCCACTACCTCCTTAAGTAGATTCATGGATTGTCCTTCAGCATCAGGCTTCTTTGGGGATAAATACAAAAATGTGTGCTGCAGCTCAAGTTTACTGGCATGATGCCCTAATGAATCTTTAATTGGAATTCATAGAAATTGGGCAAAAAATATCTTAAAGCTTGAACATTACTTGCTCAAAGTGTTTAAAGAAAAAAAGTTATATCAGACTCACAAAAAGCTATATAAAATTATTTCAAGGTAATGGCATTTGTTTCCTACAAATGAGATCACATCTATTGATTTCTGAAAAGAAAAATTAAAACCTGTAACGATCAGAAAACAATGTTATGAGTCTGTCTAAAAATGGAATTAATCTTTCTCAAGATGGTAGAAAAATTTATATTTTAAAATCTATTTTCTTTAATACAGATGAGTGGATTGCACTAGGAAGTTTTCTTAAAATTTCTGAACTCATATTTTCTTGATTTTTGTGTAATTTTAAGTCATATTGTATGAATCTGTGGAGTTTTTCCCTGTGCAAAAGAGATAATATACTCAGAGAGGCATATTGATTCCTTTGCCTTTTAAAATACATTGGGCCATATTTTCCTTTTTTTTTAAAGGTAACATTTCCTCTCCTACCAATTTGGATTCTTACTCCTAAACAGATGATAACATTTGTAGTACCTTATTAATATTGGCATAGGTTGCTATCATTAGGTATACATTCCTGCAATACACAACAAAAAGACATTTCAGAACTCTGGAAGCCAGAAGCAATTGTTCACTTCTGAGTCTTAAGAGCAAACATCAGGTAATAAATCATGCTCTGTCTTTATTTTTTTATTTTTTATTTTTTATTTTTTTATTATTTATTTTATTTATTTATTTTTGGCTGCATTGGGTCTTTGTTGCTGTGTGCGGGCTTTCTCTAGTTGTGGCGAGCGGGGGCTACTCTTCGTTGCGGTGCGCGGGCTTCTCATTGCAGTGGCTTCTCTTGTTGCGGAGCACGGGCTCTAGGCATGCGGGCTTCAGTAGTTGTGGCTCATGGGCTCTAGAGCGCAGGCTCAGTAGTTGTGGAGCACTGACTTAGTTGTTCCACGGCATGTGGGATCTTCCCGGACCAGGAGTTGAACCTGTGTCCCCTGCATTGGCAGGCGAATTCTTAACCACTGCGCCACCAGGGAAGCCCCATGCTCTGTCTTTAAAGGGGGTGCAGATGAAGTGGGGACATTCTCCTGAACTAAATACTCCTGTGCCATCATACACCATTAACAGATGATACTGTTTAGCTGTGAAATCAAATTGAGTAGCATGACCTTTCTCTTTTTCTTATTGCAGAGATATGATACAAGAGATAAAGGGGAAATCATAACTAAGGATTGAATCTGATCATTAGTACAGCTTTGTCCTCTCTTATTGTGTTTCCTACTCAGAGGCTTCTTTGGGATTTTGTTGAGATGTACCACCTTTCTTATTCTTTCTTTATTACTTTCACTTTTCTTCCTTTTTTTGATAGTGATAGAGTTTCTATTTGGTTAGGGATTACCAAGATGGAAAAAAAATAACAAGCTACAGTCCTTTCCACAAAACAGAGTTCAGAGGGAAATCTTTATTACTAGAATAGAGACTCCAAATGAAGATAAAATTATTTTTCTTACCTGAATTGATTCTCTCCACTGCTCCCTATACGACATCATTGAAATCCATCATTTTTTTGGATCCTTGTAAATTCCTTTGCACTTTAAATGGGAGTAGACTTTGAAAGACTGACATGGAGCTATATGCATGAAGTAAAGCTGGTCGAAGACATTGGCCAATTGAAGTACCACCTCGTCCGTTCTCTTTTGTCTTCCCACATGGCTTTGCTGCTTGTAAGTCTAGTAATTCTCCAACTGTTTCCTCACTATGCAACCTGGAATGCGACATTGAAGACCTTCTCTCAAGATTTCTGTGCTTTGTCTTTCCCACATTGTGAGGCTACTAAGGTGACTGCAGTAAAGGTCACACATGAGAGTAAATTTTGCTGCAAACAATGATTGATGAATAGTCAAAGTACAGAATTTGAGATTTTAAATTTTTTACAAATTTTAATCTACAGTAAAGTTCTAGTGTTGGACTAAAATGGTTCAAAGTTAGAATTATGCAAGGAATTCAGTATTTTAATTAAACAAAGTATATACTTTATAGAAATACATTAAGCTGTTGTTTTTGCAGTGTTTTAGACCCTCACTAGTAGTAAATTAAGAATTGATGAAGATACTGTTTCGGCAACCCACTAATATTGTTTAATTTTTCAACCAATTTTCTCTTTCCTTTCTATGCTTTGCTCCCAATGAAGTCATCGTTAACTTTTCTATTTCTTATTCATTATCTGTTCAACACATTTTTATTTAGCACTTACTCTGTACCAGGTACTATGATGACTTCATTGAAGATACAGTAGTAACCAAGATCAAGAAGTTCTTATCTTCAAGGTAGGCACAGACTGCTTGGAGAAATAGAAATAAATGATATGGTAAGTGCTACCATGGATATAATTACTATGGAAGCACGTGAAGGTATGATTTATGATTCTATTCTTCTGTAATCATATGAACATAATCTTTTTGCCTTCCTTTCTTTCCACAGTCAATCCTGTCCCACTTGTGGAATTTTTTTCCTTATGTTTACTGGATAAGTTGGCACCTTTAACATAGCTATTTAAAAGTCCCTGTAGAATAATTCAGCATCAGGACCATTTGTGTTTCATCCTCTATTTAGTTTCTTCTATGATCATGGATCACATTGCCTTGTTTTTGTGTGAATTTAAGGTTTTATTACACATGGGAAATTTGTATTAAAAAACAGTAAAAACTAAAGTTTCAGACTGCAGAGCGGGGAACTCAATTGTTGTTGATCAGAGTCTGGGCTCTTTTGTAGCTTTAGTCTGATTCAGTTTATTACTGGCTATGGGTCCTTAAGCTTTACAGCTAAATCACAAGCTCTTTAAACCACAGGAGAAAAATCTCTCTCCCTTCTTCTCTCTCTGTCTGTCTGGCTCTCTGTCTCTGTCTCTGTCTCTGTCTCTCTCTCTCCCCCTTATCTTACAGTCTGATTGCCAGCATTTTGGCTTGGAGGAAACTGCTCTTGGCTTTCTGCAACTTGGGTGATCTCTGTCTGTCTTTCTAGCTGTCTGGCTGGCTGTTTCTCTCTTTCTGTCATTCTGCATGTCTCTCAGTTTGGGGAGTATAGCTGGATTACACTCTGTGAAGTCCCACAATGACTCACCGGGCTTCTCTCAGCTCTCCTGCCCCTCCTGACTCTGAGAGCTGAAAACCCAGAGCTCTTCCTCTACCTACTCTTTTCAGTATTTAAGTTTATTATTTTATTTTATTTTGTTTTGTTTTCAGCTTTGTTGATATATAATTGACAAATAAAATTGCATATATCTAAAGTGTAAAACGTGATGATTTGACATATGTATACTTGTGATTATCACAATCAGGTTAATTAACACATCCATCACCTCACGTACGTACCTTTGTGCATGTGTGTGTGGTGAGAATGCTTAAGGTTTACTATTTTAGTGAATTTCAAGTACACAACACAGTATTATTAACTATAAACACCATGCTACATGCTGTGCATTAGATCCCCAGAGCTTATTCATCATATAACTGAAGTTTTGTACCCTTTGACCAGCATCTTCCCATTTCCCCTCTCCCTCCTACCAACCCCTGGTAACCACCATTCTACTCTCTGTTGCTGTGAGTTCAACTTTTTTTAAAGACTACACATATAAGTGAGAATATGCAGTACTTGTCTTTCTCTGTCTGGCTAATTTTACTTAGCATGATGCCCTCTGGATCTATCCATATTGTTGTAAATCATAGAATTTTCTTATTTTTTATGGCTGAACAATATTTTGCTGTGTCTATATCACATATTCTCTATACATTCATCCATCTACAAATACTTAGGCTCTTTCCATATGTATTTTGGCTATTGTGAATAATATTGCAATGAACATGGGAGGGCAGCTACCTCTTTGAGGTACTGATTTTGTTTCTTTTGGATATATACCCAGAAGTGTAATCAATGGATCATATGATCACTCTATTTTTAATTTTTTGACGAACCTCCATAAACTTCCATATGTTTTCCAGTATGGCATTACCAATTTACTTTCCCACCAACAGTGCATAAGGGTTCCCTTTTTTCCACGTTCTTATCAACACTTGTTGTCTGTTGTTTTTGTGATAAAAGCCATCCTAACAGGTTTGTTGTGATATCTCATTATTATATTAATTTGCATTTCCCTGATGATTAGAGATGTTGAGTACCTTTTCATGTGTTTGTTGCATCTCTAAATCTTAGGAACAATGTCTGTTCAGATCCTCTGCCCAATTTTTAATCAGATTGGGGATATTTTGTTTATATATTTTGGATATCAATCCCTTATTAGATATACGGATTGCAAGTATTTTCTCTCATTCTATAGATTACCTTTTCAGTTTGTTGACTGTTTCCTTTGTTGTGCAGAAGGATCTTTTTTTTTTAATGTAGTCCTACTTGTTCAATTTTGCTTTTGTTGCCTATGTTTTTGGTGTCATAGTCAAAAGATCATTGCCAAGAACAATGTCAATGAGCCTTTTCTCTCTGTTTTCTTCTAGGAGTTTTATGGGTTTAGGTGTTACTTTTCAAACTCTATTTTGAGTTAATTTTTGTGAGTGGTGTGAGGGACCCAGTTTTATTCTTTTGGGTGTGGATATCCCAATTCCCAACATCATTTATTGAAGAGACAATCCTTCCCCATTGTGTGTTTTTGGCCCAGGCATAACTCGTTTTATTTTTAGTGTGCTTTGCTTTATCGTGCTTCACAGATACTGCATTTTTTTTTTACAAATTGAAGGTTTGTGGCAACCCTGAGTAGAACAAGTCTATTGGTGCCATTTTTCCAACAGCATTTGCCTACTTTGTGTTCCTGTGTCATATTTTAGTAATTCTCACAGTATTTGAAACATTTTCATTATTATTATATTTATTATGGTGATCTGTGGTCAGTGAACTTTGATGTTACTATGGTAATTGTTTGAGGGCATCATGAACTGTGTGCCTATAAGACAGCAGACTTAATGGATAAGTGTGTGTGTTCTGACTGCTCTACCGACTAGACATACACTGCCTCTCTCCCTCTCCTTAAGCCTCCCTATTCTCTAAGACACAGCAATACTGAAAATAAGCCAATTAATAACACTACAGTGACCTCTGAGTGTTCAAGTGAAAGGAAGTGTTGCATATCTCTCACTTTATGTTAAAAGCTAGAAATGATTAAGCTTAGTGAGGAAAGTATGTTGAAAGTCATGATGGGCCAAAAGGTAGGCCTCTTGCACCAAATAGTTAGCCAAGTTATGAATGCAAATGAAAAGTTCTTGAAGGAGATTAATATTGCTACTCCAGTGAACACATTAATGGTGAGAAAGTGAAACAGCCTTATTGCTGATACGGAGAAATTTGTAGTGGGCTGGATAGAAGATCAAATCAGCCACAACATTCCCTTAAGGCAAAGCCTAATTCATGTCCTAACTCTCTTCAATTCTGTGACAGCTGAGAGAGGTGAGGAAGCTGTAGAAGAAAAGTTAGAAGCTAGGAAAGGTTGGTTCATGAGGTTTAAGGAAATAAACTGTTTCCATAACATAAAAGTTCAAGGTGAAGTAGCAAGTGCTGATACAGAAGCTTCAGCAAATTACCCAGAAATATAGCTAAGATAATTAATGAAGGTAGCTACACTAAAAAACAGATTTTCAATGTAGACAAAACAGCTTTATTTTGGAAGAAGATGCCATCTAGGACTTTCATAGCTACAGAGGAGAAATCATTGCCTTATTTCAAAGCTTCAGAGGATAAGCTGACTCTCTTCTTAGGGGCTAATGCAGCTGCTGACTTTATATTGAAGCCAATGCTCATTTACCTTTCCAAAAATCTTAGGGCCCTTAAGAATTATGCTAAATCTACTCTGTGCTCTGTAAGTGGAACAACAAAACCTGGATAACAGCACACCTCTTTATAACACTGTTTGCTGAATATCTTAAGCCCACTGTTAAGACCTACTGCTCAGTAAAAAAGATTTCTTCAAAATATTACTGCTCATTGACAATGTACCTGATCACCTAAGAGCTCTGATGGAATGTACAATGAGATTAATGCTGTTTTCATGCCTGCTAACATAATATCTATTCTGCAGCCTGTGGATCAAGGCGTAATTTTGATTTTCAAGTCTTATTATTTAAGAAATACGTTTTGTAAGGTTATAACTGCCATAGACAGTGATTTCTCCAATGGATCTGAGCAAAATAAATTGAAAACCTTTCTGAAAAAGATTCACCATTCTAGATGCCATTAAGAACCTTCGTGATTCACAGGAAGATGTCAAAATATCAATATTAACAGGAGTTTAGAAGAAGTTGATTCCAACCCTCATGGATCATTTTAAGGAGTTCCAGGCTTCAGGAGGAAAAGTAACTGCAGATGTGGTGAAAGTAGGAAAAGAATTAGAATTAAAAGTGGAACCTGAAGGTGTGACTCAACTGCTGTAATCTCATGATAAAATTTTAATGGATGAGGAGTTACTTTCTATGAATGAGCAAAGAAAGTGATTTCATGAGATGGAAACTACTACCGGCAAAGATACTGTGAAGATTGCTGAAATGATACGAGACTTAGAATATTACATAAACTTAGCTGATAAAGCAGCGGCAGGGTTTGAGAGGATTGTCTTTAATTTTGAAAGAAGTTTTAATGTGGGTAGAATGCTCTCAAACAGCATTGCATGCCACAGAGAAATCATTCATGAAAAGAAGAGTCAATTGATGTGGCAAATTTCATTGATGTCTCATTTTAAGAAATTGCCATGGCGGGGCTTCCCTGGTGGCGCAGTGGTTGAGAATCTGCCTGCCAATACAGGGGACACGGGTTCGAGCCCTGGTCTGGGAAGATCCCACATGCCGCGGAGCAACTGGGCCCGTGAGCCACAATTACTGAGCCTGCGCGTCTGGAGCCTGTGCTCTGCAACAAGAGAGGCCGTGATAGTGAGAGGCCTGCGCACAGCAATGAAGAGCGGCCCCCACTTGCCGCAACTAGAGAAAGCTCTCGCACAGAAACGGAGACCCAACACAGCCATAAATAAATAAATAAATAAAATTAAAAAAAAAAAAAAAAGAAATTGCCATGGCTACTCCAACTTTCAGCAGCCACTATTCTGATCAGTCAGTAGCCATGAACATTGAGGCATACCCTCCCCCAGCAAAAAGATTAAGATTCCCTGAAGGCTCAGATGATGGTTAGCATTTTTTGGCAAAAAAGCTTTTTTAGTTAATGTATGCACATTATTTTCTTAGACATAATGCTATTGCACACTTAATAGACTACAGTATGGTGTAAACATAACTTTTATATGCTCTGGGAAACCAAATAATTTATTGCAATATTCTCTTTATTGCGATATTTGCTTTATTGCAGTGGTATGGAATGAACTGACAGTATCTCCAATTGGGGAAGATGTGTCTTTTCGATTTATGCTTTTCTCCAGCTATGAGCACAGGAGTGAACTTCCTGGATCATCTGGTAGCTCTATTTTATTTTATTTTATTTCATTTCAATTTCAATTTTTTTGGAGTATAGTTGATTTACAGTGTTGTGTTACTTTCTCCTGCACAGCAAAGTGAATCAGTTATACATATACATATATCCACTCCTTTTTAGATTCCTTTCCCATATAGGTCATTACAGAGTATTGAGTAGAGGTGCCTGTGTTATGCAGTAGGTCCTTATTTGTTATCTCTTTTATATATAGTAGTGTGTGTACGTCAATCTCAATTTTCAATTTATCCCCTCTCCAGCTTATCCCCTGGTAACCTCCATTCTATGTTCCATGGTGGATGTTACCAGCTGGTATTCCCACCAAGAACGTAGTGTGTTTCCCTTTTCTCCGCACCATCTCAAGCATTTCTTGTTTGTGGACATTGTCATGATGGCCATTCTGAGTGGTTCCAGGTGATACTTCTTTGTACGTTTGATTTGCATTTTTCTAACACAAAGCAATGGTGAGCATCTTCATATGGGCTTTTTTTTAAACAGTGTGTGCAAAATTTACCTCTTGAAACAGTTATTGAAAAAAAAAAATAAAGATGTTGCTCCCTTGTCTTTTTGCTCACTTGTTTTCTGATGAAAAATCTGTTATCTTTATTTTTGTTCCTCACTCTATTGCACTTCATTATTTCTGATTGCATTTAAGAGTTTTCTTTTTATCATTGGTTTTCAGTGTTTTAATTATGTTGTACTTTGGTGTAGCTTTGGAGTTATAGGACTTCTTGCATCTGCAAACTTATACTTTTCACCATATTTGGAATATTAGAGTATTATTTCTTTGACTATATTTTTCTGCCTCTACAGCTCATCCACCATCTTTAGGGGCTTCAATTATGCCAATTATAGGCCATTTGATGTTGTTGCCCTGCTTCCTGGTGCTCTGTTTATTATTTTTTAAATTATCTTTTCTTCTTGTATTCATTTTGAATTGATCCTATTGATGTTTTCAGGTTCAGTAATCTTACTAATCTTTTCTTCTGCAATATCTAAACATCCACAAATCACATCACATGCATTTTTTTATTTTGTACATTGTAGTTTTCATCACTAGAAATTTGACTTGTAGCTTTTTTTATATCTTCTATGTTCTATTTAATTTTTTCAACATAAGGGATACAGTTATACTAAGTTTAAATGTATTTGTCTGCTAATTCTAACAGCTATGTTGGTTCTGGATTGATTTCAGTTGGTTAATTATGGGTCATATTTTCCAGCTTCGTTGTATGCCTTGAATTTTTGTTGGATGACAGATACTAGAAATTTTACCTCATTGAGTGGCTTTTTATTTTATTTTATTTTTTACATCCGTATGTTTTCTTGAGATTTGTTCTGGGATGCAGTTAAGTTACTAAAAGAAATTTTTATTTTTCCATGTCCTGCTTTTATGATTTGTTAGATGGGAATGGAAAAATGCTTAGATCATGGCAAATTACCCCCTAAAACTTGTAAGATACCTACCAGATGCTTCTGTTTTGGATCCAAATCATTAGGTTATGGTTGTATCTTTTACCTTTCCCAGGACTGTAGCTCCAGGCATCATTTGGCAGAGGCTTTTCTTCAGAATTCTTCATAAGCTGGGAGAACTTAGCTTCCACAAGCGAAACTGTTTTAAGTTCCTCTTCTTCCATGGATATATTTAAAATGTATTACCTCACTTCTTTATACTGATTATGTGAACATTAAAAATACACATACAAAATAATTATTCTCACAACATATTTGCGTGCTTTAATCAGTCACGAAATCCTTTTATTCCTTTTATTCTCTAATACCATGTGACTAGTATTTGTCTAAAGCTTATTACTATTATTAATTTTTAAAGAAACATTTTTAATTTTCACCAAGATCCTTATTTATTTTTGGCTGCATCAGACCTTCATTGCTGCATGCGGGCTTTCTCTTGTTGCGGCGAGCGGGGGCAACTCTTTGAGGTGTGCATGGACTTCTCATTGCGGTGGCTTGTCTTGTTGCGGAGCACAGGCTCTAGGTGCGCGGGCTTCAGTAGTTGTGGCACGCGGGCTCTAGAATGCAAGCTCAGTAGTTGTGGTGCACGGGCTTAGTTGCTCTGCAGCATGATCTTCCCGGACCAGGGATCGAACCCGTGTCCCCTGCATTGGCAGGCGGATTCTTATCCACTGTGCCACCTGGGATGTCCCTAAAGTTTATTATTTTTAACATGGTGTTGTTCTAAATAAATTAAAAAAAATAAAATCGGTGGTAACTTTTAAAACTTGAAGGTAAAGTTAATTATTTTAAATTGTGTGAACCTTCTTTTGGCTGTTTTCTAGACTTAGAGCTGTGCTGTGCAATAGAAATGTAGTGTTAAGTAACAAATGTGAACCAAAAATACAATTTTGAATTTTCTAGTAGCCACATTTAAAAAATTGAAAGGAAATACGTGAACATTTTAAATTATTTTATTTAATCTAGTATATCCAAAATATTATAATTTCAATATATGATCAATATATAAGGATTACTTTTATATTAGTCTTCAAAATCAATGTGTATATTATGCTTACACAATATGTCAATTTGTATTAGCCATGTTTCAAATGTTAGGGGCACATATGACTCGTGGCTGATGTATTGTATAGCACTGGGCCAGATGTTAATATTTTGAAAGAGAGAAGACTCTTTCCACAGATGCTGAGGTACTGGTAAGTTCAAAGCCAGTCATGTTAAATGGATGATTTTAAAAAATCACAATTAAAATGTGCAATTATTCTTACCCAATTATTTTAATAGATAATGGTTTTTGGTTCCATTCAGAGTAGCTTTCTCTGGCAAATATTTTTTACATGAGAAAAATTACAAATAACTTTTCTCTACATATAATTCTTTTGAATATGTTTCCATATTTAGATATTTCAAAATAATAGGTATTCTCAATTTCATTTTATTCCAATATAGAATATTAATTGGTTCATCAAGACATTCTTCGCATAGGTCAAGATATTCCGAAATTACATTTTAGAATTATAAAATTTAATCTTGTACTTTGTTTTAGCTCTGGTTTGTAAACTTTGTTTTCAATAATGGCAATTTGGTTAAGGTGTTCAATGTTGAAATTTGTTAGCACTCTATTCATTGAATACTTTAACTGAATTTTTACAACTTATTTTGAATAAGGTGAAAAAAATAATTTACATGGCTCATTAACAAACAGGATGTTTTATATCATTAAAGTACATTGTTTTCAAAGCCTCAAACATTTAGAAATTCTGCTTATTAAGGAAACAAAAAGAGAAAGTGTGTATGTCATGCTGATGTATATTTACTTTTGTATCACTGTTAATGGCATAACATTTTTGTAGTTCATTTACTCTGTGTGTATACCTGTACTCTGTGAATTTGTGTGAATCTCTACAACTTTAGTTTTTACTTATATCAGTAGAATATTCAATCACAATTTGAACTCAATTTTGGATTGTGTATATTTTATCAAATTCTCAACTTGTTTCTACTCCATAGGCTTCATAATTTACTAAATGTGTGTCTATATGTAAAATACATATTTTGTCAAAATACTGTCCACTACAATTTGTGTTGGTATTATCTATCTAAAAACAAATAATTTTATATTCAGTATTGAACTTTTAAATTGATAATAATGTCAGCTATTCCATTTTCTTAGTAAAATTCCAAAATCTTTACTTTGATTTTATAAAATGGAAGAAAAGAAAGAACCCTTTTTGGAATTAACATAACTGATTTTTCTTTCAAGCTTCTAATAAAATAGGCAAAAAATCTGGCCTCATGCAACTTTTTGTCAAATTCTTTGTTGGCATGATGGAGCAAAAACGTTAACTATCACTTTACTTTTTGTGTGTGTATAAGAAACTTGAAACTAGTAATTTCATCTTGTCTGACTGAAAAGTCATATTTTAAACAGTGTGTGAATGTCTAAATGTACCTCCATAATATACATTTTTAAATTTTGAAATATATGGTAAAAGATTTTTCATCAAATATGTCTTGATTTCATTGTAAGTATTATCAAAGTATAATCCATGATGAATAGCAAATATCAATATTTTGTGTATGTTACAAATCACCATTAAATTTCTAGAGAAACAGGCATTTGGTACTTAATTTCTCATTAAATATGGGCTTTTATTTTTATAAGCTTATTGCTGTGAAAGGGCTTATGACAAAATTTAAAAAATTGTCAGAAACTTAAAATATTATCTTTTTAGATTTACATAATACACGGCAAAATCACTGTAGAAGAACATTCGGGCTGCTTTTTACAGAAGTTGGCTCAGCCTCTATTTCCAGTATAAACAAGTGCACCTAATCTATAATGTCCTATGTTACTCAGTGACCCAGCTGAATGGTGGTTTGATGATTTTGTGTATTTTGCTGCACATGACCTTCTGGGCTGAACATTAAATACCTCTCTGACCAGACCACAGTCCTAGTGGAGTAAGCCCTCCCTCGCTGCTGCTGATTAAGCACACTCTGTTTTATCAGTGAGCATCCCAAATACTCATCTTGAAAAAGAGGTGCTAGTTGAATGAAGATTGTTCCAGGTTAACTGGGAGTTATTAATGACATATTACTAAGCAATTAGATGTATAAAAGTAATGCATAAATATTTAGAAATAGCTTTTTTATTATCTTAAAATTAGTGCACAATATTAAAATATGTTCTGACTCATACGTAAAATAATAACAATTATATAAAACTTTTATATACCTACCTGTCTTCTTAGAGGGGTACCAATTGCTATCAAGTATCCTATCATGTATTTCATTAACACATAGTAGACTTACTGGACTTTCCAACATATTTTTGTTTCATTCTATGGATATTTGCTTTCCTACTCAATACACAATACAAATAAAATTACTTGAAAGTGGGAATAAAAAGATGAAACAGCTATTATACTTTGTAAATCCTTATTAGGCAATGGAATGGTGCAAAATTGGAAATAAATGCAGGTGCTTGGTATGCTTATTGGTATTTTGCATAGTAGCAATTAAATGTCAGGCCATTTAGTGAGTTTTCTTGAGCTAAAGTTCAGATACTATGGTTATTGAGATTGTCCATCAGAATAGTTAGATTTCATAGAAAAGATTTAATTGATATGAATTATGAAAAAAAAGAAGTTTTATAAAGTTACATGCTTTTCAGTAATGGAGACATTTTAGCACATGGGTTTCAATTTGAAAGGGATTATTTTCTCTTCAAAATTTGAGTCAATCTATAACATTCCATTTACCAATAGAGTGAAAATTGGATAGAAGAAGCTATTCTTAAGTACTAGCGGGGTAAACAATAGTATTCTTGAAAATTATGCACTGAAGAAGTAATAACTCTATGTGCCCTAGTGCTGAAGAGACCTCTGCTTTGTCAGTAGGAACAATATGATCCAGATTTGCTGAAATAGAATGAATTTAAATTTTAAACTTCAAATTTTTAATAATGATCAATTGTAAAATTATTGATGGATTCTTTTTCACTTATCATAGTTTTCACTATACATGGAAGGAATCATTTTGGCAGGAATTGTCATTAAAAAAAGGATCAGGGCTTCCCTGGTGGCGCAGTCGTTGAGAGTCTGCCTGCCAATGCAGGGGACACGGGTTCGAGCCCTGGTCTGGGATGATCCCACATGCCACGGAGCAGCTGGGCCCGTGAGCCACAGTTGCTGAGCCTGCGCGTCTGGAGCCTGTGCTCCTCAACAAGAGAGGCCGCGATGGTGAGAGGCCCGTGCACCGCGATGAGGAGTGGTCCCCACTTGCCACAACTAGAGAAAGCCTTCACACAGAAACGAAGACCCAACACAGTCATAAATAAATAAATAAATAAATAAAAGAACGTGAATTTCTAAAAAAAAAAAAAAAAAAAAAAGATTATCAGTAATGACTGATTGAGAATCTATTATACATAGCAAGAACTAGACAAAATGTCTAAACAGATATTTCCCTAGTGTTGTTTAGTAAATTGTTGTACAATATTTATTGAGGAAAAATTTGAAACTAACTCTAACATTGCAGAGATACAATCTCTATATTATTAGTGTTTTATGTAAAATCATCTTTCATTTTCTTGTTCACTAAAACTTTATATACTTTATTCTTTAGTATGCATTTGGTTACTTGTGCTGCTTTTTTTTTTTTTTTTTAATAAAAACTTAAAACTTAAAATTCAAAGAACCTTTTTAAGTTAGACCAACTGGCAATTACATCCAGGTTCTGATGTCCTTGGTAAATGACATCTCATTCAGAATGATGTCAGTACTGGGTTGCCCCATCAGGATTCAGCACACATTTACCAAAAAAAAAAAAAAAAAAAAAAAAAAATCTGTAGGTAAAAAGAACCTAGCTTTATCATAAGGTATTGCATAAAAGTAAAAGACAAGGAGGTCAAACTCTAAACTCTTTTGGATGGAGTGGGTATATTCCTGCTGAATTTTAGACATTTATTTCTTTAGTAGCCTCCTACTTTTCCTGTTATTTAGTAGAAATATTTCATAGGCCAGAATCATCAAATCTCCTAAGAGATAGTTTTGTCTGTAGATTTGGTCAGCGAGTGTTTCAGTGAGTATATGATTTGGCCTTTTGACAAAGATGAATTGTTTGTTTTCTCACTAGTTTTATTGCCCTAGGCCCTCAGGATTTTCCTACAGAGTTGGCAATCAGTTTGCTTTTTAGGTGCCCGACCCTTTTATCCTTTGTGTCACGCCCCTTGTTGTTATGATTTCCTCTTACATCTTGGCATGCAGATCTTTTCCCAATTTTACTTTAGTTGTTACCAAACCCTATCTCTTAAATCTTCTACTGTCCTGGCAACATTTACAAAGGGCTGTGTAGAAAGAAGAAAGAAATCTTCTAAGGTTTCTTAGAACATGTTGTTTTTTAGTGTACTGAATAGTCTCCTATGGAAGTTTCTTATTTCATAGAATTGTGCCAAACTATCCTAGTCATCTCAAAATTATGCTTGTAACCAGTGGACACTTACATTTCACTGATTATGGCCAAACCTAGTAGTTGGTATTATAATAAAATATAACTTTCATCAAAATCCATTGAGTGGTAAGTCAGGACTCTGCTCATGGTTTTAAAAATTGCAATGACATTCATTCTTTGAACTTTATCTTTCTTTTTGTATTCTTAATACTGGGGCTTTAAATTTTTTCTTTGAATAATGTGCTTTCATATATTTTATTTAATTTGACTCTACAACAATGTTATGATAAATAAACCATCCTAGTAGCATTTACTTCTGATCCAACATCAAAAAATCTTTAAAAAGCTCATTTTTATAAGAAAATGTACTCAGTTATTAAATATTATGTGATAATACGTAGTAAAATAAAGTAGATAAAAATGCCTTATAAACTATTATGCAAAGATTAATTATTTTTGCTGTTCGTAATTATTATTATGCTCTCTTAATGGTCTATAATAATATATTCAATGTGAAGACAAAAAGTGAGTCAGAGTGAAATTAAGTCATTTTTCATTTGTGTAAGAACAGTGTTTTACTGGATATTGTACAATCTACTCAATGGTTGTGGTTAAAATTCATCATTACCAAACATTCTTATGTTTCTCTAGTAAATTCTCTCTCTCCACAAAAAAGTTGTCTTTGTAGTTGACAAAGAATGGATCTGAAATAAACTTGCTGAGTTTGTACTCAAGCTTTTTCATTTACTTGACATGAAATATATTATCTGTAAAATTGGGGGTAATTAAATGGCCTATTTGGAAGAGTTGCTATCAATTCAATAAATTTTTATTTATCAAGAATAAAAAGTTTCCTTTACTTCAATATTTGACAACCCTTCCACTTTCATTTTCAGCAAATGACCTTCTTTCATATTAGAAACATTGGATGCATATTCCCTAATCATTCCTCCCCCATATCTCCAAGCCTATGGTCATCTATACTCTTTTCTTCTCCTCTAAGGATGAAGAAAACCCCTTCACCTATCAGAGACAAACTCCTCATGTTTGCTTGGAATTCCTTACTTTTCTCCTTTGTCAATACTGAGCTCCTTCAATTTATCTACCTCTTGTTTGCTTAAAGCAGTTTTTAGGGGCTTCCCTGGTGGTGCAGTAGTTAAGAATCCGTCTCCCAATGCAGGGGACACGGGTTAGAGCCCTGGTCCGGGAAGATCCCACATGCTGTGGAGAAACTAAGCCCGTGCACCACAACTACTGAGCCTGCACGCCACAACTACTGAAGCCCATGTGCCTAGAGCCCATGCAGCCAAAAATTTTAAAAATAAATAAATAAAATAAATAAATTTATTAAAGAAAACTCTTTTTATAGTTGATTATTCTCATTAACATTCAAATGTTGCCCATCATATATTGTTGTTTGTGTTGATATCATCTCCGTTGTCTCCCTCATCAGCCTCTCATTTCCTTCACCTCTTGACCTAGGCCTTACTCTTCTTCAAGTGCAAACTTCTTTTTTCGGTTGTTGTTGATTATTTTTTTTAACATCTTTATTGGAGTATAATTGCTTTACAATGGTGTGTTAGTTTCTGCTTTATAACAAAGTGAATCAGTTATACATATATACATATGTCCCCATATCTCTTCTCTCTTGCGTCTCCCTCCCTCCCACCCTCCCTATCCCACCCCTCTAGGTGGTCACAAAGCACCGAGCTTATCTCCCTGTGCTATGTGGCTGCTTCCCACTAGCTATCTATTTTACGTTTGGTAGTGTATATATGTCCATGCCACTCTCTCACTTCGTCCCAGCTTACCCTTTCCCCTCCCTGTATCCTCAAGTCCATTCTCTAGTAGGTCTGAAGCGCAAACTTCTTGAAAGGGTTGTCTCCACGTGATTGTTGCCTTTTCATCACTTTCCATTCATTTTTCAACTGATTAAATTCTTGGCTTCCACTTGCATTGCTCCATCAAAACTGCTCTGGCTAATATCACTTATCAAACCCCATGCTGTTAAATTGAAGGCAAACTTTTTTTCTCATCTTAATGTTCTCCCAACAGCATTGCACACTAATGATTGCTCCTTAAGTTTTCAGTCTCTCCCAGTGGCTTACATGACACCATATTTTCCTGATTCTCCTTTCTTTTTCCTTCCTCAGGTTACTCTCCCTACTCCTTCTCTCAAGTGCTTCTCAAAATGTAACATTGGTTATCAAGGGGTTTTCTAAATACAAGTTATGAGTCAATAGGTCTGGAGTGGTTCCTGAGACACTGAATTTCTAACAAGCTTTCAAGAAATGCTGATGCTATTATTTCACAGACCACATTTTGAGGAATAGTTTCTATAAAATTACTAGAAATCCTCAAGATTCACTTGTAGCTTTTATAGCTTCTCATGCAGAAACCTCTCCCTAGGCAATCTCAACCATTTTCATGGTTTTAAATACAATACCCATGCTGATGGGTCTCAAATTTAAGTACCCATCCTGGACTCCTTTTTAATTTCCCAGTCTATATATCAAGTTAATACTTGGCATATCTCTAAAAGGTGTTATTGTTGTTATAAACATCTGATTCCAAAAGCTGAACTCTTAAGCTTTCCTCCAAATCTTTCCTTCATTTCAATTATCCATTTCAGTCAGTAGTGCTTCCACCAACCCAGTAGCAAAGCCAGAAATTTGATGCTAACTTCTATCTCCTTTATCTGTTAAATGTAATCCTTTACCACGTCATATTTCACTTTCCTGTAAAATATATTTAAAAATTGTTCATGCTTTCCTCCTTAGAGTACCAACTCTAACTTCTGCTTATTCTTCAAGGCTTAGCTTAGAGATCCATTTTCTCAACATACCTTTTATGTCTGCCCCTACTAATAAAATAATTTAATTCATCTTGTAAATTTGTAATATGTATTATATATATATATATATATATATATATATATATATATATTCCCCTACTCCTACATGTGGCTGAAGAATGACACTGCTATGTCAGTAAGCAAAGGATGTTGTGGCCATCAAGCATCAGCCACTGCAGTCTCCACGTGACTGTGAACCCTGAGGGGATTCAGGATGGCAAAGTCCAAGGTACTGGCACTAGATAGTTAACGTGCATATCAAAGAAATAATTTCAATGAGCCCAGACTCTTCCATTTTCCCATACATAGAAATGTGCTAAATTCATTACCCTGAGATGTCTGGTTTTCTTTAATTAACAGTAATCTTTTCATGTTCCAACTGCCTGCTTTTTGTTGCAAAACTCCTCTGTATCCTGGCTCCTCCCTTCGCTCTTTGGAGCAGTCCCTCAGAGCTATCTGAGGCTATCGTGGGCTTTGGGCCCTCAGAAAGTTCGACGAATAAAACATAATTCTCAACTTTTAGGTTGTGCCATTTCTTTTCAGTCAACGTACACTAGATTTTGAGTTTTGTGAAACCAGAGATTGTGTCAGTTTGGTTTAACATTGTATCACCATCTGGAAAAGTGCTTGGGCTTCAGACATATTTGTTGAATGAATACTTCAACTTGGGTAAAGATGAGAAGATAGCATTTTAATCCATATATCTTGACCTTCTAATTCTGTAATTTATTCTGCCTCTGTGATACTTAAGTCACTCAAATTGAATTAATTTTCAGCTGTCATTAATTTAAATAGCTGCTTGATTTTTCCCTTAGGACTTAGCTGCTAGATGGAATGATTCTCTGTTTCTGAATGTCAGCAGTACACAGGTATTGTGTATTGGGCTCACTGAAAACCAGAATTTGGTTATATTTTGTTAAAGAACAATTACTTACATAATATGTAGATGAAGAACTGACACCTAGAGTTAAGAAATGCTATTTGCAAGATGTGGCATTACAATAATTTTAATAAATGAGTTTTTAAAAACCCACTGATGTTCTTGAAAATTTTAAAACTGGTTAACAATTTTTCTCCCATTTTGTATGTGTATAGATGTAAATTTTATAGGTGACTCTCATTCGTTTTTACAATAAAATTATTTTATTATAGAAAAAAAAAAAGAAATCCTAGAGCTTATCTAACCAAAAGATGTCAAAATTATTTCTTCTCTATTGTCAGTCTATTAGCTGCTAGTAACTGCTTGAAATTGTAGGATGAGAATGAATGAGATACCTGTTTGGGCACGGTGGTGAGGAGGGCTGGGATCCATTTGCAATGTCTGTCACAGCTGCAGAAGACTGGGGCTTCGTGGCATCTATTTCAACTCTGATTTGGTGCATAGATTTAAAAATGTTGAAATCAGGAAGAATATTTGCTTTTCTAAAGGTCCCACTAGTTCAAGACATAGTTAGGACTAGAATTTAGGTTTCTTAACTTTTAAATCTATTCTACATATTTCTAAAATTTTCTCTTAAAGTTTTTTTTTAACATTTCTATGCTTATCTAATTTTTTTCTAAGGATTTCATACACATGCATAGTCTTTTGTTCTTGTTCTTGTTGTTATTTGAATGGAACAAAATTAAGTATGCTTCCTTAAGTTTTTGTATCAGATTTTCATTTATTCAGATGCCTAATGATATCCAAAGCAAAAAAAAGAAAATGTGTCATTGAATTAGTATTTTTTAATATGCTGGAAATAACAATTTGTAGATCCAAGTCTATTTCAAATATGTTGCTAGCAAATTCAGCTGTATTTTGAAATGCTAAATATTATAAATTGTCTAAAGGACAATTACAAAATCTCTGCCTTAGCTCTTTCCCTGAAAATGTTTTTTTCCTGGAGTGTAGCCTGTTACTATGTTTATTTTAAAATGGAAGTTGGAATCAGCCACTTAGATTATTTAGTCAGCATAAATAAAAATATATTAAATTTGTCACTGAAATTGCTTTTAAAAACTTTAATAAACATAAGATGATAAGGCTATTTCTTTACTCCACTGGGTTGTCAGCATTTTATTCACCCATTCTCAATTAAAAAAAAAATTGTCAGACAAAACCATAACCTTTTAATGGATGTAAAGTGAAAACTTATACCTAAGGTTTGCCTGGTTGAAGGCTGAAGTATTTTAGGAGGTGTGATAAATGAGATTAGGTTTCCTCGTTGAAATGTATAAGGTTGCTCAGTGTTTAGAGAAATCATAGAATATTCACTGAATGAAGAAAAATCCCTTTTTGAAAGAGTAAAAAAATCTAGAAAAGTAAGAGTGATAGCAATATCAATAACTAACAAAAACAGTGATTAAAGACACGTGAATGCAGAACAGAAATACTTACTGTACAACATAAAAAGACCTCTAATGGATTTGATGACAAACAAAAATATATTCTGATATTTTGCCAAAATCTATACATAATTTTTTGTAATTAATTAATTTATTTATTTATTTATTTTTGGCTGTGTTGGGTCTTCGTTTCTGTGCGAGGGCTTTCTCCAGTTGCGGCGAGCGGGGGCCACTCTTCATCGTGGTGCGCGGGCCTCTCACTGTCGGGGCCTCTCCTGTTGCGGAGCACAGGCTCCAGACGCACAGGCTCAGTAGCTGTGGCTCACGTGCCTAGCCGCTCCGCGGCATGTGGGATCTTCCCGGACTGGGGCACGAACCCGTTTTCCCTGCATTGGCAGGCAGATTCCTAACCACTGCGCCACCAGGGAAGCCCCTATACATAACTTTGATGCTGGGAAATAAACATAGTTGTGTGAAGGGTCTATGTACCAAATGAGTAGCTCAGTCACTTTGCATCTGGGAAGCAAAATTTACCTGGGTCCCTGCAAAACGGGACTCTGAGAAGCCCAAATTTGTTGAGAGTCTCTCTAAGCTTATATTACACATTGGTCTTCTTTCTGTAGATTCTCCAAGAGATGTCATATAAGCTTCAAGATAACGTGTGACTCAGTGTATCAAACTATCACAACTCTGAACAACTTGCTGTGTTTCTTAGTGGCACTTCTTGACATGATAGTCTGTGCAGTAAATTATGTAGTAGCGCTTTGCACCTTTGACTCACTTCCACTTTTTTTTTCGTCGTCATGGCCCTTGACGTGTCCTTCTCAAATAAAGAATCCCCATTTTAATCCCTGACTCAGGTTCTGGTTTCAAGAGACTGTTTGTTAAACATGGCCTTATTGGGGTGAAAATTACCATACATAAGTTAACAAAAGAGCATTTTTTTCAGGCTTTTACTGGGTCAATTTTACTGTCTTTGGGTAATACAATGTAATTTTATATATATATATATATACTATTTTTTTTTTTTTTTTTGGTTGGTCAAAAAGTTTGTTCAGGTTTTTCTGTAAGATCTTATGGAAAAGCCCCAAAGAAACTTCTTGGCCAACTCAATATTTTTATTTATATAAATTATACATTTAAATATATAATAGTAACATATAAATGTTAAGTGCCTGTAAATATATAGAAAATTTTAATATAAATATATTAATATGAATATATCATGATATATGATATATAAAATTATTTTCATGTATATAAAATAGAGTTTCAGAAAACTAGAGTTATAAAGAGTTAAAAAATAAATAACACAACTTTTGTCAGTACTATTCCCTCTTAAATTCCATGTTAAGAAGAAATAATTGACTGGATTTTCAAGCAACAAATTTTGCAAAGAGGAATATCCTCACTGAACAAGACTCTGTAAGTGAAGAAACTTTTTTGGTGTTGTTCTTCACCATGAAATTCCTCCAGAGCCCTTTACCTTGCTTGACACAAACAGGAAGCTCAATAGAAGTGTAATAGATGAAAAAAATGAGGTGTCAAGACTATCAATTGGAAATTTGTCAATAATGATTTTTTAAATTATTTCTGATATGATGATTGTCCTTTAGACTTTTAGGTACATTTTGCTACTAAGTAATTTTATTTTCATATCTGAAGGAGCCTATTGCTGTGTTTTTTTTTTTTAACATCAAAAAAAACATCTTTTAAAATGCTTAACTTTTCAATAACTGCCCTCAAATATTAGTTAATCTTTATTCAAAAACAATCTGATGATCTATGTAGATGATGCTGAAAGCTTCTTGATTCATTTATCTCAAGCAACTGGCCAATTCCCTGAGTTAAATCAGTAAAATTTGTTGCTGCATTTGTTTAACTCCTGACTTAAAATGGTCTATTGTCTTGCTAGGTAGACACAACCAGTTTCATTTTCCTCTTTCTGTGTCTTTTTTAAGTATAATATTGCTTCCCTTAGCATTTTCCAACATAGTGCTAAATGAATTCTTCAGAGGAACGTGCTGTGTAAATTTAAACTATTTTTACTGTTGCAGATGACTTATTTCTGACAGGCATCTAGTTTGAGAACTCAGCAATATTCATCAAGTGCAGAATTTGTTTTCACTTATTTCCCAACAAATTCAAATTTCTCTCTTCCTGCAGATGTCTAACTTGAAATCAGGGATATGAAGAACTTCTCTGGAAATTCTATCTCTATTTGAAAGTAATGCTTTTGAAGTCTTTCCCTTAGGGAATATCAGGGGTATATATTTCTTGCATAACTTTTATAGCAAAAAGGTCTGTAGATTTACCTAGCATATATGCCCTGAATAAGTATGTTGTGCAAATAAAATGTATACTCAAATGCTTTCTCAGCAACAGACCTTTTCCTGTTGAATTGGGGAGAACAGCTTTGTGTTTTATTTGGAGCAATATAAAAGACTTTGAATATTTTCAACCGTAACTGATTTATTAAAGGACTAAATTAAATATACTTATGAAGTTAAAATATTTTCTGTGTTCTAATAATAATCGTGGTAACAATAAAATTAAAGTTAGCGTTTTCATTGTTACAAAGCATATTTATTAGGTGTATTTTACCTGACTACTGGGGTTAATCAGATCTTGCAAAAGGGAATTTCACAATGATGATTAAAATACATAAAACAGAAATAATATTTTTATTATGCTGCTTCAAGCTTCAGTCCATGTGTAACAAAAAAACAATTTGTTAAAGCCATAGGGTTGATCCAATTGTAATGTCAGTTGTTTTGGTTATATATTCATATTTCTGAATTGTGAGTCTCTTGAGGCAGATAAATATATTTTATTCATCTTTTTAGCCCCAGTAACTAGCATAATACCTTAGTGCCCAAAACATTTTTAATTGAATGAATGAATGAATAAAAAAATACAGAATTAAGAGAATATATCTTACCATCCATTAGGGAATAATAGTACCTGCAATGCTTTGGAAAAATTGTACATGTTCTCTTTAATGCAATTCCTTGCCAAATTACCTGGTTTACTGGCATGCAGACAGATGGGGATTATTTTATATTTGTGATAATGCCTTACTATTTAGCATAGGGATATAGCAGCCTGGGAACTGATATCTGAGGTAAAACCCTTGAACCATATGAACTTTTTCATGTGCTGTTGTTCACAGAATTCAAAAAGGATATGTGAGGCAGGGCCCCTAATTCATGTCCTTAATCAATTCTGCTTTAAGTATATCATAGTTTCTATTAGCTGCCACTTATAAATGTTATTGGTAATTGTGTCCATATTTATTTAAACTAATCTGTGTCCTCTTTCCCTCACTCTTGGGGCTAATGATATCTTTATATTTATTTCTCCCACCTTTTATTACTCATCATATTTTTTCAAGTACCCAATGGTGGCTTTTTGTTACTAGCTTTTCCATATTTTGTGAAACGTTTCCATAAAATTTAAATCAGCTTTGGATTCATTTAAACCTAGGTAGAGTTCTTATGATTAACATACAGAAATTTTTGATGGTGAAAGAGAGATTTTAAAAATATTTCCTATGAAACTGTTTTTGAAGAACAGCTTTTAATTCTCATGGAATTGATACAGTCTAAAGATATTTATTTTGATTTCCTAAAATACAGTTTATAATAATTTTATTATTCTCTCTAGCCACAGAAATTTAAAAAAAAAAAAAAAAAAAAAATATATATATATATATATATATATATATATGATTTTCTTTTCTTTTTGGCAGCCTTTTCTTTATAAGTATTTGCATTTGATATGTCCTCATTTACAACCCTCTGGATTAATTTATTTAACAAGTATTTCAAACCCTGTGATGTGCCAGGTATTGTTTTAGGTCCTGGAGGTACAGCAGTGAGTAAAAACAACAACAAAAAAATCGGGGCTTCCCTGGTGGCGCAGTGGTTGAGGGTCTGCCTGCCAGTGCAGGGGACACGGGTTCGAGCCCTGGTCTGGGAGGATCCCACGTGCCGCGGAGCAACTAGGCCCGTGAGCCACAACTACTGAGCCTGCGCGTCTGGAGCCTGTGCTCCGCAACAAGTGAGGCCGCGGTAGTGAGAGGCCCGCGCACCGCGATGAAGAGTGGCCCCCGCTCGCCGCAACTGGAGAAAGCCCTCGCACAGAAGCGAAGACCCAACATAGCCAAAAATAAATAAATAAATAAATAATTTAAAAAAACAAAACAAAACAAAAACATTAAAAAAAAAAATTGCCTTCACTGAGCTTGAATTCTTGAGGGGGTAAACAGATAATAAATAAGATTAATAAGTAAAATATATATTCATGATTATTATGACATAAAAGCATTAAGTAAAAATAATGCAGTTTTTAACTCCTTGTGTATCTTCAACCTCCTCCCAGACTCTCTTATACTTTTATGTTGTTCCACAGCTCAGCAACTAATTTAAGTGATACTTTTTCTTCTTTTCAGGAAAAAGTGTCTTATTCTCTTTAAAACGTAGAATATAAACAATTCAAATTATATGCAGTTTTGTTGACAAATGGTGCTTTCAAAAACAGAGGCCATTATTTAATTGCTAAGTGTTGTTTAAGCTACAGAAGAATGCAGTATAAATGTCCCTTAAGATCATTTCAGTGACACAATGTCCCAAGAATTTCGGAAGGCACAAATGGCTGGATCTTTACAAAATATGTGGGATGAATAATCATGGTGCTATTGTCATATGACATGATGCCCCCTTGGTGTCCAGGTCTATCTAGTCTGAGCACCTTAGGACACGTTTTAGAACTGAGATAATCTCAAATTGCTTAAACCTCTGATTCCAGGTCTGTATTCGGTACTTACCAAGAGTTTTTAAAGGTAGTCATTTTAACCTACCGTGGTATAAGGAGATAGAATATGGTATGGGATTTGGGACAGGAAAGAGGTCATGGTATGTCCGGTATGGCTGCACAAGTCACGTAGTCCACGGGTCTTCCAATGTGGAGGACACAGTCTAATACTTCAGTAGCTGTTTGCAAGGCATTGTTGAAAACAAACAGTAACAGTAACAACAACAACAAAAATCTAATGGTAACTTATAGCTGCTTTAAAAAAATTTAAGAGGAGCTCCTAATAGAGATTCGGTGCTTAACTTCATTATATATAATGTAATTGTTATGATAAAGCAACAGGTTAAGCATTGTTATCACTTCAGATGAGGACACTGAGCTTCTGAGAGGTAAAACACTAGCCTCACTCATTAGTTAGGGGCAAAGTTAAAATTAACATGGAAGTCTGCTTGATTCATTCCTACTCTTTTCACCAGAAAGCAGGACTATCTTCATGTTCTTAACTCCTATTTCTTATTTTTTATTAGTCCTTGAAAATTAGTGTTTCCTAAAGACTCCTCCATTGAAAAATTAGTTCCAAGGAATGTTGAAAAGTGTTTTTCTAAAAAAGCCATTTGAAGTAAAATATTTGATTAATAATAACTTAAAGATAGTTTTTATCTTTTAACTATAATATTCCTCAGAATATTTAGTATACAAATATGCTAAGGAATCACCAAGAAAAAAAAGCATAGAGTGTCATTTAAATGAATCCCAAATTTTTATGAGTATGAATCTCTTTTTTTGGGATAGAATATACTGAGATCGGTGTACTAAGGAACATAATTTTCAGAATGCTCTTTTAAACCAAGGTTTGCCTAGAAAATGCTAGCTAATGATCAGCAATTTAGAAGACTGATTCCAGGATATCACCTTTATTTCCACTCTATTGTTTACTTACTAATTATGATAATTATGGCCTCAAACTTGCCACACTTTTAGAGAAACAACAAAGCAAATGTGAAGACAATTATAACTTTATATAAAATCAACAAACCCCAATTAGTTGTGATGACAAATTCTAACGCTCTTGAATAGAAAACACTTAATTCAAAATAGAATTAATACAGCCATTCTACCACATTGCTGACCATTGATGGATATTGGTCTCAAGATTGTTATCATATATGGAAATGACAAAGTTGTATACCATCAGTTCAGATTAACTACATAATAAATATACTTATAATATATGCAATGTATTTCATGTGTCAACTTTCATAGCTCTTTTGAAAATCAATCATATGTGTAAAAATCTTTGAAAAGAATAAGTAGCAACATTGGGGGGGCTATAGAAGTAAAATTTATCTGGAAACTTACCTGTAAACTACATTACTTTTCCACTGACAAAATTTCTCAAGTTGGACAATAATGCTTTGATTTTTTTCCCCTATGATATTTTCCATACTGCACATAATAGTATTTTATGTATCAGGTATATTTGTATAGATAAAGAGAAATCTAAGTGAGCAGAATAAGTAAATTAATTTCTTAAATCATCAAGGACCACTTGTTATCAATAGTATGTGTAAATACCTTCCTAATTCATATTTTCATCTCTTACCTCTATGGTTCACTTTATTCTCTGCATATGCTGTTTCTGTTATCATTCAAAGTATGTCACTTCAGCCAATCTGAGCAATAGTCTTGAAACATGGAAGGGATCAGCATCATTACAGAAGACAGTATGCAGCAGGTCAATAATTTAGGGAATGATTTTCTCTGTAGATGATGTGATGTTTCTTATATGAAACAATCATCATTTACGTCTGTATATAAGATCGGTTTTAAATTAACTATTGTCTAAATTTCTAACTATGAGTTAAGTTCATGGATATTTTAAGACAGTTAATATGAGAAAGGTATTTGTTTCAGGCATAGCATCAATTAGAGGGGCCACTGTCATGACATTCAAAGGGTAGGTATAATTATAATAATACTGAATAGAATGCAATTATATTAAATAGAATATGGGAATTGGGTGACACAAGAAATGGCTACTGAAATGTAGTCTTTTTCTACACTTTTATTCAAGGTTTAAATTATGCCAGGGTCACATGTGATTGAGAGCTATCTGATGGTTGTTGGTATTCTCTAGGAAAAATTGAGGGTTACAGTTTTATTCTGAGTAAAAAGCAGATTTGGACCTTCTGTATCTCTCAGCAGGATTCTGGGAAAGCTTGTCTGAATCAGTCCATCAGAGATTACATTTTAGGACAAACTGGTATGGATTTTGAACATCAACCTGTTTTTCAAAAAATAAGTTTCCAACAGAAAAAAATACCTATTTATGGATTGTCCTTTTGATCTTTTGACATCTTTCAATAAGGTTATGTAGTAATAGGTAAATTTTTCTATAATGAAGTTTAGTTTTTTTTTCTTGAAATAAAAATTTCTCTTTTACCTTAGAAAATAATATACATTTTCTTAAAATAAAATGTTTAATTTGTAACAAAGTATTGTTTTAATATAGTGCAAATGTGCCAACCAGTAGCAATGATTGTACATTTGAAAATTTTAACTACAAAGCAAGAAATGTTTGTGTGTATGTATGTACACACACACGTGAGTATTAACCATTCAATGTAAAACATTACTTATCATCAATGGGTTATCTTCTGACATCGCACTGGGATAGAACTATATAGTAAATAATGAATTGTGGAATGCATCCAGGCTTGCAGAAAATAACTATTTGAGGGATGGTGCATGAACAGAAAGCTGTAATTTTGACAGGTGGCAAGGTGTCGTGTCACCAAGCTTTTCTAAAGCCTCATATCTCATACCTATTGATTAATGGCTCTAATTAAGGAATGAAATCAAGCATGTGAAGACAGGGGATCGCTTTAGGTCCTTGTTTGGTAGTTTTCTCTTCCTGGCACACAACTCATCCATCTAAATATCATTGCTCTTTCATTTATTACTGCTGTATGGTATCACAAAAACAGCAGAAGGGGTGCATTCTGATCTTGTCCTGGTCATGCAAAAATGTGAATTGGCAAGGGCTGAAGTGAGAGAACATGCCAGAACATCATTTGAATGAGCACCGCTGTGCAAAACACTGCACTTTCAAACACTTTGATGGGGATTTGGGACATGTTCAATTGCCTTTGAAAACAAACTAGTATATTAATTTACATTCTTGGACTCGATCTTGCAAAGTTCTTACTTTCAAAGTTCTCAAATCTACTATTTTAATTTCAAATCTTTTGGTAGGTTGATAACAAAAACCCCTTTAAGAATGGCAGATTGTATTGGGATAGCAGAGGAGAAAAAATAAGACAGGTTATATTAATGAATTTTAAAGAATATCAGTTATGCCACAACCATATCCTCCCATACTGCTTACTAACAAGACCCCGAATCTGACATTGTGCTACACAGCTAAACAAGTCCCAGAGGAAATTCCTGATCCTTTGGCCTTACATTAAAATGTTGACTCCCTAGCACATATTCGGTGTAGGCTAGTTGGAGAGAGCCACTAGCTGGAGCCTGTAGTATACGTGGCAAAATATTATCTCTTCTTTGTAAATCATAAGATAAAATTGTATTCTAATAATATACCCAAATCTCCAAGAAACTTTTATAATATTTTAAATGTTACATGTAATATTATTAACAAATTAATATTTCAGATGAGTTAAAAATAATCATGTAGTTCTACAAAGGTGTTCATCTTTGTTACATAGATTTTTAATCAGGTGCCATGTGGACAAGTGTGCAATTCAAATAAAATGAGTTGATTCTGATTATTCAGCAAGAGAATATTGTATTCGGAATGTTCATGTGTATTTCTTCATTCACTATTTGACTTAGTTTCTTATAATACAGAAGCATAAGATTATTCTGTTCTAAGATGCTTACTTAACTACATGCCTAGCCGGTTTTAAAAAGAGCATACTTGTATATTAAAACAATCTCAAATGGTTTATTTTATTTATCCAAAACTATATGCTCAAATTTTTCATAGAACCATAGTTTAGAATACATTTAAGAGTTCTAAAAAATTAATTTAACAATGTAAATTGTCAACTTTTTCAAAGTGAGATAACTCTTCTTCCTTGTACTCAAGGAAAATAATATGTTTGAGTTGAATCAAAATTAAATTAAACTGTTTTAAACGTACAGATTGCTGAAATCATTAAGGGCATCTCATATATTTGTATTTCCTTTACTTGAAATTTGAAAATTGGAAAATGACTACAAGGGGTAAGTTTATTTTTTCTCATGACATATTGATTATTAGGGTGATATGTAATGAGATTATTAGATATATGACCTATATTTACTGTGGTATACATGTGACCACAGAAAAATATGCAGTATGTTAAGAAATTTAAGATGTTTTTCTTTCTACCATTTTTTCAATTAACTTGCTTTTACCGTTTTTCCTTTATTAATTTTACACACTATCTTATCTCCTTATTTTAAGAATTTTTGACAGAAATAGTGATAAAATCATTGCTTACTGAAGCAAGTAGACATTGAATCCAGCTATGCACATTAGAAAGATGTTACACACTGCATACTTTTAATAATGATCATTTAGAAGATAATTTTAGCATCCACACGAGGGAAAAATGGATTTTTGATGAGTTCTTATATGACCATATGTGGTATTAGTCAGTGTGAGGTATTGCTAGCAAGCTCATTGCTTTCAAAAATCAAAG